>NC_056744.1:523703125-523853125 GCF_019279795.1 Protopterus annectens | reverse complement strand
TTTGTGGCATGAGAAGGTGGACAAAGTTGATGTCAGAGCTCTGCTAGGCCACTAATTAAAAGGAGAATCAGGTTAATCCTTTGGATAGTTGAAGGAATTAAGATCTTTAATTTTCTTGGTTCGAAATCTTTGGGCCTTTCCAGCTTAGTGATATGCTTGCATTTGTACATACCAATTGTGGCACTGTATTCAATGATGGGTTGGATAAGGGAAGAATGCAGGGATAGGATAACATCTTTGCATCTTGAATATATTAGAATGAAGGCTTTCCTAACTGCAGTAGAAGCATGTGGATGAAATGAGAGAGAGCTGTCTACATAAGTACCGAGGTTTATTATGATCTTCTCAGTCTGAAGAGGGGTATCATGTTGAACATATAAAGTAGTACAAGCTTTTTTTTTTTACAAGTGATACTACACTGTACTTTTTTGCATTTAAGTTTCGACCATTTTCGGTATATCATGTATATGCAGATTCCACCTAGTGCTGGAGCAGGTTAGTATCTGGGGATGAGTGGATAACCATGTCCAGCTTGTGGTCATCAGCAAACTTGGTCAACCACACTTCTGGAATACTATCTTGGATGTCTGCAAAATAAATGCCATACAGATGATTGTATCAGCAGCTTTCACATCCTGTGATCTGTTGGATAGCCAATTTGCAATCAAGTGGACAAGATAGAGTTTTAAATTCAATTTTGTCTGATTTTTCAATAATTTCAGAATGGGCAAAAGCCTTCTCCAGGTCAAGATAAGTGATATACACCAACTGACCACTGTCTGCAGTCTTTGTAATCTTGTCAAAGCAGCTTACTAGGTTAGGAGGCAGGACCTGACCTTCTGAAAAACAAACTGTGCAGGGTCTGGTTCGAGTAATTTGCTTCCATCCTCATAAATTAATTCTGCTATGATACCTTCAATGGCTTTCTGTATAAGGCTGGTGAGGTTGATGGGCCTATAATTACACTGGCCTGTAGAGTAGCCAGCATTATTGGGGCAGGGGGGTTACAGTGGCTCTTCTACAGGCATCAAGTACAAACCCTGTAGACTCACCAAGGATGAGCATTTAAGTAGAGACTCAGCAAGAATGGAACCTGGTATTTAGTCTGACCACATGGAAATAGTATTTTTTTACCTTTAACCAGGACTTGTTCCATGGAGATTTCAAGGAAATCTAACTTTTTAGCTATAGTAAGGGCAACATTGTGTTTAGGAGGGGTAAAGTTAGCAGTAAATGTCCCTTCTAATATATTGGTTTTATCCTTGGTATCAGAGTGTGTGAGTTATTATGAATGAGCTCAGTGCATTATTGGACATTATTACTTAATTTTCTGACATAGCTGATGAATGATTTGTAGTCTCTAATGGTATTTGTGGCAACTTTATGTTCATAGTCTACTTTAAATTTCCTTTAGTGATCCAAAGTTCTTTGCTGGCATATTTCAGTGAGGCCTTGAGGTAATGAGATGGAACTTTCTTGCAATGCTTCATTATTTTTCTTCTTTCACTATACATTTTATTTATTTAGGAGTTTCCCCACAGATATTTATTTTTAAATTTATAGCCTAGCCATTTATGCCCCATATTTCCCAATTATCAATTCCCATGGGCTAGAACAGCTTTGGTATATGCCTGTGATTTAGGGCATTAACAAACTAGCCCTGTCCAAAGGGGCAACTGTCAACAAGCCAGGGGTGAATTTTTGATTTTCCATCCATTGGTCTAAATTACATTTGAATAGGCTTAGGGAAGAGGTCTGTTTCACATGAATGGGGAGTCTGTTCCAGAGAAGGGGTAATCTCTGAGACACATACCTATCCCTCAAACATGTTTTGTTTATGACACAGACAAGGTTTAGACACTTAAATAAGATAATTCTTGTTCTATTTATTTTGTGTATGTATAGCAGATGTGTCATGGCTGGATTGGAGAATTTCTTGTAGGTCAATCGTAGATCTTCCCTCAGTAATCTGTAGTACACTGAGTACAGGGGACAGGGCTTTGAGATGATCTGCATAGCACATATTATTTACAACTTGTATTCTTTTAGTGAGGAACTTATGTGTCCCCTCCAGTTGTTGCAAATGCCTGGTGATGTACACGCAGAAGGGGGCACTTTTCTCAATCATTGGTCTAATGAGGTCTGAGTATAGTGGGGCTATAATTTCCCTAGAACTGGAAGCTATGTCCTTACTTATAAATTGCAAAGCCAACTTCAAAGCAAAAATAGCCTTCAAGGCTAAGGATAACCATAACACATTTTTCAGTTATGTACACAACCTTAAAAGGAGCAGTCAACAGTATGCTAAACTAATACTAAATGGTACTTCCTATACTAAACCGGGGATACAGTAAATCTTCAGTTTCACCACCAGCCCCCCCCCCCCCCACCAGGAAATAGCCTCTATCATTTCTCCCCCAACTATTAGTAAAGAACTGGTCCTCACTGCACCCTCCAGAGCTAAAATCTCTGCATCAATGGCTCCTGATAATATTCCAGGATGCATCCTAAATAGTTTAAAACATGACCTGTTAGGCTCACCAGAATCTCTGTTCAGCCAGTCTTCATAGAGGATTCATCCCTAGGGAATGGAAGACTGCAACTATCATCACTCCAGACAAAGGTGTACAATTTTGTGTTGTTATGTTGAGGAAATCCTACAATTACTAAACAAATGCTTTCTTTTCCTTGCCATTGTAGCCCTGTTTTAGAACATGGGCTCTGATCATGAAAGATTGCTATATCTTTGTTCGGACATCTTTCTCTGTTTCTGATGAGATTGGTCAATGTCTTTAGAAGATTTTTGGTTTCATCACAATTCCTAGAGCATTGCTAATGCTTCCAGTCCCTGATTCATAAATTCTAGATCAAGGCCAAATGACTTTACTGTACTGCCCTTCCACCTTGTCTCCTGAGTATATAGAAGAGTCAGTCTCATCCTCATCATCATGTCAAGTGCTCCCAGTGAACCTATATTAAGTATAGCAGACTTCCAGTGAACCTATATTAAGTATAGCAGACTTTAGTTCATTTTTGGAAGTCTGACTGGTTTTATGTGCAGCATTTACTCAACAGACCTACCCATGAAACTAAGTCTGGGCAAGTTAGTACCTATCAGGTTACATATTAACCCAGGACTGTTGGGCTTTATAGCAAGCACACAGTGGGCAAATGGGACATATACATTCTTCCCACCATTATCTCTGGTTCTCGGTATAGGTCAGAGTAGTTTGGGTTCTCAAGCCATTTATCAGCATCAAATACACATGCCCCTTTTCAGTAACATGATTGAATGTGGCTACATTACCTATACTCAGTTTTTACAAAAGCAAGTGTCTAACAATGATGTTGCATGTAGTCCGAAGTCCATGTTCCCTGTCTAGCTAAAGGATGCCATAATGCTGAGTTGATGCCTTAATGGTTGGTTCATATGGCACATTTCCTTATATTCACCATCTAGAGTCTATACTACTGCCCGTGTTTCTGTACATTTTTATTACCCTCTGATGGCAGACCTCTGAAATACAACTGGGAGAGGTGTGTTTGAATCCAATGCATGCCATGCTTGAGGTGGAAAGTCCAAGCATGTTTTTTGGGAAGTAAGAGAAGCTTCAATTTTGTAAGCATCTTTTACGTTCTTTAACAATCCATATGTGAAGTTTCATATAATGTTTTTAAAGATTTTGTTCTGAAGATGAGTGATTTCATGGATTCAAAAGAAAATATTCTACATTTGAGTTTGTTATGTTTATTATGCAGGAGTATAATGTCTATGGGGGTTCATAGGAAGGACATATAAGTGGCATATTGTCAAATACTGCTTTACTGCTTTGTCAGGGTTTAAGGATTTTATCTCTTCCCATTTGTTGTGTAACAATGGAGGTGGTGTATATTTATACGTTTGTGGCTCCTTTACAAACAAACAAACAAACACACACACACACAGGTGCACGCGTGCACACACACACACACACACACACACACACACACACTTGGTGAATGCTGTTTTTTTTCCTGTACACTGCATGTATGTTTCTGTTTAGCTTTACATGACAGATATGTTGACTATAGTGTTTTACTTCTCTTGGTATTTTAACAATAATATTATAATTTTAATAAGTCTGCCTCTGCAATCAACTCTAAACACAACCACAAGCACACAAGCACTGCAATTACTAAAAATGACATTTCTGATTTGCATTTTTAGCAGACTCCCCAACTCATGATTGCAATCTCATTAACAAGATACACTGGCTTCCAGTCATAGCTCTCAACTGCCCACATTTTTGCCACATATTTTTAGTGTCTTCCTTATAAAAATTGTGGTTTTCTGGCAAATCATTGAGGACTGAAGTCACTAAATAATGACATACATTTGTGTTTTAGACTTCATATCCTTCAGAAAATGCATGCTAACACAAATCATGTTATTCTATCAATCTTCTAAGTTTATAAAAGCAATATTTACATTCTGTCCCTAATTCTGGGTCTTTGTCCCCCATATTTTTTTAGGCTTTGTCCAGAATTCTTGTGCTAAGAGGTTGAGCGTTTCCACATAAAGACAGGGTTTCATATCTGTTTAGCTGTTTTCTCTTCAAAATTTTAAATTTAAGTTACACTCCATGATTAAGACCCAGACTTTGACTTATGGAACAATCATATCCATTGAGACATAACCAGGGCAAAGGCTTCATGCTCATCAGGCCTTAATTCAAAAGTAAAATAAGTGAAAAAGCCTTCTCTTGACTAGGATCTGCAACTTAAAATCACTTAACAGAAGAGATCAGAACCCAAATTATAGTTTTTGAATTAAGAAAATCACTATATATTTACCTTATGAATAATAACAAATATAATTACTTCAGCGAAAACAATTAATATACTCAGGCCCATCCTTTAGTCAACAGGAGGTTAGTGAATTAATTTAGAATAGATTACATATGAATTTCTGTTGTGAATAATATCTTCATATTGTACATATTTTTTTTTACAATGTAACATTTATAAATACTGTCATATATGCATTGTTATGTTGGATGTAATATTTTAACTATACAGTTTTGTTTTTAAACTGCAACTGCTCTGTGAGTCTGAGTTGTGGCTGAAAAGAGTCTTATCAGCCCAGCTACCAAGTTAGCAAATAGAAATAAATAAACCTTCAGAAGAAGCTTATTCCAGATAAGGTGTGTGTGCGTGTGTGTGTGTGTGTGCATGCGTGTGTGCATGTGTGCATGTGTGCGCGTGTGCGTGTGTGTGTGTGTGTGTGTGTGTGTGTGTGTGTGTGTGTGTGTGTGTGTGTGTGTGTGTGTGTGTTTGTGTGTGTGCTGAATGATGGATTCTGTCTCACCATTATATTCTGTTTACCTGCTGATAAAGGTTTAGGTCTTGGGTTCTGCCTTACATTTAAATTGTATTGCTCTTTACATTTTATTTCTTCTTTTATAAGGCTGCAACTTCTGAAATGTAAAGTAAAAATAAAACATAAATATGCTAACATATCACAGTCATTATAGTTATGAACTGTGATTTTCAAAAGTACCAATAAGCATAAAAAAAGATTATTTGTGAATCAATTATGGATGTAGCATGAGAACCTGTTGGATATACTAGTGACCGTGTAGTGCATTATTTAAGAATCGCCAAAATATAGCATGAAATAAAGTTATTTTGCAGAGTTACTCCAATCACAATACCTCTTACTCAGATATACTAACTCCATAGTCAAGCAACCACAGCCACAAGAGAAATACCCTGCAAGGGTGAGTAAAAGTGCATAAATGAAGAACAATCTCAGAATACAGCAATTCAGCAAGAAAATGTAGAAATAATAGGAGTTTGTTCCATTAGAGGGGTTGTCACTTGTGAGAACGCATCTGACTGCATCATTTTCACATAATGGTTGATATCTCATAAAAAAATTACTTGGATCAGATAACTGACGTAGCAGTATGGAGTTCCTTATGATGCCTGTGTTAGCAATGGTGTGTCCTACCCTAGCAAGTTAAGTTTAGATAACTGAAATGAATTTGGTTATGGAATGACTCATCTGAACCAGTAACTAGATCTTTCAAGTAAATGTCATTGATTCCAAGGTAGTAGCACATTTGGCTACAGTATACTTGCATAATGTGGTCCTTCCATTGACTGAAGTAGCTGATAAAACCGTGTGAATTGTCATTCAAAAGCCTTCACTTCGATCTTTCATTTTGCTCCTTCTCCTCATTTTCACACACCGTGATCCTGCTTTCATTTGCGTTTGTCCTTCTTCCAAGCTGCAATTCTCCAAATCATTTTATGTGGTCATTTCTGTGCAGGGTTTGCATGCCCTCCTTGTGTGAATATGGATTTTTGCAGGGGTGGCCATCATTTCTTCCTTCTTAACAAAGACGTGGGTAAGTGGAATGATGATACTTCAAAGTACATATGCATGTTATAGTACATGCCTTCTATAAGTGGTTCGATCTCACTCAGGACTGATCAGGCCATATGCTCATTGATCCCAGTATAGGTTCTGTCTCACTCATAACCACGAGAGGACAAATTGGACGCTGGAAATTACTGAATTAATTTCTCTTCCATTCATCCTCTACAAAATACACTTTATAGTCCCCTAACTCCTTTCATTAATTACCCGTTAATATTCCAAATCATTCATTTTATAATGAGCTGTATTATTTAAGCTTTGCAGAGTCTATAAAGATGACAATGACAGTGTTCAAAATAAGCCTCACTTTTCCACAGCACAGGAGTAACAGCATGTCCTACCACCATGCAAAGCCATCCTTCTGCAGGCGCTAGCTCTGCATTCTGTCTTCATGTTTTCTTCTATAAAAATTAGACTTTCCGTTAGTCGTTCTAGTATAATTTAGAAATAGCAGTCATTTCAATTTCTATTTCCATTTTGTATATAGTTTCGTTTGTTACATATTTCAGGGTTTCATGCTGCTATTATAACAGTGACAATATACATCTAATTACAATGTGAAACAAAGCACAGTGAAATATTTTAAAAATTATGAGTCTTTTATTTACGGAAGGTTGATTGTGAAGCATTATGGCATTTGTTCTACAATAAGCTACAACAAATGCAGTATGAAGTATCTGTCCAAATAACAAAACAAAAAACAAAAACTGCAGCCTTACTGATGGAAAATGTGTGTGTGTGTGTGTGTGTGTGTGTGTGTGTGTGTGTGTGTGTGTGTGTGTGTGTGTGTGTGTGTGTGAAAATCTGAGTAATATATTGAATGCGTTTATAACATTTATAGCAAATATGTGAAAAAAAATAAATTACAAATAAATTTGCTAAGCCATTCAGTGAAACAAAATTAAAAATGTAGTGACTGTGCTAACTATGAAAACTTGAGTTTCTGACACAGGCTCATAATGAATGGAAAAATATTTTTTTTCAGGAGAGACTATTAATGTAAGTGAGCTATAAATAGTTTTAAAACAGTAGCTGAGATAACATTACTATGATAGAAAAAATAGACTCATACATAACAAGGGTTCATTTTAACAAGCAGATGGTGCTACAGGGAATTGAATTATTATTAGAATTGCAATGGTGTTTCTTGTCTTTCATTTAATACTACTACCTATACAGAGATGCAAGTTTGTATACACCATTAAAAATGAGGTTGCATGGTAATAGCTATCCTTCACAGACAAGCACCTAACAGACAAAAATTCGAAGTATGACGACTAAGTGTTATTCAGCCAACTATGGAAAAAACTCATTGAAAACACTAAACTGTGTTTTCACCTTTCAGCTATGCTGAAACAACCTTCAAGATGATTTTATTAAAATATCAAGTTGACAATATAGGGGTACAGACTTCCCACTAAGGTCTCCCCATCATACATTCATACATGTGCACATGTGTGTGTGTGTGTGTGTGTGTGTGTGTGTGTGTGTGTGTGTGTGTGTGTGTGTGTGTGTGTGTGTGTGTGTGTGCACATGTGTGTGTGTGTGTGGGGGGGGGGTGATGTTCACATGCATCACCATTGCAAATGCAATAGAAAATAGTACAGCCTAAATGATGGGACCACATTTTAACATTCCAGCAACTTATTGGCACTATTATGAATCCACAATGTAATATCCCTTGGTTACTATAATCTAGCCAGAAGTTATTAATAACTTTGTTATTATGCTGGTTTAATATAGCAATAACCCACGCCTGGGTGTGGGTAATGCTGGATTTACCCACGGTTGGCGTGGTTTGGTCCCGAAGCCCGAGGGACCAAACAAAGACAACCGTGGGTAAATCCAGCATTACCCACACCCAGAAGTGGGTTATTGCTATTATACAATGCCATTATTTAAGAAAATAAATAATTACTTTTCTTAAATAATGGCATTGTATAATGCCTCTTTGCTGCCCTTCCGCACCTTTTCTGGTGTTCCGCGGCAGTTCTGATGTACTGCGCATGCCTACGCAGTACATCAGAGCTGTGGGCAAAAGCAATGGAGAACGCAAGTTCTCCGTTGCTTTTTACTGTCTCGCTATGTTAAATGGGTTTAACATAGCGAGACAGCTTTAAAATAAGCAACGGAGATCTCCGTTGCTTTTTTTAAATCTGTATCGCTATGTTAAACCCATTTAACATAGCGAGACAGTGTTTTATACTAACGGAAAAAGTCCGGGCGACCGGACCTTTTTCCGTTAGTATATTGAGGGATTTACCACGGGCACGCTGGTTGGGCTGGCCAATCAGCGTGCACGTTTTGAGGGTAGGCATTGTATAATGCAGAATCATAGTCAGTTGTGAAGTTGTCACTTATATGCCTCATTCATTGTGATACTAGTCTTAAACAAATTTTAACTTGTGATTGGTATGTCAGAAATTATTCTGTGTGCCTGTCTTTTTCTTTTATGCATTTCTGCTATAAATGAAAGATTTAGGATGCAACATTTCTTGTAGCTCCTATCCTGGATTTATCATTTTTACATTTGCAATTGACATTGAAGATATCTGACTAGAAAGTTGGTAGTCTGTTTATAAGAGAGACCAAGACAGGTAGTCTCCATAATTAAGAGATACAAAACTAGTGTTCTTAAAACAACTAAAATAAATACAGTGATAATTTCACAGACGTGTCACTTATGTAAATCTAAGAGTAACACTAATGTGTATGCAGTGAAACAGAACATGTTATAGCTGGCATGATAGTAAAGGCCTTACTGTCACGGATACAAGGTACGGGGTTTCATTCTGATCTCTGGCTGTTGGCTAGGCTTGTAATTCTGCAGACTAATAGCCTATTATTTACCTATGACCCAGTGAAAGAGACCATGCTGGTATGTGTGATACTTATAACAGTCTCATGTAAACCAGTTCACTTGCAATATTTTCATACCTTTACTTTATAACTGTCCAAAATAGTGATAGTTGGCTGTCTAGGTTTGTGCTTATTTATTTAACTTTCTTCAGTTTGCGGCTGTTTTTGCCTGCACTGAAGTAGGATGATTTCTGAAACATGCTGTAGAATATTAACATTTCAGTTCTCATTTGCATGACAGAGTTTTGAGTGGAAGAGGTCTGGATCAATTTACTTATTGCCATTTTACTTTTCAGTGCTGTGATTTCTTCACAGTAGCATTGTGGATTGCTATATTGTAGCAGTGCAGTGTGTTACATTGTCGCAGCATGGTCTGTTACATTGTAGACCTATGCTTTTTACAATCTGATGCCTCATCTTGAGCTTCTGCCTATTTTCCACTATGGTGAAATGACTGCTAAAGTGAAGAAGTTGCACATTTGACACCATTTTGCATTGTCTTGTTTTTCTATCATGAATTCTAAGTGTTCCTTCCAGACTGAAGCTTGGAGGACTGTAATTGATTACCACTTGTGCATCTGCTGCTATAGGGAATTATGTATAATGTAAGCCTTGAATGAGGATTTCTTGTATGGCCTTGCAGATTGTCTCAGATTGACACAGTGATTATACGAGTTTTATTTTGAGCCCTTTGGAAACATTGAACATTTTCTCTCAGCTTTAAGGTTTCATACAAAGGAGCCCTGACTAATGTATCTTTTAGCTCGCTGCATCCCAGAGACATACATTGTTACATTGTAACAGTGCATCTTCAGCTTGTCACTTTATTTTTTAGCTGCCTAACATTTCCACATGATTTTTAGCCAGAAAAGCTGTTATGCTTTACAACTTTACTATTTGGCTATTTATTAGTTTATTTATGTTATTTTAATTTACATTATTTATATTTTCCATTGCAACTCTCAGAATCTGTTTTAATATTTGTTGCTCTGTTTGTTATTTTGCATTTGACGTTTTATGCAGTGCTCAGGAGTGAAGCATTGTAATAAATATAACTTATAGGGCAGGTATACAGTTTGTACTTTGACACATATACATTGAATGAGTTATCTAACTTACTTAAACATCTGTCTGTGAAAGGCACATTTATTCGGACTCTGTTGTGCCCTTTTTCAAAAGGTTGCATATTCTTTTTATTCCTGGAAAACTAAGGCAAACTTTAACATTTTGCAAACTACTAGAATAAGACCTCCACCAATTTATTTATTTATTGTCAGTTTGCTATCTGGGTTGGTGATCTGGCATATGACTGGTTTCAACAACTATATGGGTTATAAAGTAATGTAACAAAAAAGGCATGATTAGAGAAACAGGAGTAAGTAAATACATACATGATCCAATACATTTGATATATTAAGAGTTTATAGTATTTATGTCAAGATAACTACAGTTTTTCATATTTAGGTATTGTGCATTATATAAAGCTAGGATTTATGAATGGATTATTACAGGGAATTGTCAAACCTTCTCAGGGATTCATAAAGAACAACATCAGTTTTATTGAGGGCTGCACTAAAAAGGCCCTCCCCAGGATTCACGAAGCCTCCGTGTAAGAGTTATAACTCTTACACGGAGGCTGCAGTTAAACTGAGTGATGTCAGCATGCTCTGCATATTCATGAGAGCATGCTGAATCACACCTAAGTCGAACACGGCCGTGTAAGACAGTAGGGGGCGTGTCCGTAGGCTGAGCCCTGCAAGCGGACACGCCCCCAGAAGTCTAAAAGTGCCCAAAGTACACACCCACAACAGAGTCCACGGAAATGTGAATAAACACAACACAACACATGCCCCTACAGACTATTAAACATAAAAGAAATATAAATGTACATGTCATATTTTTTTTAAATTGTAAAGATGTTTAACCGTGAGTGCGCTTATGCGGGCGTGCCCGTAGCGCAGCTACAGTTAGCAGTCAGTGGGAAAGCATATAAGAACTACATATGCAAAATAATCCAGGAAGCAATAGCGAAGCGGTAGAGATGCCGGCTGCAGAGCAGGCATTCATGGTTCGAGCCCCCACAACACAAATTTTTTTTTTCTCAAAATAAGCAGGAAACAAGTCTCTGACACATATATGTACACATAAAACCAGAATATATGTAAAATGCAATGTAATAGCCTATTTATATTGAATAAATGTGAGCTAAGAAATTAATATAAACTGCCAGATATGCCCATAGCTGAGCTACAGTTCAACAGAGTGAGGTTATGTGCCCGTAGATAAGCATAGGTTTAACTGGTGCAAAATGAGTGCCTGTAGCTGAGCAGTGGTTTACCACGCTAAATATATGTGCCCCTAATTGCACTAAGCGGCATATGCGTGCCAATAGCCAAATCAGTGTTAAACCGGCGTACCCCGTTTGCGCGGAGCTGCGCACCGCGCAAACGAGCTAACCGACGGGCAACTGTGAGCAAGCCGTATCCAAAATGCCTTTACACAGACACACCCCTCAACATGTCTAGACAGTCCTGAAAAATAAAAAGCAGTGGCCAGGTTCGAACCCAGGATACTATACACCATAGTCAAGGTACAGAACCACTAAGCCATGACAGCAGTACCTAGAAATGCAATATTAGCTCATATATAGGAATGAATACAAACTACAGCATGACAATGCAGGTTTACTGAAGTTGATACAATTCCAAACTGGCCAATCACAGATATGTGTGGGAAATCGGACTATATAAGCCCCATAGGCGGGAATACACAGCATAAACGATTGTAGAACAGACCTGCAGTTAGAATGTCAGGTGTAGGTGAGGGTAGTCGCTTCCGAGCGCAGAGGTGGGGTGTTGAGGAGTCCAGGTACATGGCCTGGCTCCTAGTCCACAACCATGAGGCCCAACTCATGCAGGGCCAGGTCCTTTGGGGAGCGTACAAGGCTGAGGCGTGGGACCAGTTGGCTCATGAACTCACCAGTGCCACAGGAATTCCTAGGACAGGTGAGCAGGTCCGTCACCACCATGCGGACCTGAAGAGACGTAAGCAGGACCAACTGAACCGTTGGATCCAGGAGGCCCGGCAATCACCCAACGCCCCACCACTGAGTAAGTATAAACTAATTATGTTTGTAGAAAGTTAAACTACCTGAAATCATGGAGATGTGTATTCCAATATTACTTCATTTATATTACAGCTGCAGGTGTCCGTTCTGCGAACCGCAGAGCCTATGCTGATAGGCTGGTCCTGTTGCGCCACCAGGCAGGTCAGTAATCCACTACTAGTAACTGTAAAGATATATAAATGTATGACAGTTAGCATAAGAGTGCAGTGTAGCCAGGAAGGAATTAAATCTGCAACTCACAGAGTGTGAAAGTGTATGCAAGTATTGCCTGATTACAACAGTTCCCAGCCTGTAAGTTGAAACTAATCATGAGACTGTCCAACACATATTTTTAAATAAAACTGCCCTGCCTGTAAGAAAATAGTACACAACCTGCAGCAGCAGGTAAAGTATAGCTGCAGAAGAGGATGAATTCACATGTGTGAGATATATTCCTGTGGAAATACTGAAACATGACAGAAGTGAGAGTGCTGGAAAGAACTGTAATAATTTCTGTTAAAACATGTCAATAAAGCCTAGAAGTACCAGTCTGAATAGTAACATGAAAGCAAGTGAGAGAGTGTGAGAAAGTGTCAGGAATACAGCACTACAGTAGTAATAACCCTGAATAAACTATACTGCAGTCAGGACATAATTAAATGCATGTGAGACCCAGAACCAAACAGAAACATCTGTTCAAAGTGTTGCTGCATGTGGAATGTGTACACCAAAATCTGGATATGCTGCTCCCAGTCTGAAATATGCAGATAGGATGACTGTCTGATATACCAAACATCCACACCTGTCTACAGTTATAGAAAGAACAGTTAACAGGAGATGTATCTGCACAAACTTCGATATGAATCGTGTATGAACAGCAATAAAATGTAGAGTTATGTTGCAGTAACAGTCCCATCTGCAAGGTTAAGTAGTTAACATATAGGACACTGTAGTCAGAACAGTAGTGTGTATATAACTGTAGCTATTAGAAATGTACAGCATATGTGGTTGTATTCGAAGGTGTTAATAATATGTCTGATTTACCCCACCCTCTAACCATCTATAATCCATTCCACGGGAAAATGGTATGTGCAATCACAATTACCACCCCTGGACATCTGTCCTGTTGGGTCATATATATTTGCATGCGTGTTGATGCATCCGCCCCGTTCATACATCCACACCTGATGGCCTGTTGCCATCAATCAACCCTGCATGTTGTTGGACTGTGTATTACTGTTCAAATTATGCATGTGCTATGCACGCTGTTCAATGGTGTGAGTAACTGGGTGTGTGGTTAATGGGAATACTAATGCATGCTGTTACAACTAACTGTGAATGGTATTTATATGTCACTAACCCAAACTGTCATGACATAATGCAAAACATAGAACGACAGGGAAGGCGGGTTCCGGTGGACCCACCTCTCCCACCTCAGCTGGCGAGTGCACCTGGCACTAGTGCCCAGTCCGGACCCTCCTCCGGTGGCCCTGTGCCACCTGCGGGTGGAAGCGCTGCAGGGGATGGGGCTCGCCCCCCCTCTGCAAGTGTGGCCGGAGGAGATCCACCACTCACCCTCCGTAGCGTCCGGACTGTGGTGCGTAGGGAGATTTGGGACTCTGTCCTTGAGCCCCTATGCCAGCTCGAGGCACGGGTGGCGCAACTAACGGGCTTGCCCGTTGCCCCGCCTACACAGCCCCCAGCACAGCCCCGTCCTGGGCAGTGAAGGAACAGTGGCAACTGCCTATGGGTGGGGATATCAGTTCCACTGTTGCCATCTGTGGGCTCATGGGCTCTGGACATCCCAACCTCCGTCCCCGTCAATTGTGTAACCCCCCCACACGTGTCATACACCGCCCCTGTATGCGTCTTGTTTGTCTTGTCTGTTAACCTACCCAACCTACCTCCCCAGCTGTTCCGACTACCTTCACCTGACATACCACTCTCACCTGAAAAAAAAAAAAAAAAAAAGGGCACTCTGTACCCACAAAAAAATTACGCCCCATACATAGCTGCCCATTCCGCACACATGTCTACTGGACATGGAACCCATCAATTCCAATTGGCTGTACAACAGGTATTATTGTTGTCCTGACACCTCTCTCAGTGGTGGAAGGTTTCAAATGTCACACCAAATTACATACATATGCACAGCTGTTGCTGCTGAAGAAATGGGCAGCTATGGGCCTTACCTACATCCCTCCTGCACATCCCAAGCTTGTTTCCCTACTGTCTTACCCTCTTTGTGACCCCTTTTTCACCACTTTGCTGTCTCCCCGTTCTTTTCTTTCAAAGAAAATAGCGCGGGTGTGCGCAAGAGTACGCACGTTTAAGCGGTTGTAAGCGGGTGTGCGCTTGTGTGCGCAGAGCTAACCGCCAGTGCACATGCGTGAGCTCCGCACAAACCAGCGCTAACCCGGTTACAACTGCTTAAAAGTGCCTTAGTCACTTTGATTGACAGGTCCTGTACTCAGTTCCAAAGAAAAATAAAATCCCACTGTGAGTCCCGAACCCAGGACCTTGGCAACTATAGTCTGCATGACTTACCACTAAGCCATGACTCTGATATAGAAACACTGTGCTAAAGTAAATATATCATTTAACAGTAGGAATGAATGTAAAGGGAATATAGATGTGTAGTACACAAAGCATGACATTTAGAATCACAAACAAAACTGGTGGATTTCCATAATAGTAGTGTGTGAACAGAAACAGCCATGCTAGTTGGAAGCTAGTAGGTAATAATGTCACCATAGCACCTTGAAAGACACACACATACTCATAGCAGGATAAGCACTGCCCATACCCCACAACCTCCTACAGGAACACATCCAGACCAAGTAATAAAATATGTGGAGCAAAGGCCCAAAACCAGGGACACATTACAAATAAAGTTACAACAAATGCAGACAGTTCAGAAAGTAACAGGGTCTACACCTTGTGGGGTGTTTGGAAGGGTATGCAGTCTGGAACTTGAATGTTTGTCACCATATTCTGACTTGAGCCCAGACTGACTTGCCAGATAAAGGTGTGCATGAGATAATGACTAAATTATGAGGCAGAAATGTGGACAGCCTGCAAATATCTGTACACATGATGGGTCCAACACCACCATATTTGAATAGTTAAGAACCCAGACATAGCAACAGTGAATGTCTTACAGGGATGCCCCACAGACCCCATGTGAAATGTACAAACGGTAGGCAGAAAGGTGTAACCCATGCAATGGTAACTATGGAGTCCGGAAGGTATTCACCACTCGCATGGCAGGAAAAGTGTAGTAATACATATGCTCATGCTAACCCACAGTCACAACTGCAGCATACCAGACATTTTAATAGGTGTACCCCACTGATATGTACCATTCCATGAGGCACATAACTGGTGAACCTGAAAGCCTCTGGGGCCTGCTCAGCAGCATACCCACATATGCTAATAGATGTCAAGGCCCACACCATGGCCAGACCACACTGCATGCTGTAACACCCTAGCAGATATAGCAAGCATTCCAGGGTGTGAATGTACATGGGAAATAGGAAAGCTACAGCAGCACACTACAGTCAAGACACCTAGCAGGCACACCAGTACTGACAGTAAAGGGCAACTATTGAAGACGTAGCAACAGAGTGCAGGCAAAGGTGAAAGGAAAGCACACACACACACGCACACATCAACAATAGTAGTAGTTGTTAGTGTACATACACAGTCAGTACAGGAAACTGGAGAAATGAATGGAGGAATGTTAACCCACAACCCACCGAGTAAAATTAGAGATACCAACCTTTACACTCACAGAATGTTGTCCACAGCATAACAGCATGGTCCCTGCCATTAACATCTGAAAGGGCTACGCCTATTTCACACACCCTTTTATAGCACAGTTCTGAAATCACAGTGAGAACTGCAATCAGTACACAACAGGCTGCATGCAATTAGCAAATGCTGGCTAACAATTGGTGCAGAGGCCATCACATGGGCATATGCAGATACCTACAAAAGTATGCTGTATTCCATGTCCACGCATGCAATAATTACATTGCACCCGGAGAGAAAGAGAGACAGAGAGACAGAGAGACAGAGAGAGAGAGAGAGAGAGAGAGGGAGAACCACACCCAGAACTAGACTGCAACTAAGCAGACAGACAGGAATCCCCAGCAACAGCTACCTGGAAGCTGCAACTGTGAAGTAGAGCAGCAGGACAGAGAGCCAGACAGTAGCAGACGCAGCTGTGACAAACACAGGTACTGTAAAGTAATACTATCAAGGTGTACATACTGTGAACCCTCCATATGTGTTATTGGGCTGTATCCATATGTATATGAAGATGTGTAATGGGCAGGGGATATACAGCACCTATCAGTGAAGGCTGTACATACAGTTGTATGTGTGAGCATCTATGTGCACATATATATGTCGTTTGATCGTAGGTTGTACTGCCATGTACGAATTAGATTACACAGCTATGTATGTTTAGCAGTATGTTAGTGTGTGTATACAGTAAGGTAGACATATATGCTGACATACCTGTCCAACATATGGCTATGTAGTTATGTCAACATATGTATGTGTATATATCTTATATGTATATATATACATATGATATGCATATATGTATACATACATAGAGAGAGAGAGATGTAGGACTACATAGACAGATGCTGATAGAATATTGTAGCGACATATCTATGTAATGCACACATGCAGAGATAGATATATGTAGATACATATACATAGACAGACTGATCTGACCACCTACAGGTATGATTGTATATGATGACCTGCAACACAGCCTGCCCCCTGTTGCCCACACCCCTCTGCACCCCACATCTACAGCAGAATATGTACATCAATATATATATATGTGCAAATGTATACAGACATATGTACATATATATATAAATAGACATATAGACATATCTTAATACATATATATATGTATAGAGAGAGAGTGAGAGAGATGTATACAGAGCTGGAGTGAGGCACATGTGTACAGATGTATTGCAACAGGTGCCTGGTGACAAAGGCACGGAGTGAACACCAGTGTCACATCCGGAGTATCATACCACAGTCCAGATCACCTACACAGGTAACCACCATATAAATGAGTGTCCGCCCACCACTGCATGTGTCAGGGGTGGTCAGGGTCAGACATGTGTACAATAGTGGCCCCAATGATAGTCACAGTGGCACACTATCCCTGGAATAGCTGCACATGGTATGTGTCCGCACACATGGTCAGTCAGGCATGGACATGTAGGTCGGTGTACCCCCCACAGCACGTAATGGATGCCATGGTATGGACCTCACACGACAGCAACAGATATGGAGAAGGACACAGTGACATGTACAACACGGTGACAATGCACCCAAACACAGTACCATTGCACAGTGACTGTCAACACCACAGAGTACACATATGCTGCCCACGTACAGGTTACCACCCCCAGATGCACATATGGAGGTCACACCCATGACAGATGTCCAACAAGCATTGTAGCACCACCCACCATCCACAACCTACCTGTCTGCTGTGTGTCGTCTGTGCCACTGCAATAGTGTGCACATGTGTAGGTACGGGTTCAAACTCACAGACAGGACACACCCTGCAACAAACCACACAGTGTTAAGATGCGAGACTCCCCATGTGTACATGTCACACATACCCCTGCTGCATGTTACTCAGATAGGTAATATGCCATATGTGTCACCCTGTGTAACTGTGTGACGGCAGCAGGTACCATCACACCACATGTGTCACAATGGTCAGGTTAGCAGAACAGTACGCTGCTGTAGACACGGGGCATTAGCATATTGTATAGTATTGTATTACAATGTCATGTATTGTGTTGTATTGTATTGGTATGGTGAGGTGCCTCCTGCATGGAGTGGAACCACTGGTGCTGTGCGCCAGTGTACAGGTACATACCCTGTAGTCAAGGTAGTGTAACATAGCACCTCTATATGTGTGTTTAGCGCCTGTCAGAGGTTATGTAGCATGCACCTGGGGATACCAGCAGGTCCCGTCCATGTCGTGTATTCTGCTGACCTGCGGGTGTCTCTCACCTGGACATCTGTGATGACCTTGAGGTTAGGGTCAGCAGGGATAACCATGCCTTAATACAGGGGGAGGGCGGGGTGACACCTGCACTGACCCTGTCCGCCACAATGTTGTCTAGCTGTGGTGTCGGTGAAATATGTGTAGTGTACTACCCATGGGCATAGAGGATGGCTCCTGACCAGGTTGCTAACATAGGTCAGGTAGGCCTCCTGGTCATCTGCAGTATCACGCTTGACGTCCCACTCAACATTGCCCATGTAGTCAGTGTGATGGGAAATAGATCCTTACCAGTGCTGCTCAGACATACCCTCCCTTCAGAGACTGATGCTCTGTCTTGCAGTAGCTTACATCAACTGTAATACAATCAGTATATGGCTGGGGTTCGCCGGACAGGATGCTGTCCCTTTGTGGACAGTGTCCTGGCCATATATGGGAATGCATGAGCCATGCGGTCTTGGAGATGTCTGTAGAAAGCAATTGTGTAGGGGTCAGCATTGTGGGTTGTCTCTGACACTGGCCCAGTGGGCTGTAAGGATACCATATCACTGTTACAAAGTGTAACGTCTGTATCTGTAATGTTGTGCACTGTAGCCATCTGTGCTGGTGTTGGAGGTGGGATATGTATATCCAGGGCAAGCAGGGTGTGGTCAGCCCACAGTAGTCGCCGATGTACGCCATACAGTACCTAGACACAAACCCCCAGAGTGAGGAGGTGCACCTCACCTGAATTGGTGTTCTGACTGCTGGTGTTCAGTAGTATGTCGTACGTAGCCTGGCAGGTACTGTACAACAGTTGCTGGCCGAGCACTGATACCTGGCCATCTACATGTGTATCCACCAATAGACAGACAGATGCTACATATGTGGGATATGTGGTATCATGACAGTCAAGTAGCATGTGTAGTATGTGTGCCAAGGTCTGCCAACATAGATTGCTGATACCATGTTATGTTTTTTCCCAGGTACATGGCCCACCCAAGACATCCAACCTACTCCGTGGCTGAGGATGACGAGATACACCAGAGCCTGGTGCGGGACTATGCAACACTCTTTTCCCGCACCAGCCAGAATCAGCAGGTGAGGGCTGCACTGTGGCAGGACCTTGTCCGTCGGGTAAATGATATAGGCATGCATAATAGGACATATGAGCAGGTACGACATCACTGCAGTGATTTGATCAGACATGTCCGTCAGCGTGCGTCAGATATCCACAGGCAACAGGTCGCCACAGGTGGTGGGGTGGCTACACATCCCCCACTCACCAGACTGGAGGGACTGCTCCTGAGTGTAGTGGCTCCAGTCCACCTGCAACAACAACAGCAGCAGACATGCGTCATGATGGAGGCTGGAGCCGCACAGCAGCAGGACAGTGAACGTGCAGGTAATATGTCATATGTGTAGTTGACTGTTGTGTACACTGGTAGTTAATGCATGTGTGTGGTGTGTCCTTTGTTCGTAGCTGCCACCATAGTATATAATGTGCAAGCGTGATATCTGCAATATTAGCTGCAGACCTTTGAAAGGCGACTGTCGTACTCCTGACCTGTATCATACTCAGTAACATTGGCACAGTTGTGCCCACTAACATTAGTTTCCTCATGTCTGCAGGACCCTCCGGTATCACTGCATTGCAGCCTATCCATGCTGGTGAGTGTCTATTTACATTACCTGTAAAGTTGTTGATAGTAATAGTACCTTTTGGCACACTTAGTGGTGCCCCTTGTATGCATGTAGGTGTGTCTGTGTCTGTGTGTCAATATCACGCATACTGAGTACTGTTCAATTGTGTGAAACTGTGTGCATGTGTGCATGTGTGCATGTGTGCACGTGTGCACGTGTGCATGTGTGCATGTGTGCATGTGTGCACGTGTGCATGTGTGCACGTGTGCATGTGTGCATGTGTGCATGTGTGCACCTGTGCACGTGTGCATGTGTGCATGTGTGCACCTGTGCATGTGTGCATGTGTGCATGTGTGCATATGTGCATGTGTGCACGTGTGCATGTGTGCATGTGTGCATGTGTGCATGTGTGCACCTGTGCATGTGTGCATCGCTGGTAGTGTGTAGACATTGTAAACTGTGTTTCCTGTTTCCTTCCCACAGGTTCTGTTGCTGCTCTGGTGTTATCTAGCAGGGAACCTGAGTCAGGTGCCGTGGGTACTGCTACTGATGACATTGGTGTAATGGCACAGGACGGTATGCCAGGGTCCGCCATTGGTCAGCCAATTGACAGTACACAGCTGTCGACCCCATCCATGCGCACAGTTATCCTGCCAATACACCCCTTGTCACCACTGTCCCTAGGTGATGGGCAGCATACAGTGGGCATTGACCAGGGTAATGTGGTATCTGCGGCACATGCTTCCCCACACAGCAGCCATGGGCATGGCCCAGAGATGGTACCACACAGACAGATGTCCAGGGGTTCTCGTGGGAGCATCCATGGGCGTACTGCCCCTGGCAGACGTGCCCACAGAGGTCTTACAACCTCAGCTATGTTTCGACTGTCATGCAGGCACAGTCACGTATGGAACGGTACACCAGACAGGGTCTGAGGGAGCTGGCAGCATGTCGCACAGCCATGACCGACGGTATGCGTGACATTGCGTCCGCCATCCGTGATTTCACCGACGTCGTAGACAGACGTTGTGGGGACATATTACACCGGCTCCACAACTACATGTCCATGAGCCAGGGTGATGGTGGGCGGTTGCGTCGTCGACGTGGCCGTATGCCAGCAACAGCAGCAGCTGGCAGTCGGCGTGGACGACAACAGGGCCGCCGCCCCGTAGTGCCAGCAGCAGCCCCAGCAATGCTGGGTCTGTGCTGTCATCAGACCGCCCCAGGAGACCACGTGCACGTGGCTCTGGCCAGGCCCGACAGGGCTCTGTGTCCAGTCAATGTACACCTGCTTCTGATGACAGTACCCAGTCTGGGTTGGTACTGGATACGGTCCGTAGCACCCCTGCAAGGCACAGGTACCGTGTCCGTGGCCAGAGACACTGATCTGTATGACCTGGCAGGTACAGTCTGTGGCTGTCCACAAACACCAGTATATGGCAGCCATGAGGTGGAACTGTGTGCATCCATACACACATGCAAAATAACAACACCTAGGGCTACCGCATACACGCACACACACTGCATCAACACTGCCCCACCTTCTACTGCTGTCCCTCACCAACACACATACACATACATGTCAATTGGTGGTATGGGTGGCTGACCCAGGCATACCAAGTTCACACCCTGTGCATATGATGAAACTGTGCCACCTCCTGCATTCTGTAACAACTGTGCAGGTACAGGTTAACATGTTGCTGATGCACAGGGTGACCACATAGATGTGTAGTAATAGTATCATGTTGTTAACAGTACTGTGTGCTGAATTAATTGTGGGTATATCACAGCATGCCTGATGCAGTATTTGTGTGATTGTCATGTCCTGTTGTCTACACCCATGGTAAGTACCATAGTGTATCATCTGCACATGTTGGCATACTGGTGGTAATGATGTCAACAGCAGGCTACATACATAGGTAGCACAGGGGATGGGTAATGAATGTAGTAATACACAATGATGGACATGTAAATTGCAAGTGGCATGTTGGCCACACTAGACTCTGCAATGCAGATGTGTGAGGATGTTGATATGTGTGCAGAACTACACAACTGGTACAGGACACACAGGAGCACACTAGCACTGCATGCACACATCTCATACCATGCTAGACAGCACCAACACACACATAACGAACTGTCACAGGAGGGAGAGTCCCCATATATGTCAGGGATACTGTGGTGGCAGGCCAGGGAGCATACATCCTACTAAGTATGGCACCACTGAGAGAAGGATCGGTGTCTGTTATTTGACATGTGTATTACTGCAGGTATGGGCACATGGGTTTCTATCCAGTTATTGTACATCCTGACAGTACATGCATGTTCCGTACACTTGTGTGCACTGAGACTGGACCCTAGCCATCTGACCAGTGTATTTCCATGTACATGTGCATAGCGCCTGCATATTTGCAGTGTTACCTTATGGAACTGGTACAGCTTGTTTGTTGTACAATGGACTACATGGAGCCCTGTTCACTGTACCTTTGTTTGCATGCATGTTTGCTTGCAATTACCCTGGAATACCGATCACACCTGCAATGCATAGTTATAGAGCTTCTGTGGACTCCTAGTGCCATCTGCATAGCCTACTATATGTATGGCCATGTCCCACTTTACAGGTTGCCACTGTTTGACCTGTTCACATGTACATTGCCTGTGACACAGTGCATATGACCTGCCTGGCATGTGTCCACGTGAGCAGTCATATATGCTACTGCTAAGTAGTCACAGGCACTACACCTTCACACATCCATCTCCTGTTGAACTACCTGCTTTGCTAGGGACAGCCTGCACCTGTCACCCCTGGTCTATCAGATATTGGCAAAGCCTCTTGCTACCCCCATAGTGCCTATGTTAGGCAGGGCTCACATGACAAACCCACCTTCATAGGTATCACAAGGGATAAGACACTAAGAGCAATGCTACCCAACGCCAGATGTCTAAACCTCCAGATGCATGCACCCAAAACACTCCTTGGCATGGGAAACATCGATATCTGTGCAGTAACAGATGCCTGGTTCAGGGCTACTGAGAGCACACCAGCACTACCGGGTGTAACCTGGTTGATTTCTTTGCTACAGTCACCAAGGCCATTGCCGAGGGGAAGGTGGTTCACACAGCCTACCTGCACCTTGCAAACGCCTTTGCAACAATACCCCACTTGGGCATTCTAGGGAAGCTCACCAGCTTAAATATAAGCCCCTATGTCACTAGATGGATTGCACAGTGGCTCAAGAACAGAACCCACATGGTTAGCATTGCTGGAGCCATGCCAGACCCCATAACAGTTACAGGTTGTGTCCCAGAAGGCTCAGTCCTGGGACCCTCTTGTTTGGTACATATTTATTGGAGGTACAGGCCAACACGGATGAACTGTGGCTGTCCAAATATGCAGATGACTGCAAACTGGACACCATAATCGACTCCCCAGCTGACACAAGCATCTTCCAAAGGGGCATCATAGCAACAGACAACTTGTGCCAGAGCCATGGCCGTCTGCTGAACAGTGTGTAGAAGGGGAATGTGCATCCTGTAGTCTGTTCACCTAGTTGCCAAAAGGGACATTGTCCTCACACACACTAACCCCCCTCAGCCAAAAACACACACTTGCCAATTGCAGGATTCAAACCCCTATCTGACTGCTATGACACGTGAGACAGGCGCATTAGCAGAGCATGCTATTTGCATTACTGGGTGCTTTCTCTTCCCCTGCTATACTTATAGAGTGCTGACATCATCAGTGTTTAGAAAAGGGAATGGGCATCCTGTAGTGTCTTATCCTATTTGCCAAAAGGGACACTTCCCTCACACACTAACCCCCCTCAGACAAACACACACACTTGCCATTCACAGGAATCAAACCCCTACCTAGCTAGGTTATGACACTTGAGACGGACACATTAGCAGAGCGCGCTATTCGCATTACTGGGAGGTTTCCTTTCTCCTGCTCTACTTATAGGGTGCTGACATCATCGGTGTTTGGAAAAGGGGATGGGCATCCTGTAGTCTGTTCACCTAGTTTCCAAAAGGGACATTTCCCTCACACACTAACCCCCCCTCAGACAAACACACACACTTGCCATTCACAAGAATCAAACCCCTACCGAGCTATGTTATGACACTTGAGACGGAGGCATTAGCAGAGCGCGCTATTCCCATTACTGGGAGGTTTCCTTTCTCCTGCTCTACTTATAGAGTGCTGACATCATCTGTGTTTAGAAAAGGGGATGGGCATCCTGTAGTCTGTTCACCTAGTTTCCAAAAGGGACATTTCCCTCACACAAACACACACACTTGCCATTCATAGGAATCAAACTCCTACCTAGCTATGTTATGACACTTGAGACGACGCATGAGCAGAGCGCGCTATTCGCATTACTGGGAGGTTTCCTTTCTCCTGCTCTACTTATAGGGTGCTGACATCATCGGTGTTTAGAAAAGGGGATGGGCATCCTGTAGTCTGTTCACCTAGTTGCCAAAAGGGACATTTCTCTCACACACTAACCCCTCTCAGACAAACACACACAATTGCCATTCACAGGATTCAAACCCCTACCTAACTATGTTATGACACTTGAAACGGACGCATTAGCAGAGCGCTATTCGCATTACTGGGAGGTTTCCTTTCTCCTGCTCTACTTATAGGGTGCTGACATCATCGGTGTTTAGAAAAGGGGATGGGCATCCTGTAGTCTGTTCACCTAGTTGCCAAAAGGGACATTTCCCTCACACACTAACCCCTCTCAGACAAACACACACAGTTGCCATGCACAGGATTCAAACCCCTACCTAACTATGTTATGACACTTGAGACGGATGCATTAGCAGAGCGCGCTATTCGCATTACTGAGAGGTTTTCTTTCTCCTGCTGTACTTATAGGGTGCTGACATCATCGGTGTTTAGAAAGGGAATGTGCATCCTGTAGTGTCTTTTCCTATTTGCCAAAAGGGACATTTCCCACACACAGACTAACACACACACCAACCTCAAACACAGACACACACACACACTGAGCACTTGCAGGATTTGAACCCCTACCTAACTATGTAATGACACTTGAGACGGACGCATTAGCAGAGCGCGCTATTCGGATTATTGGGAAGTTTCATTTCTCCTGTTGTACTTATAGGGTGCTGACATCATCTGTGTTTGGAAAGGGGAATGTGCATCCTGTGGGGAAGCAAACACCAAGCACACTATGGCTAAGCTGTCATTCCCTAGGGCAAACAGCCTAGTGTTGACCTCTACACCATTATGTTTAATAGTCAAATGCACATTATTTGTTGCTGATAGACTGTTTGCATATCTTTATTGCCATAGCATTCCCTGTTGGTATGAACAACCTCTGCATCTGTGGAAACTGTTTGCATATGGGAGGGATCCACTATATCACGTATGTCTCTGT
Organism: Protopterus annectens; assembly: GCF_019279795.1. Taxonomy (NCBI): domain Eukaryota; kingdom Metazoa; phylum Chordata; order Ceratodontiformes; family Protopteridae; genus Protopterus; species Protopterus annectens. The sequence goes on along the minus strand of NC_056744.1, from coordinate 523,827,650 downwards.
AGTCATTTAACTGTGTGCACTGGGCAGACTGCTGTAATGTGGTTGGTTCCTGGCATAACACATAACAATACCAGATATGTGTGTCCCACTGCTAAACCAAGATTTGGACTAAGTGTGTGAGCATGCCCAGTTCAGCCTTCCCATGGCATGTTGTCAAAGTGTGTGAGCATGCCCAGTGTGATTATTCCATATGTTGGACTCTGCAGACCACCACATTTGTGGATGTGTGTGAACTTCACAAACTATCACCCGTTCATGGTTGTGGGTTGTGTGTCATGTTGTGTAGTTACTGTACAACTGCTTTGTGTGTGAACACAACAGGATTATACTGTGCCTGCAGTGTTTGCATGGGATACTTTGCATACAGTTGTCAACATCCTTTCACACTGACCTAACACTGTAGTACTGTATAGTGTACTGGCAGTACTTTGACTGTGGTGGACAGTAACCTGGGCTTTACTGCTATCACTGCTTTACATTTCGATAGTGGGCACAACAGCCTGGTTGGGGCCAGTTGTGTACATCTGACCATGTTGCATTCTGTTCAGATATGAACTACTTACACCAGGCTTGTCCAACATTGTTAGTGTATTCCACAACATAGGTGTACAATTGCAAACACTAGCGATGTGCCCTAGTCCATGGCTAATGCAAGTTGGAGAGTGTGTTTGTCCTTCAACACACATTGTAAGGGAGTTTGCCATGACATATGTCATGGTTAGTATACTGTGCCTCTGTCTACCTGTGACATGACAGTGATACCCAGGATAAACCTACCATCTCCCGTCCACCCATCAGGATTCCTATTGAGGAAGACTGATAAGTGACTCTATGGGTAGCCTGTGCTGAGGGTTCACTCATGGGTGGGAGTGGCTTCTGTGTTATGGATCACACAGTACAGCTTGTCCTATGTAAGTCAGTGCTGGGGTTCAGGTCTGTCATGTGCATAGCTCACTGCCATTCAGATTGTACTATGTGCAGCATTTTTATTGATGCCAGCAACACAGGCAACACATGGCATCTGTGTAGGCTGATTGATACTCCTGATGAGGTACTGTTGGGGACTTTACAGTTGATGGAGGTGTCTGCTGAGGTACATCCCACAGGGCTATTGTAGTCGATTGTACCACTGATGCAGGAGGACTGCAGAGCCACAATGACCTCCCCTTATGTAGATCTGACAGCCTTCATGATTAGGTGGGTATATGGTATGTTTCTGTAAACACTACAGCACATGTTTGTCCAATGCAGGATATCTATCACCCTGTGTCCCCAGGTCTCTCATTACATGTTAACTACATAATGGGTTAACACCTATGTGGTGATTGGTGGGCACTTACTGTATATCCACGGCGGTTGACTATACACGTTTCTGCACTTAGCTTGCTGACATAGCTATGGCACCAGTTGTCTGTTTCTATGTGGCCCTTTTGTGGGATGCATGTGTCAGCTGGTGGATCATATGTGGTGAGCGGTTTGTAGTCCTCTGCAAACATGTTAGGACACAGTCCTTCCATGTTTGCCTGTACCTATGGGACATATATACCAGACGAGGGAGATACCAGGTCCAAGCCTTGTGGGATGCCAGTTATATCTGGTTTGTAGTCTGACATGGCTGAAGCATGTCTGACCATGTCTGTTCTGTCCTTGGTCTGGTTTGCAACCCCTCTACTGACATGTGGGTTTATATTTACGCTGGTGAGCCTATCTATACTGAACATGTAGGGTATTGTATAGAAGCCTTTTCAAGGTCCAGATACACTGTGTGGAGCACATTGCCCTCATCAATGACCTTAATGACTGTTTCAATTGAGTCCAACATGGTTAGGGGCAGGATCTGCACTTGAGGAGGCCACACTGGGTTGGGTCCGGTGTCAGTAGGTCCCCAACATCCATATGTCTGTGGTACATGCTGCTCCTTTCCATAGCTGTGCAATCTGGGCTTCTCAGGATTCTGGGGTAGTACTGTTCAGTATCCATTCAGGCAACACCTTTGTTGAGAAGGACCACTGTTGTTGTACACTGCTCTTTGGGTACATATTCTGTGGTACGGCTGACATTGAGCAGTAGTGTGGTTTGGCATTCCATTCATCTTAGACTCCATGTTGCACTAAGCCCAGGTCACCATCTCATACCATTGCTGCTGTGTGTTTTGCTTTGGAGATGTTGTCTGTTACCTCAGCATCTGCTATGTCAGGGGGGCCGGCAGTCTGCTGGGATAGATATTCGGCATTGTGGTGTGAGGGTTTGCACTGCACCTGTCGGGATGTATGTTGGCAATATGTGTGTGTGTTTGTGGTATTTGTGTGATTCAGGGCATATCTGTGAATTCACAACATGGCTCCTACCATCAGTTGTGTAAGCCTTGGGATTATCCTTCGTGTCCTGTACAATTTGTATCTACATAAGTTCATAGGTTCATACTAGGCTATCCACCCTGGGCATTTGTTAGGCTAGCCAGAGTGTGTGTGGCTTTTGAGACCCCTTGCTATGTGGATATTATGGCCATGTATTATTTGCTTAGCTGTGCCTCTGTCTGGACATGACACAGTGAAGACCCCCACTGTAACTCTACAATCATCCATCCACTTGGCAAGATTCCTGTTGAACAGTGTCAGTGAGGGGCTCTGCCTAACATGGGGTGGGATTCTGGTCCAGGGTGTGTGGAGCCTCTGGATTATGTATCTGTCCCACCGGCACATCCTATTTCATTATTTGTTGAGGTTGACATCTCTCACTCTCGCAGCTCCAATGGATATGTTTTGTCCATTACTCCTGTGTTGGGCATGGCCTCCTACAACAGGCATGCAATGCCTCTGTGTGGGCAGTCTGTGACTGGAGTCAGCTGGGGTGTCTACAGCCAGGCAGCATATGACATATATGTGTGACACTTTATCCTCTTGGTGAGGTACCTTTGCGGTCTTTCTAACTGCTGCAGGTGTCAGGTAAGGTAGATCCCATATGAGGCATTGTACTGGATTATGGGTGTGATTGGGATAAAGTATAGGGGCACAGTGACCTCTGTTGCCATAGATGTGACTCCTTTCCTGATACAGTGTCACATGTAGACAGTCTTCCTAGCCACATTGGCAATGTGGGTGTCACATAACAGGTTACTGTTCACTTGTGTCCCTTGGTCCCTGGTTACTCCTTCCATACATAATGGTTTACCACCTATGTGGTATTTCGTGGTACCTTGTTTGGTATTTGGTGGGACATTCATACTGTCCAGTGTCTTCAGGACGGTTGGGGGGGGGGTTATTGTGTGTGAGAGTGCGGTCTGTAGCATGCTACAGACTGCACAGCAGTCTTGCCTACAGTTAGTTGCACGTGGGTGAACTCCACTGCCTTGTGCATTGTCAGTTACCTGGACGTATGGGTGTCTGTGCTGCCTATGGTTACTCACCTCCTTTTATGTAGTGTTCCAGGTTTTGGGGCCATGACACATGGTACATGGTATAACCTGGTAGTGCTGGTGTGCTGTCAGGAGCCTTGCAGCAGGTTTCTGTCACTGCACAGACATCGATGTTCTCTATTCTGGGGATGGCCTCGGGAGCATGCATATTGGGGTGTACACATCTGGCATTGGTCAGCATTTCCCTTATGTTTCTTCCCACTTATGTTTTCTCGGGTGGTGGGTCAGTCTTTTCAGCCTTGCCTACAAAAGGCTGTGTGGAGGTGGCCAAGGCCTTATCCACTATTCAGACGCCCAGGCGTAACAGGTGCAGGCCATCCCAAGGGCAGCTGCATGGCTTGTCAAGCATGACATCCCAAGCAGACAGACATTGGATCCCCTTGGAATGACACCAGTAAGTGTGCTCCTTGCTATGACTGATCATTCCATGTTTCTACTGTGGCATTATTCTTGGTAAGGGTAGGTTGCTGCAAACGGTGAGTGTCATACCAGCCTGGACTACATAATCGGATAGCTCATCTGTGTCTCTTTACATGTAGTCTAGGGCAGTACATCTCGGGTCATTCACACCAGCATGGACTATGACTGCATCATATTTCTATTTGCTTTGGAGTGACCTTCATATTTCTGTTATGTGGCATATTGTGGCGGCCTACAGGCAGCTTACTGTACCCTTTCCTTTGTTCAGTCTGCTGTGCGGGACAGCAGTGTGTCTGACTATGGAGTCACCTATTACAACTGTATCGGGCATGTTGTTTCTCCTTCTGGCCTGTGACTGTTTGGCACACCAGCTTTGTGTGCTATGTGTTGCATGTGCTATGTTTGGAGGCTGTTTCATTGGGTGTCTGCTTTAGTGGCCTCTGTTGGTGTGCTGTGTGTGTGATTTCTGCCTCCGGGAATGTATTTCTGTGTTTATGTGTTTGGTTTGCAGTTGTGATAGGTCTATGTGGGTATGTGTTTGTGGTGTGTGTGGTTACCTTCTCCTACTGACTTGTTTTGGGTGTACTGAGTTGGGGGAGCTCTGCCTCCGGTTTGGATGGATGGTTGCATCTCTCACATATATTTGTATTTCTTGGGTGGAGTTGGTGGTTGTCTGTGTACTTGGGGCAGGTGTAACATTGCCTCAGGATTCACAGATTCCACTTGTTGTGCCTGGCCTTACTGGATTGCATGTGTGGACAGATTATATTTCCATACTACTGATCAGTAATTACGTCATTGTTCATGCTTGCTCTATCATGTAGTAGCTTCCTCATTCTCTTGCATGTTTTGGTTATGGCTGGTGTCCACCATGCCAGATTTAGGCACTGTGTCTTGTTTTAATTTGGGACTGCATAATCCAAGCATTCCTGGCAGTGTTCATGGAATGGCTGTCTTACAGGTTCTGAGGCGTGGCCCATATTTTGCACCTGCACGGGACCTTTCATGGATTCCACATCAGTTTGGAGGTGTGCAAATAATGCTTAGCACATGTTTTCCACTGTGATTTCCCGGACAGGGACTGTGGTCAGGATTTGTATATCCAGTGTGATTACTATATGGTCTGGTGTTACCAGTGAGCAATACACTTCTCATCTTGACATCCCGTACCCATGTTGCTGATTATCACATCCAGTATGCTTGCCCCTCTTGTGGGTGTGCTACGTTGTTCCTGGGCCTTTTGGTTTGTGGATTCAATGACCTTTTGTCCTACACTGTTGCAGCTGGTATAATGCTCCCAGTCTATGTGTCTGGGTATTTGCAGTCGCCCAATATAATGTGGTTTGGAGGACTTGATATATTCATGTATTCCAGCATGGGCCCGATGCAGTTCCTGGTGTTGGGCCAGTACTCTGTAGCAGGCTATACACTGGGGGGCAGTTTTAGCCACTGTTACTTGAGCATGGCTAGTCCATGCTGCTTTTTGTGGTGGTACCAACATGGGGGTGTGGTTATCCTTGACAATTCTTGCTGGCCACCCTCCTTTTGTAGCTTGTTCCAAGTGTTGAGGATGTACAGCACAGTATGAGGTGTAACCTGGTAGTGTTAGGGTGCTGGTGTGAGCCTTGCCTCAGTATTCTGTTACAGCACAGTTATCAACATTCTCCATACTGGGTGGGCTTAGTCTGCATGCATCTTGCTGTTTGACCTTATCCCTTATCTGATTCTTATCCCTTCTGGTACCTATGGAGATAGGTTTGTGTTTTGCGCCTTCCTATTCAGGGCACACTGTGCATGACAACAGCCTTTGCCAGTATCCATACGGCCTGCACTGATAGGTGCACGCCAGTCCTGGCAGGTGGTGCATCATGTCATGCTCAGCATGTCATCCCAGACTGGCACACAGTGGGTCCCCTTTGCCTAACTGCATTACTTCGGAAATTGTTGCACTTCATCATCTCGTTGTCCTGTTGTGCATGCTGCTTGTTGAGGGTAGGATGTTAGACGGGGTCCTCAGGTGTGCATATGGTACTTGGTGTTACATTACTTGACACATAGCATTCATGCCTCAGGTGGTGCTGCAGGGCTGCCTCTGTCGGATGCACATATTACACTTCCCTGTACATGTTTGTGAGCAGGTTGTGTCACATTAGGCATCCCTGTTACTATATGGTGAGTCGAAGGGCGGTATCATTCCCAAGGTTCCTACTGAGCCAATGTATGTGCTATCCGTTGCCTCTTTGCCAAGGCCAGGGCATACTGGGCACGCCTCCTTCTGCCTACTGGGGCAGGCTCAGGTTGTTCCTCCTCCGAGTCACGCTGTGCCTGTGGTGGCCTTGGCGATGGTGGGGGGCTGTTTGGCCCAGCCCTATGCTGGTCCTGCTGCAGCTGTTTTCGCATGATCATATTATGTAGCATAGCACATACCATGACAATTTGGGTACATGTAGTTGGTGTGTACTGCAAGGCTCCACCAGATGTGTCCAGACACCGGAACCGTGACTTGAGCAGCCCAAACACACGCTCCATTACATTACGTGTTTGTGCGTGTGCCTCATTATGGCGTTCCTGTTCAGGTGTGTGTGCGTTTCTGATGGGTGTCATCAGCCACGGCTCCAGTGCATATCCTGCATCCCCACTAGGTGTCCGTGGGATGTCCCCATTGGCAAATGTCTGGTACAGCTGCGTCAAATGCCAGATGTGGGAATCGTGGTAGCTCCCAGGACAGCCAGCACACACATTCATTATTATGCCCTGGGCATCACACACGACCTGGCAGTTGATGGAGGGAAGCCCTTGCGGTTTATGTAGGCCCTACCCGCTCTCCTGCTGGTGCTTTGATGCGTATGTGCGTGCAGTCTATGGCACCCAGTACCTCAGGGTATTCCGCTATTTGCTGGAAGAGGCGATGTTGCTGGCCAATACCTCACGGGCATTGGGGAAGTATACATGATCACCGACATGTGCTGACATGGCATCCAGGAACTGGTGCAGTACCCTGGAAGCTGATGCCTGTGATATCCCCATCATATCGCCAGTTGGTCTCTGGAAGGTACCTGTTGCTAGTATTCTTAGGCCAACACATACCTTGGTTTCCACTGGGATGGGTTCCCCTCTGTTGGTTCTGTGTGTGAGGCGTGGCCTGCACAGCTCCACTATTTGCTGCAGGAGGTCTCTGTCCACTCTATAGCGCTCTACTATCTCCAGCTCATGTAACCCGTGGTAGGTGACCCTGGGCCTGTACACTCTTCTCCGTCTCCTCACTGCGGGTTGTCTGGCACCATCTGCATTGTCACCACCCTCAGCAAGTCGCCTATGTCTCATTATGACATCTATGGCAGCCCCTAACATTTCTGCTCTGAGTTCAGCTTTTTCAGTTTTCACTTCTGATAACTTAACTCCTGTCTTGCAGTGTCTCTTGAGAGAAACATTCTGCACTGCTGTTTGCAGAGTTTTAAGTGCTTGGCTGGCCTAGTATTCTGCCTGTGTAATTGCCTGCATCTAATTGTTTTCACCTGCTAGCTCCAGCAGTATTCCCTGCTAACTTCCTAGTACATCTGTTGCTTCCTTTTTCCTCTGTTTCCTCAGGGTGGAGCCGTGTTCAAACCAGCAGAAACACGCTCACAGTGGCTTACACGCGCGCACACATACTTACACAGTTCAGAATCTGCTTATTCGGGTTTAAACGCGTGCACGCCCGCGCATACAGTGTTAAACATCTCCCAACACACTCCCACATGCTTCGTCTGCCTTACACGCGTGCACACTGCCTTACACGCGCGCACACCGCCTTACTCGCGCTTCATGGTGCACACGCGTCTTATACGTCCAGCAAGAAACTTTGGTGTAGGCAACAGTGTACACCTTCCATTTCTTGGCTTTCTCATGTTTACTTGGAGGCACACCTCCTTCCTTGATACCTCTCTGACATCTGTCATTTCACTCTACCTTCCAATGACTTCCATCCCTTTCTGCCATTCCCCCCTGTGATGTCACCTATCTCCTACTCTGTTCCTCCCCCTTCTGTAACTCTTACACTACTCAGACTGTGCTCATTTGCTATGTGACAGTGGAATTCAGTATCCTTACCCTAATTTGCATCAGATTGCCTACTAATGCTTAGTTACATCTCTTAGACTTGGCTTCCCCCCTTGGCAACCACTACACGGTGGCCATGTTGGTTTTCCTATGCTGGTCCCTCCATTGCCATTCCATGTATTGCATAAAACCTACATTTGCAGGTTTAAAACCTTCGTTTTCATGTTTTAGCAGCGCAGCCCGTTTGCGTGGGGCTGCGCTGGGTTTACATCGGCAATTGCCGAAAAAAAATTATATATTTCATATTTTTGCATGGGGTTGCATTGCCAATGGCCACATATTTGGCCATTGGCATGCTGCCTATGACATATGCACCCTTTATTTGGAGCTGACATGGCTCCATTGCCGTGTTTGCAGAAACGTACTCAGTTGTCCACTGAGTACATTTCTGCAGCTAACACGGCTCTTACACGGGCTGTTCTTGGCTTCCTGGATCGCTAATCAGCCTCATTTGCATGCTATTCGGCTGCAAGTGGGCTGATTAGCTTAGCCACTCCGTGTAAGAGCCGTGTTAGACTGACTCTTACACGGACTTTGGGCTGTTCCTGGATCGCGAAGGCTACATGGAGTCTTACACTACTCTTAGACTCCGTGTTAGCCTTCGTGAATCCGGCCCCCTGTTTCTGCGAATCGCTATTTTGCAGTTTAGATACACACACACAGTATCTGCATTAACCATAATGATCTCATTATTGACTAATTAGGATCTCTGAATTGCAGTTTACTCTGGCAAGTGCAGATTTACATTTTCCTGTGGAAGTTACCTATGGTGGGCCATGCATTACTTTGGCACAGGCACTACCTCATTCTCTCTCCCACATGCATACCCATATTCAAACACATACATACACACACATACACACACATACACACACACACACACACACACACACACACACACATACACACACACACACACACACACACACACACACACACACACACACACACATGCATGCACGCACGCACATGCACGCACACACACACACAAATGCATGCACACATACACGCACACATGAACACACGCACACATGCACACACACAGATACACACACACACACACACACACACACACACACACACACACACACACACACACACACACACACAAAGTCACGCATTCATTACACACATATACCCCTCTCACTAACTGATTGCACTCATAGGTTCATAGGTTCATACTAGGCTATCTGCCCTAGGGCATTTATAAGCCTAGCCAGAATGTGTTTGGCTTTCGCCACCCATTTTAAATTTATTTTGCTATGCCCTTTTTCGAGGTTAGTATACTATGCCTCTATCTAACAGTGACACAGAAGTGATACCAGGGGTAAACCTACGATCTCCCATCCACTCATCAAGATTCCTCTTGAAGAGAGTCAATGAGGGACTCTGCCTAACCTGGACTGGGATTTTATTCCAGAGTGAAGGGAGCCTCTGGGTTATGAATCTGTCCCTCCAGCATGTCCTATTTATTTCAGTGCTGAGGTTCAAGTCTCTCGAGCGCGTAGCTCGATGGGATTTGGATTTTCTGAGGTGCAGCATGTCCATCATAGACATACTCAACCATACACACCCAGACACATGCACCACATATACACACACACACACACACACACACACACACACACACCTATCTAACCTACCCCTCACTAAGCCCCTACTGCTATCTCCCAAGCAGACACCCACTCATATATGCAGCCCATCACATATACTCATGCACAGACACCCTAAACACTACCTGATTCACTAAACTCTGCAGAACTTACCTCTCCCACAATGGATGAACAAGGCCAAAATTCCATGTTCATTACCACAAGTGACTAGGAACAGCCTGGCTAAATTATGCAGCTGAGTGTTTCTCTGAATCAAATGGTTACATAAATGCCTTAGTGTAGTAACATGGAGGGGAAGCACATGGCTAATTAGCATATGCCTCCCAGGGAATGCCTCATCATCATCATCTAGCATGGCTGTGGAGATAGCCCACCTTGGTGCTGTATGTCTTAATGCAAAAGCACCATAGCAGTGTTGTCTCTGAATGAGGAAAGGATAATGTGTCCACCTTGCAGAACCTTTCTGAATTTGCTCTCTGTTAACAAAAGCTTAAGTAGGGTATACATAAATGACCTACTGGAGAAAAGGTGGTGGAGACAGTCATATAGGCATGAAGAATAAAGCGTTAGATGGGAAAGAAGCACCATTTTTAACCAAGTCCCTGAAGCAAACACATAAATGTTCCTGAGCAGGTATTCCTTTAAGTTTTACTTGAATAGTGGAAGATTGTCCAAAGGAATAATTTCCTTGTGTAATGAGTTCCAAGATGTGGGGACTAGGCTGGAAAAAGATCTCTCTCAAATGCCTATGGAGAAAGGAGATTTAGTTATTATGACTGCACTGCTGAATCAAAGGGTGTATGCCATTTCCTGCAATGAAAGTTGGTGGGCTTGGTGAGGAGAAAGTATATGCCAATAAGTTGCTTGAAGATAATATTTGTGTGCAGGTATGTGGACCTGGCAGTGAATGGAATACAATTTGTTCTTTTGACAGAGATGAAGTGGTGCTTATTTGGTTTGACAGCACTTATGAAGTGTCAGATCTTGCCTTCAGTAGACTGTGGTGTAGTAGCCTTTTGCCCTGATAGAGGGGCAATGATGGATAAATATGCTCAAGTTTAGGAATTAAGACATTGATACCATATAATGCTGGGCTTTGATCATAGGTAAATCTGTCTAAAGCTACTGAACAATGTTATAAGTAGTTATTTCTAAATGATCTTGAAAAGTGTGAGGGTTATCTATTATAACTCTGAGATATTTTGCCCAAGGTTCTACATATGGTTCTGTAATATGCAGAGTAGGAGAGTTTGTTAGTGTTTTTTGTAGTTTAAGGCATTATTATAATAGATTTGTTAAAATTTATAGCTCAACTGGGGTTAGAGACTCTGTTACAAATTAAGTTAAAATCATATTAAAGTATATAAACAACATGCTGACTTATGAGCTGTAGCAAAGACTTCTACATATAGTGTTAAGTTGAAATATGTCTCAAGGAAAAACTATTTACATATAGAGAAAACCATAACTGGCCTAAAACCGACCATGTGGAATCATGTCCATGAGATAAGTGGCTGCAGTAGTGCTGATTGACCCTGACAGATACATAGTTCTTAAACCATACTGTCTCACCTCTTCAGGCAAACTGTATACATTTCAGTAATAGGTTGCTATATTTGACAGTTTCAACGTCTCTTTTTAGGTCAACAAAATAGCTATTGTGGAGTAAGGTTGTGATGTCAAAGATAAAACGGAAATGTGTTCACTGTGTTTTATGGTAAAGCACTGCTGTCTGACTAACAAAAGGTCATATTTGTTTTTTATTTTTTTCTCCCTACAGCTGATCATCAGCTGTCGTCTGTTCTACCCCTTGTTTACTAGGTCTAATGGACCCACCTTAATCTTCCACAGGCTCAGTCTCACTCACATCCATGGATAATGAGATGATCACAGAGACTGGTGCAGTATACCCTAACTCCTACCCTTGTGAGGAGCATGTGCACTTCGGCTCATGATCAACATTCTGACTAAGCAGCTCATCACATATGCAGTACGTTGCTCACTAGGCTGATACCCTGCTTATTGCAGAGAGCCATGGCTGCCTTCCTTAAGGATGGCTGAGCTGATATTGGCCTCTCTCTTTCATCCTCCCTTGTGGCCCTTCAACTGTTCATTTGGGAGAAAAGTTTGTATTTCTTGATGTATTCTAGCATTTGCTTGTACAGAGGTTTTGCTAAGGGCAAACATTAGTGATTGTTGTATAGTCATCTGGAGAGATGGGGAGCAGGACTATGGGGTGTAAAAGAAGGAGTATCAATATATGTAGGAAGTTGTGAAAAAAAAACAGAATTGTTCTGCAATATTTTGAGATGGAATGGCTAAAGTGGTGGTTATATTTGTAATGTACAGTTTTCAGGGTGTATTTGAGTGGCAGTACTTTGAAGCAAAATGGCTAGATAGCTAATGGGTTTATGTAGAGAAACAGCAAGGTTTGCTTTAACTGGGAGTGGCAAAATTGAAATGAGGAACGGTTTAGAAAGAAGAAATATTACAGTGGCTGGCATCTATTTTGTTCAATGGTGCTTCAGAAAATGGATTAAATGGTGCACCAGAAAATGGAGTTAATGGTGCTCCAGAATTTGTTCCAGAATTTGTTTGGTTGCCTATATGTGGTTTTTACACCTCTATATTCCTACTCAAATTTGCATTTGAGTAGTCTGGTGCTCTAGTCTGTGGTGGGATTGCAGTAGTGGCAGTGTTGTGAATTCTGCACCAGGATCTTTGCTTCATTACTTTTTTTAGCTATATATGCCTACTTAAAGTTTCACTGTAATGCCTTTCTGTTTATCTTTCTAATGTTTTTCCCCTGTTCTTTAAGTCTACCCCACCCCTCACTGAGACATTAAGCTAAACATTTCTGAAATTATAACCATAAGATTTGATCTCCAGTATTACCTGTATTTGATTGGATCCCTCCCTGCCATGTCTGCTGTATTTAGAACAGAGCTAATTCTACCCAGGGTCTTCTGTTCAAGACTTTGAAAGGTGTAGAAAGCTTCACCTTGTGACATACAATCTTTACATCAAAAGGGAAGAAAAAAAGCTTATATTTAAATTCTGCATGAATATTTAATTTGCACTTATTATGACCTGTGTGGTGTTACTTATTGTATGTCTCTGCTGTTTGAACTTGGTTTAGCCAAAGCAGTTATCTGTCTGCATTTTCTTGGTTTGCATCTTCATTTGCAGTTGAGGGAAGATTTATATTACTGTACAATTTTAACATTGTTTTTTACATTATATTGCACTTCTATTTCCATATCTAGATTTACATGTAAAAAGTTGCTTTTTGTATTTTGAACTCAGTCTGGGGCCTCAATCAGTCTTGTAGCTTCTTTCAGAGTAGTGGGAGGACTGTAATCTAATGCCAGATTTGAGCCTCATTTAGCCATTTATTACAGTGTTACTTTAGTGGGTGGTGGGTCTGCAGTAGTGACAGTAATGTGAAATCTGCTTCAGGATGTGTGCTTCAGTACTTTTATAGCTGTATATACCTGCTTCAAGTTGCAGCCCAGTGCATTTCTGTTTACCTTGTTGCAGTTTTTCTTCTTTTCTTTGAGTCTGCCCCAGTCCCCACTGATATTTTAAGCAAAAGTTTCTGAAACTATAACCACAGGACTAGAAATCCAGTTTGAATTTTTTCCCTACCAATCCAACCTTTGCTTGTTGTGGTTTTGAAAAGCTGTGCCTCTGTCTTTTGTACTTTATTTTAAACTTCTTTCCAAACTCTCTCCCTCCCCAGAAATTCATTGTTAGTGTCTGTTGTATAAACTATTTAACTACTTTCCCACCAATTATTTTCCAAATATCCATAATACTAAATGCCCAACCAGCAAACCATTATTTCACATCAGTAAACCTCCAGTACTACAAATTGTGTCCTGCTCGTTTTCCCAGAGCTTCCATCTCCTTGGCACTCTAGTCACACTCCGAAAGAGTCCTGTGTTAATCATACTTGGCAGATAAGAGATTTATTTTATTGTTTTGCACTTCACTCAACTGTTTAGTGGTACTATTTTATTTTTGCTTTATTTGTTGGTTTTATCTTTAAATCATTATAAATGTCCATAATACTTGAAATTGCCTTGTCAGGGTAGTTTTTTTTTTGTACCATTATACTCACAAGCAATCATTCTTTGTGCTTTTACATGAAGAGGTTAGCAGTACCCTGTACAGACACAAATGCACAGAAAGTAAATTTTATCTATGGATGCTCTCAAGCCACTACACCACAGGTACCAGTATGATTCTGATATAGTTCATATGGGCATTAATGACCTGATACATACTTCCATGGACTATATGAAGACAGACTCTGCTGATCACTCTGAATATGTGTCTCATGCAGGTTTGTGCTTTGCCTCTGAGCAGCATTCTACCTTTACCCAGCATTATGCCATAGTACAAACAAAAGATGATTGACTTCAATCATTGGCTTAGTTTCTGGTTTATTTCTAAGTGGGTTCAATATTTGCTAGCAGGGGAGAACATGGTTAACAAACAGTGCTTTGCAAAGGATGACATGCACCTGTCTCCTCTAGACTTCTGAATAATAGCTAAAACTTTATCCACCCTCTTAGAGCTATTTTTAGGCACTGCCAAATTGACAAACCTACTGACATAGCAAATAACACCTAAAGAAACCTAAAGGCATTACTGCTTAATGTTAAAAGCCTAAACAAGAAACTCCACACCCTATAAGCTCTCCTTACTCTGAAAATATAAATATCTGTGACTCCACCAGGACATGGTTTAAATCTGCAGAAGGTGTGCTGGCAGCATAAGGCTTCAGTGCCTTCCACACATTTAGACCATCAGCTGCACAGCCAGGTAAAAAAGGTGGGGGAGTCTCAATCTATATTAACAAAAAGCATAACTGTGGGTTGTTAAAAAGGATGATGACCTGGAAGTTATCAACATGTAAATCACCATAGACAAAGTCCTATACTATGTCCTAGCAAGCTATAGGTCACTCTTTATGTCCTTAAAATCCCATAGCTCATACATAGACCTAGTAGAGGCACTCACCATTAAACCAAATACCCTATTCATATGAGACTTTTATTTATGCTGCCTCATATTAACAGGCACAATGATTCCTGGACTTTATAAACACATATTTCCTTGACTAGATAGTATATACACCCACAAACATTCAAACATACCACACCTGATACTCATTAGTATTGGAGAGCACTGCAACAGCTCCTCCACAATGCCATAACCTTACTGGTGAGGATAGACCACAAAACTGTCTCCTTTCAATATAAAAATCAACTTGATAACCCCAGCAAGATCTGCATCATTTACGAACTATTACAAGACAAACTACATCCTATTAAGTGATAGCTTGTCAATATTCAGTGCCCTTCCCAACTATGAGTTCACAGCAACCTATGAGGAATTGTTGACAGAGATGCTATACAACCATGTAAATGGTTTTATAGATGCTGCTGTACCTACTAGAAGTAAGTCCAAAATAAACTCTAAAAACATACCACGCTGATGGAATTCTAACCTTAATAAAGCATATAACAATACTAAAAAAATCATGGGTAAGGTCAGGAAGAGCAACTCCCATAGTTATAGCAGCTCTCAAATTAAACTAAACAAGAAATTAAGTGCAACAAAGCCAATAACAAGGTCAAGATAGCCTCACAGACTAAAGACAACCACAGTGCCTTCTACAGCTATGTCCAAAACCTCAAAAGCAGCATGCAACAATGTGTCAGAGTTGTGGTTAATGGTGCCACCTTCACTGAGGAGAGTGACAGAGCAAATTTTCTGGCTGACAAATTCAGCTCAGACATCACTCTTCACTTCCCTCTTGCCTCCCCCCTCAGAAAATACTTGCTGGCATAACCCCCCACCACCAGCTATTAACAGGGAGCAGGTTCAATCTGTGCTTGCTAAGACCAAAACACACCCTCAGTAAACCTAAACAATATCTTGGGATGCCTTCTAAATATCTAGAAACATGATCTTTTATGACTACTTGAGTCACTTTTCAACTATAGCCTCAAAACAGGCTTTGCACCGCTAGATGGAGGACTGCACCAGATATACCACTTCACAAGGGTGGACCATCCACTGACCTTGGCAACTGTAGACCTATTACTCTGACTAGTCTAATATGTAATCTATGGAATGAATTTTCATGGAAATGATTGACAAAAACATAGGTAACCTTCAGGTACTGGACCCAACACAATGCATACCACCTACCTGGACTTGGCTAAGGTATTTGTTACAAAATCCTCTCAGGTATACTTGACAAGATCACAGAACTTGGCACATACCCCTACATAACTCTCTAGATTGCCAGCTGGCTCAAAGACAGAGCCCAGGAAGTCAGAACTGGTAAAATCACCTCCATTAAAAGACTGGGTACCAGTGAGGTAACTCGGGGCTCTGTGCTTGGACCACTTCTATTTAGCATCTGCTTCTCAGAGGTAAAGGCTAAGGTCAAGGGCCTTTGGTCAACCAAGTTCACAGATGGCTGCAAATTGAGACATATCATAGATTCCCCCCATGACACAAACATCTTCCATGAGGGTCTAACACAGACAGTTCACTGATGCCTAAGTCACAGATTAAAACTCAATACCAAGAAATGCCACCCAGGCTAATTATTCAATCGGTAAGTCAGACCTAAGAGTGACCCTGTATTGAGGGATCTGTGAATGTATGTAGACAGAAATCTGGCCTTTGCCCAACATATGGCCAAGGAAGAACAAAAATCATTCGGTGTTGTCCAATTTATAAATAAGGGCATAGCATCCAGGTCCAAGGCAGTCATAGTGCCAAATGGGCCTTTTTCAGGCTGTACCTGATCAATGCTATGCAACAGTTGGAATTTCCACAAAGGTTCCTTACTAGGAAAATGCAGGGTATAAAAACATTGCCCTATATGGATTGCCTTAAAGCCCTGTTTCCATATTTGGTCTCCTATGGAATACTGAGAGGAGTTCTATGGCCAGCATACAAGGCATCCTCAGATCCTTTTCTGATGGATTTTTTGCACATATTCAAAATGAACAGCATCGGATCCACTAGATCCAAGGATATAAATTTTGCTTTTGACATAAATAAGACATGTTGGCAAGACAGATATATGTCTCAGAGCATTGCCATCCTCTAGAACAGGCTCCCCATTCATGTGAAGCAGAGTCCATCCCTAACCCTATTTAAGCATAACCATGACCAAAGGATGAGAAATCAGAACTTCATCCTGGGTCTGTCCCTGATGTCTCTGCTAGACAGAGGCAAACAGTAATGCCCAAACTAACATAATCCCCACATAACTGACAGAAGCTTCCTAATTTACACACCTCCTCTTAATCAACCTATATGGTACATAGGAACACATTTGGGTTGGGTTGGGTGAATGTGAAGAAAATAGATGAAGTGACAAGGCCAACAATTTATGCTCTTAAGGTCACACATGCGCAGGTTCCTCTACAGTTACTTTACAGTTACTCAAGGTGAAATTCTTAGAGATTCATTTGCCCACAGAAAAACACAGGGAGTCTCAGAACATCATACTCTTTTGTTTTCTTAGGAAATCATTACCACTGTGATTTCTAAGTGTGTGGCTGCAATGAGTCACTTGATTTAGGAGCTTTCTCTCTTCTTCAAGATGGTGCAACTATGGAGTCAGTATATATAAGTTGGGGAGGGATATAGTTTCCTCCAGAGAAAAAAAAAACACAAATTAAAATTTTCACTAATCTGTGTTTTATGTGGTTTTTTTTTTTTTTTTGGTATTTTCAGTCATTGGTTTTCTGGAAGTCAACGATTCATGGTATAATCACAAGTATTTCATATTACTGGTGTTTGAAATGCACAGTGATCCTTGACTTAATTTTTAATACATTCAGTCAAATGAACTTCCCATTCTATCATCTTTCCTTCTCTAGTTATTTGCTCCCGATACCTTGGTTCCTTTTCCAATTTTCCCCAGTATGTTCTGGCCCCCCTCTTGCCTATTGTCTATATCCCTAATTGCAGTCATCCCTATTGATAGAATCTCCTTTCTCCATTCCCATGTTGATTTTGTTCTTAGAATACTGCATATTGTACAAGAGTTGCACACTTGGAAGCAGTGTGCTGATCATTTATAAATATGTTAAACAGGAGGGGGTCGAATTCGTCTGTGCAGAGTCTGCAATGTCCTCCATTTGTTCATGTTGGTTTTCTCTGGGTATCGTCTATGCAGAATCTGCAATGTCCTCCATTTGTCCATGCTTGTTTTCTCTGGGTATCGTCTGTGCAGAGTCTGCAATGTCCTCCATTTGTTCATGTTGGTTTTCTCTGGGTATCGTCTGTGCAGAGTCTGCAATGTTCTCCATTTGTTCATGTTGGTTTTCTCTGGGTATCGTCTGTGCAGAGTCTGCAATGTCCTCCATTTGTTCATGCTGGTTTTCTCTGGGTATCGTCTGTGCAGAGTCTGCAATGTCCTCCATTTGTTCATGTTGGTTTTCTCTGGGTATCGTCTGTGCAGAGTATGCAATGTCCTCCATTTGTTCATGTTGGTTTTCTCTGGGTATCGCCTGTGCAGAGTCTGCAATGTCCTCCATTTGTTCATGTTGGTTTTCTCTGGGTATCGTCTGTGCAGAGTCTGCAATGTCCTCCATTTGTTCATGTTGGTTTTCTCTGGGTATCGTCTGTGCAGAGTCTGCAATGTCCTCCATTTGTTCATGTTGGTTTTCTCTGGGTATCGTCTGTGCAGAGTCTGCAATGTCCTCCATTTGTTCATGTTGGTTTTCTCTGGGTAATCCCATTTCCTCCAACATTCCAAAGATAGGCAGTAGGTGGACTGGACACTCTAAACTGGCCATAGGTTTGAGCATGTGTGAAAATGTGTGGAAGAACAACAAGCAACATATCAAGACAGCACTCCTTCCTGGAAAACAATATTTTATTAGTGTTCACATACTGGTTTCGGCTGCATAAGCCTTCATCAGTGTCACTTTCTCAGAAAAATATGGTTTACCCCTATCTTCCCTGATGTTACTCATGTCCATCCTCAACTCATTCATTGAATAACTCCTGTTACATAACTCATGATGCATCACTTCTATCTTCTTTAAGAAAATATCATCCCTATTATGTAATCTGGATAATCTTAATGTTTGTCCCTTCACAATGTTCTTAAATATCCTAGGTGGATGTAAACGCTGCCAATGCAGAATATGATTTTTGTGGAAGACTTTCTATATCTACTAGTTATAATTATATTGCTACAATCATTCATCACTTTAACATCTAAGAAATCATTACTATTGTTGGAACTCTGATGCTCAAACCTCAAAAAAGCATTGGTACGATGCATATAAGTAATGAATGATTTTAGTTGTTGTAAATTCCCTGTCCACAAAATAAAAATGTCATCAATAAAATGAGTATAAAATCTAATATGGGGTGTATACATATTATTGTTTAGTACATTAGTCAGTTCCCAATAATCCATGACCCCATTAGCATAGCTGTCCGCGCATGGGGTCCCCATGGCTACATCCAATTTCTGTTGATAATATTTATCACCAAAATAAAAGACATTGTTCTCAAGGATGGTCTCAATAAAGAGACATAATAAATATATGATGTCAGGGGCATACTCACTAGTCATACCCAACAGATTCTTAATATATTCCAAGCCTATATCATTGGGAATTACAGTGAGGAGAGAGCATATGTCCATGGTTACAAATTTAACATTATCGTCAATAGAAGTATCTCCCATATTATCATATAGCCCTCTCAAAAACTATTCAGTGTCCTGTAAAATAACATCCATTTTATCTAGTACAACATTCAGATGTTCGTGTACAAATATCGACATAAATTTAGTAACCCATCCATGGCCTGACACTATAGGTCTAAGCGGTTGGTAAGGCACATTTTTATGTACTTTTGGTGGTCCTTGGAGGGTAGGGATTGTGATCATGTCTACCGTCAGGAACTTAAATAAATCATCAGTAAGGCAACATTATCCAGACAGTCATGCAACACTGAATACACATCTTCACATATGCTATCAATATCAAAGAAATGGCTAACTAAAACGATGACCACCCTAGAATGTTGAATATCCAATTGATGTTCATTAACCCGCTCTCTGAAACACCTCTCTAAGCATATCAAAAATACTTAAAGAATAAAAATCAGCACCCATAATAACTAGTGCCCCTCCCCTGTCAGCCGGTTTGATAACAATGCTATGGTCATTTATCAAAGTCCATAAAGCTGAATTCTCATCTCTAGTTAAATTATAATACTTTTTCTTTCTGACTGAACTGGAATTGCTATTAAACAATTTATTAAAGTCATGTTCACATACATTACAGAATGTCTCCAGGGTTACACTAAGTCTTGGGCAAAAAGTACAAAGTTTCCTGTAGATACTCACTGTTGATTTTGCAGGAAAAATTTTACACAGCATTACATTCCTGGCAAATAGCCTCACGTCCAAGGAGACTTCTCCTAAACTTGTTTCTCCTGCTGGTATAAATGATAGTCCTCCCTGAAGTACATTTCTTTCATATTCAGTCAAAATCCACTGTGAAATGTTGACAATTAATGATTTGTCATCTTCTGCATCTTTCCCCAAACTTTCCTTAATGTTGGGGTTTGCAGCTGATCCAGGTGCTGGTTTCCTCTCTTGCGCCCCCTGCTGTGCAAGCAGCTTCTCCCCGGGTTGGGTGTTCTATACTTCTTATCGGTAAAGGTAACATATGAAAAACCTGCTTCTGGTTTGTATTCATTGGCTTTTTGGGTCTCACCACCAGACTGCTGTCATCAAATGTAGAAGCTGTAGAAATGATGGCACTGGAGGCCGTAGAGAGTGAAAATTCACTCATCACAGGTGCCAAACATATTGGTACATTAGTGCTACTATTTGGGACATCTTCCACAGTATCCACTCTATTATTAACTTCATTATGATTGATAGAGTTACTATTGCTAGCTTTATCAGAGGGGGTGTTTCTCCTCGGCCAAGAAAACACATGTACCATATTGAAATCGGCATAGTCTCTCCATATCTTTTTCTGCTTCTGCTGCTTAAGTCTGAGTTCATAGGCTGAAATAAAATTCAACATTTCCTCAATAGCTGGGTCAGAGATGTTACCAGGATATGTTTCCTAAAGAAGTTTCTGCAGTACACTCACCTTATCATGCAGGGACAGTTCTTGGGGCTTAAAAAATCTATCAATAATTCAATGTAAGAAAAAATGCTCTCCAAGTTTAATTTCTGCCAGATTTTTTAACAATTCCATATGTTTAGTCCCATAGGTTGGCATACATAAGATTCTTAGTCCTCTGGGGACAATCTTGTAGTGTAGACACACTTCCATGTGAAAGCGCTGCCATTGCAAATGCTTCAACTCATACATAGCATTTTCCAGTTCCTTCAAACAGTCATTAAAAGCAGTTAAATTGACACCATTGCTGTCCTCACCTGAGTCTCTATTATTTAGTTCAAGGGTGAGTAAAGGATTGGTAATAATGTTCATAAAATTCCATAGCTGACATCCAACATCACTGGAGAGTGCAGGATTATAATTAAATTCTATGCCAATACCTCCCGCCATAGTGCTACACAAGACAACTGAATAAATAAGCAAAAACAAAATGAGTAGAGCACCCCAGTCGAATCTCCAAAAACAAGCAGTATGAATAAAACAAAGGAACAACGCTGTATAGATGGGCATAACTCATGATGCATCACTTCCATCTCCTTTAAGAACATATCATCCCTATTATGTAATCTGGACAATCTTAATGTTTGTCCCCGTACAATGTTCTTAAATATCCTAGGCGGATGTAAACTCTGCCAATGCAGACTATGATTTTTGTAACAAGGTTTTTTATATCTACTAGTTATAATTCTATTGCTACAATCTTTCAACAGTTTCACATCTAACAATTCAATGCAACTGTTGGAACTCTGATGCTCAAACCTCAAAAGAGCATTGGTACTATGTATATAAGTAATGAATGATTCTAAAAACAAACTTGTAATAGGTTGCAACCAAATCAAATTCCACTTGAGAAACAGTAACCAAACAGACTTTATTACGAATAGTCCATAAATGTGTACAATGTTTACCTAGGTTTCGTCCCACCATCAGGACTTCTTCAGAACAATTAAACACATTTAATACATCCATTTAAATACCCACCCATTCTACCTTTAATCCAATAAAAATCACATTCCCATTTCATGAACACTTAAAGAGACAATACTTAAAAACAAACTACCACATAATAAAACCACTGTCATTGAAATTGCTAGACTAATATTCAACAATTACAATACAAAACTAAATAACACACGCCTATGTCATTTTTTTAAAAATGTTAAAATATTAAAAATATTGTGGCTAATATATTGTTAGGTGTTGCAATTAGCAATTTCACTTAATAAATGTGCCATCTACCTACAAAAATATATATTTCATCTACCTAAAAGATGTTTAAGTTCCAAAATTGGAGCAATACTGATGGCATCATTGACGTCCGGGAAATGGTGTGCATCTAACCTTAGCTGCCATTTTAATTCACTTATGTCAAGATGCACATCCAAAATTTTACCTTGGGGATCTGATCTAATGTGCTGAATAACACAGAATTTAAATCTGTGTTCCGGATGTTCACAAATATGTCTAGCTAAAGTGTTGACCACCCTAGAATGTTGAATATCCAATTGATGTTCATTAACTCACTCTCTAAAATGCCTAGAAGTTTTTCCTACATAAAATGCAGGACAAAAGTCACACTTAGCTATATAAACCACGTTTTGGGTTTGACAATTAAAATGCCCACTTATAAAGATGGTGTTGGCATTAATCCTAATGTTGGGTCCTGTTTCTAATATAAACTTACAAGTTTTGCATCTACCACATTTAAAATTCCCAAAAGGTCTAGCAGTGACTGCAGGTTTACCCCTCAGACCATTTTCCATAATTTCTTTAAATGATCTGTCCTTTCTAAAGACCAATTTTGGACAGGCCCCCATTTTTTATCTATGTCTTTATCCAATTTCAAGATGTCTCAGTTCTTTTGGACCATCTTGACTAACCAATCAGCCTCTAAATTGTAAGTGGCTACAAAATACACCACACTCCATTTCTCATCTCTAGAACTCCAATCCTCCTGGCATCTTAACACTACATCTTGTTGCCTGCACCTTCCAGTATATAAAATGGGCATATAAACACCTTGTTTTCTTTTACGCATGATTTCATCTTTCACTTCTAAACATAAAACTTTGGGATATCCCCTTCTAATGAACTTCTCCATCATGTATTCCAACTCCTGACAAAAGTCCTGTTCAGTATTTACCATCCTAGCAGCCCTCACCATGAATGATTCTAGTTGTTGTAAATTCCCTGTGCACAAAATAAAAATGTCATCAACAAAACAGGTATAAAGTCTAATATAAGGTGTATACATATTACTGTTTAGTACATTAGTCAATTTCCAATAATCCACGACCCCATTAGCATAGCTGTTTGCGCATGGGATCCCCATGGCTACACCCGATTTCTGTCACTAATATTTATCACCAAAA
Source organism: Protopterus annectens (assembly GCF_019279795.1). NCBI lineage: Eukaryota > Metazoa > Chordata > Ceratodontiformes > Protopteridae > Protopterus > Protopterus annectens. Next base: position 523,804,528 of record NC_056744.1, on the reverse strand, counting down.
CAAAAGACATTGTTCTCAAGGATGGTCTCAATAAAGAGACATAATAAATATATAAAGTCAGGGACATACTCACTTGTCATACCCAATAGATTCCTAATATATTCCAAGCCTATATCATTGGGAATCACAGTGAAGAGAGAGCATACATCCATGGTTACAAATTTAACATCATCGTCATCAATAGCAGTATCTCCCACATTATCATATAGCCGTCTCAAAAACTGTTCAGTGTCTCATAAAATAGCACCCATTTTATCTAGTACAACATTCAGATGTTTGATTACAAATACAGACATAAATTCAGTAACCCACCCATGGCCTGACACTATAAATTTAAAGTTATAGAGACCATTGATATCAAATGCAAAATAGAGGGTGTCAAGAGTATTACTGAAAATAGGGAATTGCACTGGATTCTGAACCTGCAAGCAAACAGGAATAAGAGCCTTAATGGCAAGGTCTCTTTGAGACCAAAGGTTAAGCAGAGAAGATCCTGTTGCACTATATAATTGGTTAATTGGTGGATTGCACTTGCTGATTAACAAAATTATATCACTGGATAAAGGAATGTATTTAAAGCCTGTTTGTATCTTGTATTTTCATGGTCTGAAGAAGCACCTGTATGCAAAAGTGCTTACAGTGTTTTATTTTGTATGCTTTTAAAGTTTTATTAAACATGTCCACCTATACAGCTTTTTTCTTTTGTTTTAATTTTATATATATATTTATATATATATATATATATATATATATATATATATATATATATATATATATATATATATATATATATATATATATATATCTACACACACATATATATATATATTTATTTATATATATATATATATATATATATATACATATATATATGGTTACTATCATATCCTTGAAAATGTTTCCACTGAATGACAAAAATATCGATGGAAAATATCGATTTTCGACATGTCTGAAAGACAAAACATTGGAAATGACATACCCAAACTTCCTGGTTCGATGAGTTCAACATAGCAAGAGGTGATGTCAGTCAGTCACCCATACTATGCATATTAACATACCATTACACTCAATGGTCGATGGTACGATAATTGTACTGTTTTGCAACCCCTGCATCCACTGCGCATTAAATATACCAGCTCTGAGATCGCACTACAGTGAGGAAATGGGCTAATTCCCTGTTTGTCCCTGAACTGTGACCCCTCCCCCACAAAGCGTCAAACTCAAAATATTGACCTACACTACCAGTTCACTGTAGTGTAGTCGATTATTTTTGGTTTGACATTATGCAGACTTCAAGTCGACCACACGCCGGTCGACCAATGCAGTTTCCAAATTTTGATTGTAAACCTATATAGATATACAGTATATGTAGGCGTGTGTGTGTGTGTGTGTGTGTGTGTGTGTGTGTGTGTGTGTGTGTGTGTGTGTGTGTGGATAAGCAAAGGAGTGTGCGCCTTGTCCCTCCCATTTAAACACACATTTTTAATACTTTCTATCAAGGTTTTGTTTTTGATGTTTAGCCATTACAAATGCAGGTAAACATATTTTGTATTTCTGATCACTAGAGTGCTTGCAGTGCATGTGATCAGAATGTTGCATAGCTGAAGAGTATTTGTTGACTATGTGATGGCTGGCAATGTTTATTTCTGACAGACGACTGTATGTGCTTCACTCTCTGAGCTTTTACTTGGCAACCCATGCACAGTAACCAAAAAAAGCATCAACTCTCAAACCAGTGACTGCAATGGGGAAAGTTCTCTATTTCCTACTCCACCTCCAAATGGCACTTTCTAAAGAGCCCAAAAAGGATGCAAGTCCTACAAACTCCATTCACTGTCACTAGATAAGGAGCTTTCTGTTTTTTTTTTTTTTTTTGCAAGAACCCATACACAGAAAATGTCACTTATGCTCCGTAAACAATTTGGAATGCACATGACTGAGAAAAGCAGACATCTATTAAGCAAAATCAGTGTAATGCAAAAAGCATATCTCAGCCATGTGAATTCTGACTAAATAAATGTCATCATCTATCTATCTTTAGGCCCATGTGGCATCACTGACTTTTCAGAAAGTCAAAAGGCATATGGTCAATATCACATGTTCGACTTTTCAAAAAGTCACAACATTTGTAAGGAGATTGTGGTACAGTGGAGATTGGAGAATTTACCCTTTTCCCCACTTTAATGCAATCTCAAAGTTGGTATATATAATTTACAGAGGTATGGGGGTGTATATTTGTACTGTTTTTCATGTTTTTGACTTTTCAGAAAATCGGACATATGGACTTCACCATACGACTTTCAACTTTATGAAAAGTCCACAACATCATATAGATTGCTGTCCGTCTGTCTGTCTATCTAGATATCTATCTATCATATAAGCACATTACTTTGCATTGAAACAAGGTAAGGGAATTTACCTTTAACCCACTGTTGTGCATTCTCAGAGTTATAGGTTCATAGGTATCATAGGTAGGTACTAGGCTATCGGCCTAAGGGCTTAAGTAAGCCTAGCCAACAAAGTTCCCTGGCTTATGCCAACCGAAGAAAGTTAATTTCCTGTACCCCTGTCGATTAGAGACACAACAGTGATGCTCAGGGTGTATTTCCTATTTCCCATCCACTCATCAAGATTTCTCTTGAAGAGTGTTAATGAGGAACTTTGCTTGACATAGATGGATAGCTTGTTCCAGAGTATGGGAAGTCTCTGGGACAGGAATCTATCCCTCCAGCAAGTCCTGTTTATTGTGGTGACAAGGTTTAGGTCCCTAGAGCATGTAGCTCGGAGGGACTGGGATTTCTTTAGGTGTAGCATGTCCAACAGCTCTGGGTTTGACCTAGCTTTATATGTTAGGCAGAGATCTCCTCGGAGTAGGCAATATGCTACAGAGTAAAGCTGGAGTTTTTTGAGATGATTAATGTAGGGCATCTGTTTGAGGCCAGTAATTCTCTTTATGAGGTACTTCCGTGGCTTTTCCAGCTGCTGCAGATGTCTTGTGAGGTACATTCCAAAAGGGGCATTGTACTCTAGAATGGGTCTAATGAGTGTCGAGTAGAGGGGAACAATGACCTCTTTTTTCCTGGATGAGAACCCTTTTGTGATGAGGTGTGCTATGTAGAAGGATTTCCTGACTACTGTGGCAATGTGATTATCAAAGGAGAGACTACTATCCACCTGAGTCCCAAGGTCGATTATCACACATTTGGTGTTAAGAAGACTGCCGCCTATGTGCTAGTTCATGGGTACTGAGTTTTTACCAAAGGGGTTAACAATGCACTTTTTGGCATTGAGCTTGAGGCCATGGCTCTGACACCAGGCATCTGTCTCAGTGAGGCCCTTCTGTAGGATGTCTACATCATATGGGGACTTGACTATAGCTCCTAGTTTGCAGTCATCTGTGAACTTCATTAGCCAGAGGCCTTCTGTGTTAGCCTGTACTTCAGAGAAGTAGATACCAAACAGGAGAGGTCCCAGGACTGAACCCTGTGGTACTCCACTTGTCCCTGGTTTGAAGTCAGATTTAGAGTCTGCAACTTTTACAGTGTGGATTCTGTCAGTGAGCCAGTTAGCAACCCATCTTGTGACATAGGGATTTATACCTAGTTTAGTGAGTTTAGCTATAATTCCAGAATGGGGGATGGTGTCAAAAGCCTTGGCGAGGTCAAGATAGGCTGTGTGAATCACCTTACCCTCGTCTACGGCTTTGGTGACTGCCTCAAAGAAGTCAAACAAGTTCAGGAGGCAAGATCTGCCTTTCACAAACCCAAACTGGGTGGGGTCCAGAGTTTGGAGGTTACCAATGTCTTTTTTTATGAATTCCATGATGATATGTTCAATGGCCTTGCAGACAAGGCTTGTCAGGCTAATAGGGTGATAGTTCCCAGGATCAGTTGTGGCTCCCCCTTTGTGGAGTGGGATAACTGTTGCTGTGCACCATTCAGTGGGCACAAAGCCTGACGTAAGGCTATGATTGAACATGGTGCTTAGGTGGGGAGCCAGTTTGTTCTGAAGTTCGTGTAAAACGCAGCCTGGGATGTTGTCCAGTCCCATGGATGCTGTGTTTTTGGCTTTAGAGAGTGCTGCTTTTACCTGTGAAGTTGTGATTACAGGGACTCTGCATTCTTCCTGTATAGATATGGGCCTTTTAGGGGGTGAGAAGGGGGTAAAGTTAGCAGTGAAGCTATATGCCAGGATGTTGGCAATATCAGTTGGTTCTGTAATTTTTGTGCCATTGTGCTGTAACTCAGAGCAGATCTGGGTGTTGCCATTGAGATTCTTCACATAGCTATAGAATGCTTTGTGGTTGTCCTTAGAATCAGTGGCAATCTTGTTTTCCTAGCTAGCTTTGGAGGATCTTATAAGGGATCTCAGCTTCATTCTGAGGTTGACCAGGGAGCTCCTCCACTCATGGAATTTTACTCTCTTTTGAAACAATTTCTTCCTTCTGTTATAGAGTATTTTTTTTTATGGCAGGGGACCACCACCAGATTGGCTTCATTTTTTTGGAGGATAGCGTCTTGGTTCTGTTTGGGATAGCTCAATCCATGCACTCATGTATGTGCTTATAGAGTGCATTTGTGCAGGATTCAGCAGTCATAACTGTATTGTCCGTCTGCATGGGTGTCATGAAGTTCACCACTTCTGTCTTAAGAAGCATGAAGTTGGCTTTGGTGAAATTTTTTACCGTGGTTTCCTTAATGGGGGGTGGGGGTGGGATGTGGATATCTAGGGTGATTAGCTTATGGTCAGATCTGACCAACGAGGAGTTGACTTCAAGTGTGGAACACCGGTCACTCATGTTGATAATGACTAGGTCTAGGGTATTGTTGCCCCTGGTGGGGGTGTGGATAAGTTGATCCAGGGCATTGGAATTTATGAATTCCAGAAAGCGCTGAATGAAGGAGTGGGTACATGAGTAGTTTTCCCAGTTAATGGTGGGGTAGTTGAAATCACCCAATATTAGGGTGTTTGCTTGAACCCTAATATTGTCCAGTATATCAAGAAAAGAAGAGTGGGAATCCTGGGGCATGGTGGGGGATCTGTAGCAAGCTACAATTTGGATTGCAGTTTTGCCCAGAGTTAGTTAGACTTCTAGCATTGAGTAGCATTACCCTCAGTTTTGCTTGCCTATTCCTGTTATGGTGGTGAATTTGTCATTTGAACCTTGCCTAAAAAAGGCACTATGGGGATGGCAAGAGCCTTTGCCAGTATCTGGAATCCCATGGGTGACAGGTGCAGGCCATCTCTGGCAAAGCATCGTGGTCTGTTGACCATGTCATCCCAGGCAGACAGATACTGGATCCCTTTAGAATGACACCAGAAGCTTAGTCAATTGTTGAAGTCAATCATTTTGTCCTTGTACTGCAGTATCATTCTGGGCAATGGCAGGATGCCACTCAGGGCTATGGTCATACCTGCCTGGGCTACAATATCGGAGAGTTCTTCCATGTCTCTTTTCATGTAGTCCAGGGAGGTACATCTCAGGTCATTCACACCAACATGGACAATCACAGAGTCATATTTGTACTTGTTGTGGAGTGACCAGAGTGTGTGCTTTATGTGGTGGATCCTGACACCCGACAGGCAGCTGACAGTGACCTTCTCCTTGTTTAGCCTGGTTAGTATATATAATTAGCATGGGGAGAAGGTTGTGCATGGGGCCTTGCTACTGATCTCTTTATCTATGTCCACCATTATGAGCTGTCACATATAGCTGATACATTTAGTTCTTCTCCTTTTTGTCATGTAAGATAGCTTGATATGTATATATATATAAATAGAGAGAGAGAGAGAGAGAGACAGAGGGAGAAATTCATCAAATATTTATTTGCTAATACAAACACACACACAAACATACACACATATAAAATAAATCAAATTCAAAACAACAAAAGGGCAAACTGTATTCTCCAACAAATCACCATGGTGCATGCAAACACAAAAAATATTTTGTTCTTACAGGACAAACCCCCCCCCACACACACACATCCTTCTCTATGGTACTGCCCCATTCACTCTTTGCTACTTATTTATTCCAACTCTAAGATCAACATCTCATAATATTAGGGAAATAGCATATTTCCCGAAATTGGTATCACAGTGATTTTACATCTCGGAAGATTTGCTTTCCTGTCAACAAAATGGTACGCCCAGCAAAGCTGTTGACAAAATGAGTAGTCAATCAACTTAAGGGGACCTACATAAAGATATATAAGCTCCAACAAGAACACAGATACAGAAAAAAATATAAACATTAATTGGTGCAGAAGCAGAAATAGTGTTACACAGACAGTAAATACAGTAACACATACAGAATAAATACATAAAAGCAGGAATCTAGTTTGTTTGATTACAGTAATATATACAGAAAATATACATTAAAGCAGAATTCAATGAATTCAATCAGAGAGGTATAAACAGATATATATTAATCAGTATTATTGGATCAGTATCAACAGGTGAAGATAAAAATAAAAAAATAAATATGGAGAACGTATCATCACTAGTAGCAAAAGACATAGGAATTTAGTAATCATATAATATATATGTGCGTATATATAATATATATATATATATATAGAGAGAGAGAGAGTAATATATAAGAATATATATATATATATATATATATATATATATATATATGAATGTGTGTATGTGTGTGTATACACACACACACACACACACAGACACACACAGGGAATCAGAATAAACTTCTGTTATTGTAATGTACATTATTTTAAGGAGGCAATTTTGCAGTACATTTCCTCCTTCATGTTAAATACGTGTAAATAGGCTCTCCTATGTCTTGTCTTGAGGACCTACTTCTCCTAGTATTTATTTTCATGGTAGCTGACTTTTATTTTGGCATTTTTGTTTAGTAGGTAATCCTTTTGTTGTAATATAGCATTTCTGTTCTTGGAATAAGCGGTTATCTTTGTTTGGGTTCATTGATGCACACCTCCCTACTGTTTCGTTCATATGCAATGTAAACATCTTCTTTACCCAGCAGAACACCCATCATTTTTTAATTTGCTGCCCTTCAATGATTTGTGTCTGGAATTTTTAAAATTCACTTACATCCCTAGTTCATACTCATCACTAATATAATTGTTTTGATACAAGCTGTAATCGTACATGTACTGTAGAATAAACGACACACTAGACTAGAGTGTAACTATATTTTACTTACTACTTCTTATACTATAAAAAGAAGAATATTGGAGATAGTACACATATATAAATAGAGAGATTATATATAGCTAGCTAGATAGATAGATAGATATACACACATTCTATATCCCCGTATTGCCACATTTGCATTTCTCTTTTTAAAGAATAACTACTAAAAGTTTGTTTATTCATTATCACTAAATGTTTTCTTCACTGTTACCCTTCAGTTTACAAATCTAAAGGCATTTTTTTAAGACATTCAAGGGATTATACCGGAATGTTACTCCACCTACGATGCTGCATGCACCAAATCTGTTTTTTATAGCAGTTTACAAATCACTGCATGGCTGTGTTCTAGGTTACTCTAAGTCATAATATCACTTTAATTGTAACATGATATACTCTGTCATGATTAGATGACCTGATATTAATTTGTATGCAGCTTAACAACTTTTCATTTAGTTGCATAGATCTATTGCTCTTTCAGAAAACCATTGTAATTTAACTGATACAAACATATATAAAAAAATTAGATGAAATGGGGCTATCATATGGCATAAACAAGATTAACGTGTAACTTCTCTTTTAGACAGCTCCCTCTTCACAGCTCTGTGATTTGAATGAGAATTAGAATAGAAAGTGTGAGCTTTATTTTCCTAGAGCTAAATTTTCACCTGCCAAATAGCTTTCAAGTTCAGTTTGCGAAACAGGCAATGGATCCACCTACTGCATTGATTTTCTAAAAGAAGACATTACATTAAGGATTTGCAGCAGTCCCTCTTTTAGAATATCAGTTTTGAATTCATAGATGCTACCTAACAAATGCGATAAGATATTGTATTGAACTGTTGCATTTCAGAAATGTAATTTAACTGAAGACTTGTATCATGGTTTAGCTTTTTGTTGAATATAACTAAAGGTCCATGTGTTCTTCTGACTATTCTAAAGAAGTTGTACTATCAATGAAATGTTGCAAAACTGCTCTCAGTGCCTCACAGCTTGCCCATTGGTCTTTGTAAAGATCTGTTAGATATTTTGTGCTCTAAGTTAAAAATAGAATTTGTGAGGTTGCTTGGTAGTCTAAACACATGACTGGAATGTTAGTGGGTCAGAATTTCACTTTCAAGACCCGTCTTGTGGATGCATATTACAGGAAGATTTATTATGACTCAGAGTTATTTCTACTGGAAAATACATTAACCCCGGGATTCATTAAACAAACATTTCCATGTAGGAACAGTGTAGCCACTTTTGCACAGAATATGGCTGCCGAGCGATTCAGGAAACAGCTGATCTGATGTGTACGAGCCTGCCGACACTGTTTCTGCACAGAAAGCTATGCAGAATGCTAATTACCTCAATTGCTGCTGAAAACTATGCAAATGAGATGAATTAGTGATTAGGGAAGCAGGCAGGCACCCATGCAGGAACAATGCTAGTTGCAGAAATGTGTTTGGTTACTAACCAAACACATTTCTGCAAATAACAAAATGGAGGCATGACAGCTCAAATAAAAGCATGTATTATAAACTTTAGGCTTGCCAATGGCCAAATATATGGCCATTGGCATGGGAACGTTTTTACTTTAATAAAAAATCAAAGTATTTTTTCTTTTTTTGGCCGATCTCGGCCGTTTAAGCATAGGGCAGTGGAGTGCAAAGGGGATCATACCGAAAAATTAAAAAAATATATATTAAAACACAATTTTAGGGGAAATCTGCATTTTGCCATTATAGTCAATGGCATGCAGAATCAAAACATTACCAGGGAACACTGGTTGTAAAGGGGAAAGGCTCCATGTCAGAGCAGTAACTATGGACTAAGTCAGTGGGTTATGCAAATGAGGAGAAAATTAGTGAATCACAAAATATTCTAAGTCCACACACTGAACATTACTGTGCAGGTGGTAGAACAGGATAGTGTAGGGGTGTGTCATGCTTGCTGTAAGCACATTGGAACTCTGTTGCCCGGGTTTGTGCTTAGCTAAGCACAGCTAAGCAAGGAGTTGTGTCTGAGGCTGTAATGTCTTACACCATGAAATGAAGACTGTGATGACATCCAGGGGAGGGCCATTTCTGGTAAAATGTGTTTGCCTTAGCTAAACAGGTGTGTGCGGTGCACACTGGGACTTAAAAAAAAAAAAAAGGAAATAGCAGCATTGTTTACATTTAGGCAGTGGGTTTGCCCACCACGCCTCAGGGCTTAAAAGGGGTGGAAATGGGAAGGGGGAAAAGAAAAGAAGGAAATATCAAAATACAGCCACTCAAATACAAATAAAATAGCTGGCAGATGCAATGTCTCAAAGTCAGCCAATCACACAGGCAGCATCTGCAGCACATTACTATAAACTATGCAAACACCTTCCAGTCTGTTTTTTTCAACAAACTCTTCACCTCAGGTGTACACATATGGGGAGTTTTAACTGACAAAACTAGCAAAAAATGTTAGGGGCTGCTGTCGCTTTGATACTTCAATATGTGCAAGAGGACAAGGGTGCTGAGGAGGATAATGTTGACAATTGACTCAGACTGAGGAGGAGGAGAAGAGTGTTCAGACCCAGGGTTATCTACCAGGGGCTACATGATCTGGAGATAGTAGAGCACTACAGGGTGGACATGGAAATACTTCAGCAACTCGTTCAGCTGAGCTGGCTTCACCTCAGAGCCAGAACCAACAGAAGGGAACCCATCCAAGTGGATACCAAGGTATGTGTATCCTTAAGAATACCAGCTACAGGTAGTTTTCAAAGATCAACTGGGGATATCATGAAGGTCTCACAGGCATCTGCATCCAGGATACTCCATCAGTTCCTGGATGCCATGCGACCACATGGCTATGAGCACATTTACTTCCCCAGCACCCGTGAAGAGGGGACCAGCAATTTGAGTCTCTTCCATCATGTAGCAGAATACCTGAAGGTACTAGTTGCCATAGACTGCTTGCACATCCACTTAAAAGCACATCCCGGTGACCAAGGTAGGGTCTACCTAAACTGCAAGGGGTTACACTCCAACTGCTAGATCATGTGCGATTGCCAGGTCATTATTATGAATGTGTGTACTGGCAACCCTTGAAGCTATCATGACTCCCACATCTGGCATTTGTCACAGCTGTACCAGGCATTTGCCAGTGGGTACATCCAATATGGCCATCTGGTGGTGGATGCTGGCTATACACTGGAGCCGTGGCTGATGACACCCATCAGAAATGCACACACACACCCACTCAAGAATGCCATAATGAGGCACACGCACAAACCAGGATCATTATAGAGCATGTGTTTGGGATGCTCAAGTCATGGTTCCACTGCCTTGACATATCCGGTGGAGCCTTGCAGTACTCTACAGGCACATGTGCACACATCTTCATAGTATGTGCCATGCTACAAAATATGATTCTGCAGAAACAGCTGCAGCAGGAAGAAAATGGGGAAGGGCCACACAGCCCCCCACCATTGCCAAGATCTCCACAGGCACAGAGGGACTCAGAGGAGGAACATCAGAGCCTGAACCTAAATGCAGACAGAGGAGTGCCTAGTATGCCCTGTCCTTGGCAAAGAGGCAATGCATAGCACATACACTGACACTGTAGGGCCTGAGGGACTGATATCTCTCTCTGACTCGCACACACAGTAAAATGGTAAAATGGATACCAAACATCACACCACCTATATCTTGCCATGTATATGCAGTGTACTGTGTGCATCTGACATAGTCAGCCCTCAAGCACCATCTTCACAACTGGTTCAGGCACAAGGTAAGTCAGTCTTCTTAACAATAAATGAATGGAGTAGATGTTCTGATAGCATATCTATAGTATTAATGCAAACATGCAAGGGAATGAGGTGGTTTACTGGGATATCAGAAGACAACTGACAGCTATGTGGGACAGCAGGAATTGTATGCCCATTACTGGCTTACCCACACTATGCAGTACCACCCTATTTGAAAAATACCACTGCAGTATATGTTGTGAGCAAAATAACTGGGGGGGATCATAGGTCACATGCATGGATGTCAATGGGGGTCCCATACTCACCCCCAGCCTCACCTAGCAGATCAGCTGTAGAAAACCATACAGAAATGATTGGCAAAGGCCCCTACATGGCAACATCCATGAAATTCCCATCTACAGACTTACACAGTGCTATCACAGCAGGTCTGGTAGTAGCAGTATGGCTCTGAAAGGTAAGACGTCTGAAACTAAAAATGCTTATGACAGAACAAGCTGACCTGTGGTCGATACTGTTATGCCTGTAGTCTCAAAGATAGGGCACACCACTATGCTAAATGGGACCAAAATGTTAAGCAAATATCAGCACAGTCTGTGCAAATGTGTATTGTGTACAGATGTGTCACCCCACCCACCCATAGTCCCATAGAAATGCAGTAGCATGTCCCTAGCCTTAAGCAGCATCCAGCTGTCAACTAGAGTGATGGCTCAACATGAACAGAAAGCAATTGTTGTTGAAAGACAAACTTTTACACAAACAGTCTATATATATATTAAAATATAATACTTTAGCCCCCACGGGGCTTAATAATGCAATAAATTGGAAGTGTCTGCTTTAAGAAATTGTTTAATTGTTTAATTAAATAATTGCGGTGTGTTAATTTATGGCTGGATGTATATAAGGAACTGCTTACAAATGTTTTTTAGATTCTTAAAAGGCGGTTACACCAAGGTGCTAGAAAAAAACATTGAATAAAAGATTGCTTTTTTAATCTTTTCACTTGTTCCTGTTTCTTACCACATTTGGATCTTTTGGTTGTGCAATATTTAGAAAGCAATTGTTAGTAACACCCAGTCAGCTTACTGGTGCCATCGGATGGGTGTCCACTGCATGGCAGCCTGGGAACATATGATCATTAGAATGCACTGCCTTGCTACAGATGGCCTGGAACTGTCACACCTGGCCTACAGACCTCTGGCAAATGCCCATGCCTCACACTGTTAGGGAGTGTCATGGGGTCCATAAAACTAACATAACACAGTGTACAAAATGCAAAGAAAGCACATGCTGCTAGCTGTTAGGAGCAGACCTGCCAGCCTCAGTGAGCCAGAAATTTGGACAAAGCCATGAATAAAGAAGTGATAAAGGTCCAAAGAGAAGGACACCTTTGGAATACTGCTCTAATAATATTAGAAAGTTAATGGAATGAGTGTATTAACATGGAATGTCTGAAGGGTATGAAGACTGAAACTGCAATGTCAACTGTCAGTAATATCTGACTTCACACCTGAGTGACTTGAAAAACACTTTTCCTTGAAAACCACACTCATTTAGGTAAACAACCAGATATATGAGTCAGGGATCTGGGCATTCTGTGATACTCTATACAGTCAACAGGCAGGGCAAGGAGTCTAAACATGGGAATGCACTCATTGCAGGCAGTCCTAATCCTAGAAGATGGTTTCATGTTGCACCCACAGAACCCTGGCCCACAGCCATGAGGAGTAACACACCCTTCCCTAATCACTCATTCTGTGCAATATCCTGACCCCAAAATGTGGCCAGCCAAGCCAAATGAGGTGGGCCATACATATATGCGAGACACACACACACACACACACACACACACACACACACACACACACACACACACACACACACACACACACACACACACACCTCCAGGCTGGTCAAACAGTCTGAAACACACAAGACCCTCCAAGTGCAGTCAACCTTTGAGAAGACCCATATGCAAAGTACTGGTATAGGCCAACATATCTGACCCAGAACACCCCCCCCCCACATATCTTATCCCCTACAAATCTATCTGGAGTCTGCCAGTCTCCCTGATCCTGCCTGACTTATATTACCCAACCATGGACTGGAAATCAGACCATGCCAGAACAGAAATGCACAGGATTCCACCACTATAATATATCACCAAGGTGCTGGACCGTTTCCACAGCTCCAGCAATCAATGGGTTCTATACACACCTCTCAACAGGCTGGATTGTGCAAGAATGCCTAGCATTTGGCCCATAATATTGGTGTGTGCTTCATCAATCCTGTATTCCTCTGGTAAATCCCTGTGATGATCCAAGGAGGTTTGTCACGTGTTACTGAAACAATACATGACAGTGTCAAATATCATATATGTCAGATATCTGCTAAAACAAACCCTGTAACCCTAGCAACCCATACATTACTAAGAGAAATAGCCACGATCACTGTATGACCCATTGTCTCCTCATTTTGATAGGCTATCTCCATATATCCTGCACCAACAGTTTGAGAGGTATGGCTATAGCACAAAACAAACTGGACTGGAGTACAGCAATCCCTGGAATGGAGTCCCACATTTACTATAGAAGGTCACAGTGGGCATTCTCATACACTTAGAGAATTGTCAGTAGGATCTAGGAATTAACAGGCCTTTCCCACCCAGTGACTACTTTAGCAGTCCTGATGATGTCTGTCACCATAGAAGTACCTTTTGTCAGACTTCATACCTATAAGCTCTGTGACGTGTGTGATAACTGTGTAACACTATATTACAAATAACTAGTTATGTAGGAGTTTTAATCTCAGTCCTGGCAAATGTAAGAGTGTGTGTGTGTGTGTGTGTGTGTGTGTGTGTGTGTGTGTGTGTGTGTGTGTGTGTGTGTGTGTGTGTGTGTGTGTGTGTGTGTGTGTGTTTATAAGTTAAAGATTTTGGGTCAATTCAATCCCAGTACACTTCCCCTCACCCTACTTTAGCAGTCCTGCAGATATCAGTCACCTTAGAAGTCCCTTTCATCAGGCCTCACCTCTATAAGCTCTGTTGCATGTGGAATAACTGTGTAACACTATAGTACAAATAACTAATTAGGTAGGAGTTCTAATCCCAGTTCTGGAAAATATTTGTGTGTATGTGTGCATTTTGTGGCCTCTCTCACCCAGTAAATCACCAGTTGCCATAATTTACAAGGGCTGGTGATGTTCCTCAACTTAGAAGTGCCTTTGGACAACCTTCATCCTGTAGGCTAAGTGGCGCATACAATAAATGCATAACACTGTAGTAGAAAGGTAGGTGTTCTAATCTCAGACATGGCAAGCGTGTGTGTGTGTGTGTGTGTGTGTGTGTGTGTGTGTGTGTGTGTGTGTGTGTATGTATGCAAGAACAGTATCCTGTCTGTGTGGGGATTGTTGTGTTTGTGTGAGAACTATATACATTGAGGTGGTGGTTTTTGCTACGTTTTCCTGTTGCCCACCCAGTACATGTCCCAGTGTCCACATTACAAGGCATACAGTTGTCATCTACTTTTGAGGGACCTGTAGACACTCTGCAGCCCTATAAGCATTGTGCCATGTGCAATAACTAAGTGACAGTATGGAATAGATAACAAGATAGGCAGCCCATCTAATCCTTGGATATCACTCCCCACTCAAGAATCATACACAAACTCACTCAGGTAGGCAACAAACTCTACATCAGTAGGTGGCCTGCAAACTGGCTCACAGATAGAACCCACAGTGTGAAAGCAATGGACTCCATGTCATACTGCTGAACAGTCACAATTGGAGTGCCACAGGTTGTGGACCTGGGTCCCCTCATGATTGGGATCCACACCACTGAGGACAAGCCCAATATGAAGGCTGACAGTGTTTGCAGATAACTACAAGGTGGGTGCTATTATTACCCCTCCATGTGATGTTGACATCCTTCACAAAGGCTTCTCTGAGACCTATGACTGTTGTTGGAACCCTGGACATAAGCTCAATGCCAGATGATGTGCTGCCATCCCCTTTGGGTATGACATGGTTCACATAAAGTAATGCATTGATGGCAGTCCACTGAACACTGATGTGGATAAGGGAACTGGTAACACAGGTTGACAGTGAGCTCTCTGTTGACCACCACAGTGCCACTGTCTTCCAGAAGTCATTCCATGTGTCACTTCTCCTAACTAAGGGTGTTGAATCCAGGAAGAAAAGGACAGTGTTTCCCTGTACTCTCCCCTCAGTAGGCCAAATCAATGTGTACTATGGCCCATTTGCCATGTACCCCACTGGACACATGCAACAACAGGGGAGGCTGCAAATGTACCTCACAAAAAGGACCTTAGGTACTACACACTTGCCCCATACAGACAGACTCCAACAACTCCAATGAATCTCTGTCTCATATTGGCTACTTAGGTGCACTCTCTGCCTGACATACACAGCCATGTCTGACCCAACCCTGTCAAGAATGCTACATCCAAATAAACCAATCTGTCCACACAGCATGCCCCAGATACCTCAATCCCATCCTCACAATCAACAGGACAGGATGGAGGGACAGGTTCACAACCCAGAGACTGATCATGCTATGAAATAGATGTCACATACATGTCAAGCAGAGCACATTACTGGCCCTCTTTAAGAGAAATCTGGAGGAGTGGATGGGGAATAAAATACCACCCCTGGGGATCACTCCAGTGACTATACTCAGTAGATACACTGGGGATTATCATCAGGTGGCATGATACCAGTGTATTCCCATGGGCTAGCCTTGTAAAGCCTCCATGGCCATAAGTACACACCTATGAATCTTTGAACCTATGGATCTCAGTACTGTCAAATGTGTGTGTGTGTGTGTGTGTGTGTGTGTGTGTGTGTGTGTGTGTGTGTGTGTGTGTGTGTGTGTGTGTGTGTGTGTATTATTGTGTGTAAGTGTGTATATGTGTAGGTTACAGTATTCTGTGGCCTCTCTCACCCAGTCCATCACCCATTGTCATAATTTGCAAGGTGAGGTGATGTTTCTCACCTTAGAGATACCTTTGGACAAGTGTTACCCCATAACCTCAGTGGCATGTGTGATAAATGCGTAACAATGTAGTAACAATAAATAGATAGATAGAGGTTCTAATCTCAGTCTTGGCAAATGTGTGTGAGAGAAGAATATATTTTGTTTGTGTGAGAACAGCATACATTGGATGGATATGGTTTCATATATTATGCCATGGTATTCACAGTACACATTCCTAGGTCTACTGTATGAGGTCCACTGTTCTTATCAACTGTACTGGTATCTGTAGACACTCTTCAGCCCTATAAACCCCGTGCAACAGTATGGAATATTATGGTATGAATAACAAGATAGGTGGTCTAATGTCAGTACTAGCAAGTTGTGTGTGTGTGTGTGTGTGTGTGTGTGTGTGTGTGTGTGTGTGTGTGTGTGTGTGTGTGTGTGTGTGTGTGTGTGTGTGTGTGTGTGTGTGTAGACTTGTATGTGACACTATTATGAGTACTCTCACACCCAGTACACCCACCATGCCCACCATGTCAATACCGCACAAGGCCACTTGATGTTATTCATCTTACATATACCCTGTAACACTCATCACACTATTAGTCCTGTGCCACCTGCAATAACTGCATAATAGTGTGGTACCACAACTTGATGGATATGGGTTCCAAACATAACACTGGCAACTGTAATCCTGTGCGTGCTTGTGTGTGTGTGTGTGTGTGTGTGTGTGTGTGTGTGTGTGTGTGTGTGTGTGTGTGTGTGTGTGTGTATGTATGTGTGTGTGTGTGTGGGAACAGTATTCTCTGCATGTTTGGTCAACACAATGTCATCTCAGGTTGAGGGCATTAGCAATCTGAGGTGTATTCCACCCACCACTCTACTAGAGCTGATGTCAACCACCATAGACTTATATACACCCGCTCAGCCCTATAAGCTGTGAGGCATATGCAAGAACTGTTACACAGATCTGGGAAATGTGTGCAGATAAAGCTGTACCTCTGCAATGATATGGTGGATGTGTTACAATACTGCCATACTCCTCACTGGTGATGTCTGCAGGGCCACATCCTGCTGACACACAGACACTTGGAACACAAATAAAATACATCATGTGAGAACACATTCACTTAGTGTTACTAACACCAATAATGCATCATATCTGAAAAGGTACACACACACTCTAATGTGTACCCATTACAAATGCCAGATGACAGCACCTTACAAAGCATTAAATAGCTGCACTCTACTAAAGTCACCCTGTGCATCAGACCCATATTAGCATGTCCCTGCATTGATGGTATGGATGGGAGGAATGTGGCACAGGTATCATATGCACAGGGGGTGTTAAATGGGCTGTGCAGGGGTGATGTGTGTGTGTGTGTGTGTGTGTGTGTGTGTGTGTGTGTGTGTGTGTGTGTGTGTGTGTGTGTGTTTTATGCACACAGTCATGCCATGTGGGCACCCTAAACAGGGGTATTTTGAACAGCTGTGGGCCATACATGGCAGGGTGTACAGCTCACTGTCTCCTGCCATGGACATGGGAAATGGGCCTGCCAAGGGTATTACCGGCACTAACAGGGCTGATTCCAGATGCAGTACTATTCCCTGATGGTGACTGCTGCCTGCTGGATCCATGCCCCTGTTGGGACCAGCCAGGAATATGTGCACATAGCCTGCATCTTCATGGCGTGGACAGCACACCCCCTTCAGTAGTGCTGGTGGTACTGCCAGTACAGGAATGTGATAGTGCACAGCCACGTAGACCCTCAGCTGATTGTTGTGCTGCCCTACATCCATGGGGCTGCTGGCCATCATCCACCAAACACTCAAGCACAGATATTCCACAGTTGAGGAGTGCCAAGGTCTCCCCCACTGTCTATCCATGACCTCAGTATGCTCACAGATGGCTGCAGTGAGTTCACAAATATTGCCATGGACACCATGGATGTGCTCATCCACAATCCTGCATATACGTCTGTTGTTAAATTCCTTACATGTTTGTGTCTCTGTGACAGTCTGAAACATACGTCTGGTTACTGCTGCTGTGGCACTTGCAACAGGGGCATGATGGGCTGCAATCTTCCTCCGAGCACCCCTGCCCATCTGCCTGTGTGGAACCTTGCCAGCACTCTGGCTATGGCTAGTGCCTGCACCCTTACTTGCCATAGTCAACACAGTAGCCTGTTCCATGCCACCACCTGCCAACTGTCCATTATCTGTGGCCAATGGCGACAGGGTATGTGTGAGCATTGTGACTGTGTGCGGGGATGGGGTTGGCAATAGTGGGATGCCAACCAATGGCACAGATTCAGCCCCTGACATCCCCACCTGTGCCTCAATATGAGTATCATCATGATCAGAGTCTGCAGAGACACTAACTTCAGAATCAGAGCGGGAGGCACCACAGCCACTATGTCCACCTGTGAGGGAAAAACAACATATGTAAATTACTACCGGCACTATAAGGTTTTCTGGTACACACACACACACACACACACACACACACACACACACACACACACACACATGCATACAGGTGAGGTGCCTCAAAGACATTACACAGACCTCACATTAGCCGACTGGGGGCATTCATGGCACACCGTCAGACAATAACATACACACTATGGACAGGCCATCAGCATCATGCAGTGCAGCCCTTTCCAATTGCCATTACTACTAATATACACATCTGGGATATGTGAGTGGTGTTAGTAGGTGATGGGCCTTCTCTTAGCACACACTGCACCCATGTAAATTATTGCTGTTCACCTGTATAGCACTGTGGTAACTCCTACAGAACATACCTTTTAACTGTATAGGGTTTTGCTGAATATCTACATCAGTGGCTCATATGTTTGGTCTGTTCCTCATAACTCCTCTGTTTATCTGATACATTATTGGGCTGACCTGTGGATTGGTGCCACTAATTAATATCCTAATTTGAGGTGCAGACTGCATAACCTGCAGTACATGTATGATAAAACAAAGTTGTTTACTCAAACAACTTCCGATTTCATATGACATATAACCTGTGCAATCCAACTGAAGAACATACACACCAGTTACAGGTAACATATGGTAAATGAATACGTACAATAAGCTGGTGGCATGAGTGGGCATACCCTTAAAGTAATACTCTGTTAAAACACCTTTTCATTTAATCACAACATTCAGTCCTCTTGGGAAGGTGTCTGTCAGCATGGCACATCTTTACTTGTCAATGTTTGCACACTCTTGCAAAGCACCTCCAACTATGTCAGATTGCAAGGGCATCCCCTGTGCACTACCTTCTTCAAGTCACCCTGCATATATCCTATTGGGCATAGGTGTGGGCTCTTGCTGCGCCAGTCCAGAATGTTGCATGTGTTTTGATGAAGTCATCCTTTTGTTGATTTAGATGTATGGTTTGGGTCACTGTTGTGTAGAATGGTGGAATTCCTCACCATCCACAGCTATTTGGCAAACACCAGAAGGATTGGAGCTACAAGGGAGCAGTGTTTGGAACTGTCCATAATCCCCTCGAACTTGGCTACATCCCCAATTCCAGCTTGTGAATAGCAACCCCAAAGTAGTTCACTGCCATCACCATGCTTCACCGTGGGGGGTAGTGTTGCTGTGGTGATGAGCAGTGGTGTTATTGCACCAAACACACCTGTCAGAATTGTGGCCAAAGAGATTAACCATGGTCCCATATTACCATAACACATTTTTCCACTTGCTTTTGGAAACCTGATGTATTGTTTTAGACTTTCACCAGGCCTGGATATTGTTTGGTGTGAGGAACTTCTGCCATCTTCCAACCCTACCCTATAGGGAGGACATATGGAGACCATGGAAGATTGTTGTGACATGTAGTACACACCCAGTACTGGCCAGAGATTCCTGCTACTTTTTCACTGTTGCTGTAGGGCTCCTGGCAGACTCCCTGGACAGTTTTGGTCTTGTATTCTCATAGACTTTAGTGGGATGTCCACTCCTTCACAATGTCACTCTAGCCCCATATTTGCACCACCTTCTGATGACTGTCTGCACTGTGTTCTATGGTATGTGCAATGCTGTGGAAATGTTTTAGTACCCTTTTCCAGGCTGATGCATCTCAAACATGTGGTCACTTAGCAGCTTCATCAGCTCTATGTGAACCATAGCTGTTGCTATAGCAGGCAACTGGGTATATGTTAGGATAATCCTGGTAGGACAGCTGACCTTATTTGCTGTTAATCAAAGATTCTCTGTAATTGATGGTAGGTGTGTACCCAATAAGATATACTGCTGTAGTTATATTGATAGCTGCCTCAGCACAGTAGTAGCTTCAGCCTGTACACACATATGCATCTAGGTTGTTGTAATATTGTTATGTGTCATTATAGTTCCCCTAACAGATTTGTTTGCTTTACAATTGAATTGTACAGGCTATAGGTCACATGCAAGGTTGGCAGTATTTTGAACTTGTCTGTTTTGCTCTTATTTTTGTATATCACAAATACCTGGCATCCTAACAGGTGTGTACACCATTTATATGCACTGTATACCACTAATTTATACAATGTGATTCTAGTTTTGGTCCTTTGTCCCCCCATTTTATCAAACTCTGTCCAGATGTCCTGTAATGACAGGTTGTGAGGTATGCTACAGATATGTGACATCTCCTGCAAATAGGCCCTTGTGATGACCACTGTGATGCAATGCAGTAAACACCACCACAATTGAACATGCAGTTATTGCTAAATGGCTGAGTGTAACAGTTGTGTACATGGTCACATGCATTAACTTTAGCATGCGTGGGGTACTGGTGAGCCACAACAGGAAAATCCCATATTTATCAGCTTCAGGCTGTTGTCCCATGTGCACACCAGAGGGACCTATGTAGTTGTGAAGGAGAGGGATTGTCAGCAAATTCACATTAGGCATTGGTACAAGATGAATGCTATGTTTTTGCACAGGTATAGTACACACTATGATATTACACAATTTGCTGTCCTTCACCATAGATGTGCACTTAAGTGCATTAATAAACCCCACCCACTAATGCATTTTGCACTGAAATATGCATCTAGAGACTCTGTAGAAGACAGTTTAAATGGTACCTCATTACACTGATGTGCACTTTGGCCTTACTTGGACACTCCTTGCCTGTTGCCTGGGTGCCACCCACCTACACGACTGCTGTTTCCCATGTTTGAGGTTGTGTAGGAGCTACACCAAGGTTGGCAAGGAGCTCCTCTGTCACCGTAAGTGGGGTCTGTGTGGCTGGCCCCCCACCAGTAGTAGTAGTATGGTCCTTCATACACAGCAGTCCTTTGCCGGGTACGATGTATCAGATCAGTTCCTCTATGCCCAACCTGATCATATGTGCATCCATGGTGGCCCAAGATGTTCACTCTGTGGATGTTCTCATCCCACAGGGCAGTCCACTTCCACAGATTTTGCCGGCTATGGCCAAAAAGGATGGCATAGTTTAAGATCACAGCTTCTGTGATGGCTGCTGTCTCCGCATTGAATGTAAGGAGGGTGCTGCTGCATGGCACCTGGAAGACATAAACAGGGAAACACATCACAGAACCTCAGGCATTGCCCAGAGTTCTTTACAGAGCCAGCACATGAATATGGACTATCATTAGCCACCACTTACAAACATATCATACCCCTGTACCTAGCAGCATTGTATGAACATGCATTGTACTCCTGGTCCTGATGTGTCATGTTGCCCCCAATGAGGGCCAGTACATTGCATAAACCACCATTCATCATTGACATTTGTGTAGAGGGATGACAGTGGCCGTGTTCCTTGCAGATGGGATGTCAATGGTGTTCAGGCTTTGCTTGCATGCAGTGTGTAATGGAGCTGGAAGCATATGTCTGGGTTCATGTAGGATCCAGACAGGAATATTATCAGGCCCAAAGGAGACTTGTTTTTGTTAACTTTGATTAGGCAGTTTGCACCTGATCCATGATGATGAGGGGAGGGGTACGTGTGCTGTGCATATCCACCTCTACTGATGGTGAGCCAGGGGGTGATGTTTGCAGTAAACCTGTCTGCAGCAGGTTGGCTGTAGCTATGGTGTGTGTGTGTATGTGCTGTAATTGTCCACCTTTACAGGGTGGGTTGGGTTGTTGCCTCTGAGACTGTAGAAATATGTGAAGATGGCCTTCTGATTGCCCTTAGTGGATGTGTCCAATTTGTACTCATTGTTAGCCTTACAGTAATCCACCTGTGACCTAATATGCTCATTAGACAAAGGTTGACATGCTGCCCAGTTGGTGCCTGCTCCTACTTTGCCCTGTACAGGCAATACAGCATCACATTATGTGCTTTGTGCATTACTGCTATCCAGCAAAGAGGTTTAACTCTACTTTGGTGGACAGGTTTTACAAGTAAGGTATTGGTGAGGCCATACAGCTATGTGGGTAGTCATATATCTATTTGTAATAGGCAGGGACACAAGGTCATAGCACAGTTGCCCACCTCTACAATTTCAAGTGTGATACTCATGCTTATTCTAGTACCCACTTCTAGTACCCATGTCTGTATCAGGGCTATGCCACAACCAGTAGCTGTAGAAGGGTAACTCTGTTGGATGCACAGAAACTAAGGTTACACACATGTACAACATGTACAGCTTATTTATCTGACATTTTTCATCCCATGTCTGTTGTTATGAGGCAGCTAGGTACTCCTACCCATACATACATATGCACAGGTAATACATGCTATACATATCTGTTCTATGTCAGTATGGCACACTGTAATTACAGTCTTGCTGCTCAGTCAGTAATGCCAACCTGTTAGGGCAGGACATCTGGAGGACACCGTACATACATGGTGAGCTATGGGCCAAAATTAGTGACACTTTCTTCATATTGCTGTAACACACTTACATCATTTGATAATGCAGTAGCCTTTGCATTCACAGATATACACTGGAGGATGTCTGATGCTCATATGGCAGGCAGAGAGGAGAAAGGCTAGGAGTGTGGTAGTGAGGATAGGAACTTTTAATGTTGTGAGTATGATTGGTATGGGGACAGAGCTAGCTGATATGATGGACAGAGGAAAGGTGAATGTATTGTGTGTGCCAGAGATCAGATGGAAGGGGTGTATAGATGTGTGTATCGGAGTCGGGTACAAATAGTTCTATCATGGTATGTATGGGAGGGGAACTGGTGTAGGGGTTAACCTGAAGGAACATTATGCCAAGATTATTTGTGGAAGTGATAAAAGTGTTGGGAAGGGTGATGTTTAGGAGACTGGGAATGGATTGTTTAATGATAACAGTTGTTAGTGCATATGCTCCAGTAATTGTGTGTGTGATGGATGAAACAGACATACTTTGGTGTGGTTGGATGAAGTGGTTATGAGTTTACTCAAGGGTGACAGAGTGGTGATTGGAGCAGATTTCAATGGGCATGTTGGTGAAGGGGACAGAGGGGATGCAGAAGTGATGAGTAGGTATGGTGTTAAGCAAAGGAATGCAGAAGGTGAGATGGTGGTGGAGTTTGCAAAAGACATTGAACATGGCTGTGGTGAATACGTAGTTTTACAAGACTGAGGGGCATAGGGTGAAATACACGAGTGGAGGAAGATGTACACAGGTGGATTATCTCCTATGCAGGTGTGCCTATTTGAGGGGGATTGGTAACTGTAAAGTGGTGACAAGGGAAAGTGTAGTTAGACAGCATGGAATGTTGGTCTGTGGGATGATGTTGGTGATCAAGAAGAGGGGGAGGAGTGTAAGGACAGCACCATGGACCAAATGGTGGAAAATGAGAAAGGGTGATTGTGAGGTTGAGTTCAGGGAAGAGTTAAGACAGGCAGTGGGTGGCAGTGAAGAGCTAGCAAATATCTGGGTAACTACATCTGAGGTAGTAAGGGAGATGAATAGAATGGGGCTTGCTGTGACATCTGTACAGAGGAAGGAGGACAAGGAGACCTGGTGGTGGAATGAGGAAGTACAGGGGAGTATACAGAGAAAGAGGTTGGCCAAGGAGAAGTGGGATTATCAGACAGATGAAGAAAATAGACAGCTGTATAGGGAGATAGGGTGCATGGCAAAGAGAGTGGTGGCAAAGGTTGAGGCATCTGAAGGATTGTATGTAAGGTTGGATACCAAGGATGGAGAATAGGACCTGCACCATTTGGCTTGACAGAAGCATGTAGCTAGGAAGGATGTGCAGCAGATAAGGCTGATAAAGGATAATGGTGGTAGTGTTCTAACAAGCGAGGAGAGTGTGTTAAGCAGGTGGAAACAGTACTTTGATGGGCTGTTGAAAGAAGAGAATGAGAGAGAGAAAAGGTTGGATGATGTGGGGATAGTGAATCAGGACATGGAACAGATTATCAAGGAGGAAGTAAGAATAGCTGTGACGAGGTTTAAGAATGGAAAGGCTATTGGTCCAGATGACATACCTGTGGAAGCATGGAGGTGTTTAGGACAAATGGCAGTGGTCTTTTTAACTGGATTGTTTACTGCAATCTTGGAAAAGTGAGAGGATGCATGAGGAGTGGATAAAATGTATTTAGGTAATGATTATGAGTATAAGGGTCGTGTGCAGAGCTGTAGTAACTACAGAGGGATAATATTGATCAGTCACAGTATGAGGTAATGGTAAAGGGTGGTGGAAGCTAGGTTAAGAAGGGAGGAGAGGATTACTGATCAGCAGTATGGTTTCATGCCAGGAAAGAGCAGTACAGATGCAATGTTTGCTCTGAGAGTGTTGCTGGAGACGTACAGCGAAGGTCAGAAGTGGTTGCATTTTGTCTTTGTGAACTTAGAGACAGCATATGACAGGATGTCTAGAGAGGAGTTTTGGTATTGTATGATGAGGTTAGGAGTGGTGGAGAAATCCATAAGAATGCTACAGGATATGTACAAGCTAGGGTGACAGCGGTGACTTCTGCATTGGGAGTCACAGGTGCATTTATGGTGGAGATGGGAGTACATTAGGCATCAGCTATGAGCCCTTTCTTATTTGCAGTGGCAATGGACAGGTTGACAGACATGATCAGACAGGAGTCCCCATAGACTGTGCTGTTTGCAGATGACATTGTGGTCTGTAGTGAGAGTAGGTAGCAAGTTGAGGAGACCCTGGATATGTGGAGGTATGGTCTAGAGAGGGAAGGAATGATGGTCAGCAGGACTAAGACAGAATATATGTGTGTGAATGAGGGGGATGATAGAGGAATGGAGAGGATGCAGGGAGTACAGTTTGCAAAGGTGGATAGATGTAAATACTTGGGAACAACAGTTCAGAGTAATGGTGAGTATGGGGGAGAGGTGAAGACAAGACTACAGGCAGGATGTGGGTGGTGGAGAAGAGTGTTAGGAGTGATTTGTGACAGACGAGTACCATTAAGAGTTATAGGGAAGGTCTACAAGAGGGTAGTAAGACCAGCTACATTATATCGGTTGGAGACATTGGCATTGAAAAAAGGCATGAGTCAGAGCTGGACATAGCAGAGTTAATGATGTCAAGATTTGCACTGGATGTGATGAGGGTGGACAGGATTATGAATATGCATGTTAGGGGGGTCAGCCCTGGTTAGACAGCTTGGAGACAAAGCCAGAGATTGGCAGGATTATGTTGGTTTGGGCATGTGATAAGGAGGTATGCTGAGCATATCTGGGAAAGGATGAGGCTGCTAGGTAAGAGGAAAAGAGGAAGGCCTGAGATAAAGTGTATGTATGTGGTGATAGTGGACATGCAGGTGATTGGTGTGACAGAGCAAGATGCAGAGGACTGAAAGACATGGAGAAAGATGATCTGCTGTGGCGACCAGTAATGGTTACAGCCAAAAGAAAGAGAAGGTGATGTTGTAATGTCAGTGTTCACAGGTTTATAATTATTTACTAGACATAACACGACTCTTGATGACATAACTACAAATATGAGTCACACATATGGTCAGTGTGCATAACACTGGACAGTTGAATGGTGTGAGCTCAGTATATCACATGCAGTTCAACACACACAGCTGCAACAGTATTTCAGTATGCAAATACCCTGTATAGGTCCATCATATATCTGAGACAAACATGTATATCATATTTGTATTCACAATTAACATATGGATATATGCGACATCCCAGTAGCTGGCCTAGCAGTGTCACAGTCAGTATTGTGCAACATATACTCCAGTAGGATCTATATCATATGAGCGAATCACACAAATTGCGAACACTCATCATATCGAATGTACCGGACATCAAAGTGCTTTTTTGAGATTGCTGTACAGTGAAGAGTGTGATATTTGCCCTTTCCTCACTGTAGTGTGATCTCGGAGCTCGGAGTTGGAATATATATTTAGCAGGGGGGGCACAGCCCCCACAATTGGAAGTTCGAGGTCTGGTACTTTTGATATTATGAGCGTTCGCAATTTATGCAATTCACTCATATGATATAGAACCCTCCAGTAGTGGTCATGTGTGAGACATCCTTTCCTAGGGTGACTCAGGACCCTGAACTGTGTTCTATGTCACTGCAGACAGACCCAGATGCTATGAGAATAGGTTCTGCTCAGCAATATATCAGTACAATGTGTGTTGTTGAGACATAATATTTTTTGAACTTCCGATTTTCCACGTTTACATACCCCCTACTACATTCCGTTACATGCTTAATTGTTTGACATACCTGTGTTTTTTTTTTTTTTTTTGGTTCAGTTGGTATAATCGATAAGTTTCAGTGTGTGTGTGTGTGTGTGTGTGTGTGTATGTGTGTGTGTGTGTGTGTGTGTCTGTCTGTCTGTCCATCTGTTTGTTTGTTTATTTGTTTGTTTGTTTGTGTGTCTCTCTCTCTCTCTCTCTGTCTGAGACAGATGTAGGATATACATCTGTTTTGTATAGGCAGCAACTTGCATTTTGTAGGTAATGCTCTTGAGCAGCTGATGGCCTGTGCACCAACTGGAGTCCCCCACTTGCTAATTGCATGTAGAACAGCTGTGGCATAATTCCCCTACCCAATAGCATGGAAACACACTCCTATAACTGAGTACGTCATGTGGGCGTTGCTCTTTTTTCCTTGCCTGTGAGAAGGACCTCATAGAGGTGTGTGACAAACAGCATCACAGAGGGTAGTTGGAAATACCTCTCACAACAAACACTGTGGAGACAGCCCAACAAACTGGGAGAAAATGCTCCAGACATAGGGACAGAATGTAAGTCATGCTGTTATACAGCTGAAGTAATGCTACTTTGACAGGGTTTGTGTGGATATGGCTGCTCTGCATGAATTTAAGTGTGATAGTGATACGTGGTTAACATAACTCTCAACTGTAGGGTTATCCACAGATTGGACAGAGTTTGGACTCTTATATTTGGTGTGTTACTCGCACATTTTTTTGCCCTTGGAAATTCAGTAGCATACTCTGAGGATGGCAGTCAGTAAATGGTAACATCCATGTGTGTTTCTGACTTCATATCCCTCAGAACAGATATGTTACAACAACCCTATTACACCAGCAAGTTTCTCAGTTTATAATAGAAATATGTCAATAATGACTTTGTGTTTGGGCCTCTGCCCCCCAAGTATGTCAGGATTTGTTCAGAAGTCATGCAGCAATAGGTGGATAGGTGTAGTATATCATTATATAGTGACTTTATTCCTGAGATCATACCAGTGATGTATTAGACTACCAGACATGTTATGTGTAGGAGGCCTTATAGGTTCATAGGTTCATACTAGGCTATCTGCCCTAGGGCATTTATAAACCTAGCCAGAATGTGTTTGGCTTTCGCCACCCATTTTAAATTTATTTTGCTATGCCCTTTTTCGAGGTTAGTATACTGTGCCTCTGTCTAACAGTGACACAGAAGTGATACCCAGGGTAAACCTACGATCTCCCATCCACTCATCAAGATTCCTCTTGAAGAGAGTCAAAGAGGGACTCTGCCTAACCTGGACTGGGATTTTATTCCAGAGTGAAGGGAGCCTCTGTGTTATGAATCTGTCCCTCCAGCATGTCCTATTTATTTCAGTGCTGACGTTCAAGTCTCTCGAGCGCTTAGCTCGATGGGATTTGGATTTTCTGAGGTGCAGCATGTCCATTAATTCCGGGTTGGACATGACTTTATACGTCAGGCACAGATCGCCTCTGAACAGGCAGTATGCCACTGAGTAGAGTTGGAGTTTCTTTAACCGGGCAGCATATGGCATCTGTTTGAGCCCTTTCATCCTCTTGGTGAGGTACTTTTGGGGTCTTTCCAGTTGCTGCAGGTGTCTGGTAAGGTACATCCCAAAAGGGGCATTGTACTCAATTATGGGCCTGATGAGGGATGAGTAAAGAGGCACGATGACCTCCCCTGATCTAGATGTGAATCCCTTCATGATTAGGTGGGCTATATAAAATGTTTTTCTAACCACTTTGGCCACGTGGTTGTCAAATGAGAGATTGCTATCAACTTGGGTCCCCAGGTCCCTAATTACTTCTTCTGTACTTAATGGATTACCACCTATGTGGTAATTTGTGGGCACTTTGTTTTGCCAAAGGGATGACTATACACTTTTGGCATTTAGCTTGAGGCCATGGCTCTGGCACCAGTTGTCTGTTTCTATGAGGCCCTTTTGGAGGATGCTTGTGTCAGCTGGAGAGTCGATTATGGTGCCCAGTTTGCAGTCATCTGCGAACTTGGTCAGCCACAGTCCTTCCGTGTTGGCCTGTACCTCCGAGAAATATATACCGAACAAGAGAGGTCCCAGGACTGAGCCTTGTGGGACACCACTTGTAACTGGTTTGGAGTCTGACATGGCTCCAGCAATTCTAACCATGTGGGTTCTGTCCTTGAGCCAGTTTGCAATCCATCTAGTGACATAGGGGTTTATATTTAAGCTAATGAGCTTATCTATAATGCCCGAGTGGGGTATTGTATCGAAGGCTTTTGTGAGGTCCAGATAGGCTGTGTGGACCACCTTCCCCTCGTCAATGGCCTTGGTGACTGTTTCAAAGAAATCAACCAGGTTTAAGAGGCAGGATCTGTCCTTAACAAAGCCGAACTGGGTAGTATCCAGTGTCTGTAGGTCCCCAATATCTTTATTTATGAGGTCCATGATGATCCTTTCCATAGCTTTGCAGACCAAGCTTGTCAGGCTTATGGGGTGATAGTTTCCAGGATCCGTTGAGGCACCACCTTTATGGAGATGGACCACTGTTGCTGTACGCCACTCTTTGGGCACATATCCTGTAGTAAGGCTGAGATTGAACAGTAGTTTTATGTTTGGGTTTAGCTCTTCTTGGAGTTCATGTAGGACGCAGCCCGGGACACTGTCTGGTCCCATTGATGCTGTGTTTTTTGCTTTGGAGAGGGTGGCTCTTACCTGAGCATCTGAGATGTCAGGGGGGCAGCACTCTGCTGGGATAGATATTTGCCCTTTTGGTGGGGAGGGGGGTGAGAAGTTTGCGCTGAACCTGTCATCTAGGATGTTGGCAATGTCTGTGGGTTCAGTGTATTTTTTGTCATTTTGGACTAATTCTGAGCATATCTGGGAATTACCACCCAGGTTCCTAACATAACTAAAGAAAGCCTTGTGATTATCCTTAGTGTCCTGTGCAATTTTTCTCTCGAAGCTCGCCTTAGACAAATTTATGAGTGCCCGTAGTTTTTTGCTAATACTGATCAGTGATGCCTTCCCTTTTTGGGATTTTGCTCTATCATTTAGTAGCTTCCTCCTTCTATTGTATAGTTTGTTTATGGCTGGGGTCCACCAGACAGGACGTCTGCCTTTGGAGGATTGGGTCTTGGTTTTATTTGAGATCGCATGATCCATGCATTCCTGAAGGTGTTCATAGAATGCGTTTATAAAGGATTCTGCGGTCTGGGCCATATTTTCCACAGGCCCAGGGGCTTTAAAGGATTCCACCTCGGTTTTGAGGAGTGTGAAATTTGCTTTAGAGAAGTTTTTCACTGTGGTTTTCTGGCCAGTGGGTGGGGTCGGGATGTGAATATCCAGTGAGATTAGTTTATGGTCTGATCTTACCAGTGAGGGATACACTTCTGGTCTGGAGCATAGAGTCCCCATGTTGGTGATGATCAGGTCCAGTATGTTTTCCCCTCTTGTGGGAGTGGTAACAAGTTGTTCCATAGCATTTGAGTTTATAAATTCTAGGAACCTTTGGGCTAGGGTGTTGGAGCTAGAGTAATGCTCCCAGTCTATGTTTGGGTAGTTGAAGTCGCCCAATATAATGGTGTTTGGAGAGACCTTCATATTTTCCAGTGTTCTCAGGAAGGCCGAGTGGGGTTCCTGGGTTTGGGAGGGTGGTCTGTAGCAGGCTATAAACTGGAAGGCAGTTTTACTCACTGTTAGTTGCACATGGATAGTCTCTGCTGCTTCGTGCTTTGCCACCAACCTGGAGGTGTGGGTATCTTTGATGAATATCGATACACCCCCTCCATTTGTGGTTCGGTCCAAGTTTTGGGGCCGAAAAGCATGGTATGAGGTATAACCTGGTAGTGCTGGGGTGCTCTCGGGAGCCCTGAACCAGGTTTCTGTTACTGCACAGATATCGATGTTCTCCATGCTAAGGAGAGTTTTGAGTGCTTGCATCTTGAGGTTTAGACTTCTGGCGTTGAGTAGCATTATTCTTAGTTTTTTATCCCTTGTGATACCTATGGAGGTGGGTTTGTCTTTTGAGCCTTGCTTAAAAAAGGCACTATGGGGGTAGCAAGAGCCTTTGCCAATATCCGAAAGCCCGGGGGTGACAGGTGCAAGCCGTCCCTAGCAAAGCATCGTGGCTTGTCCAGCATATCATCCCAAGCTGACAGGCATTGGATCCCCTTTGAATGACACCAGTACTTAAGCCAATTGTTGAAATTGATCATCTTGTCTTCATATTGTGGCATCATTCTTGGTGAGGGTAAGATGCTACTCAAGGTCAGGGTCATACCGGCCTGGGCTACATGCTCAGAGAGCTCCTTTATGTCTCTTTTCATGTAGTCCAGGGAGGTACGTCTCAGGTCATTCACACCAGCATGGACAATGACTGAGTCATATTTGTACTTGCCTTGGAGTGACCTGAGTGCTTGTGTTATGTGGCAGATCCTAGCGCCCGACAGGCTGCTCACCATGACCCTCTCCTTATTCAGCCTGGTGAGTGGGACATCAGTGTGCCTGATGATAGAGTCACCTATTACAAGTGTATCAGGTGTGTTGTTTAGTCTTAAGGGCTGTGACTGTTCGGCACACTGGCTTTGTGAGACATGTGTTGCACGTGTTTTGTTTTGGGGTAGCGGTTGCTTATATATGAGGACAAAGCCTGGATGTTCTGTGGGACTCTATACAGTTGAGAGGACTGTGTATTTCTGGCAATTGTTGACAGACTGTCAGGACTGTATAGCAGTTTAATGTGAATGTGTCATTTGGCATGTGTAGGGAGGGGGCTAAATGTAAATGTTACGGGTCCTTTTCTATCTGACTTTGCATAATGCTCCAGTTTCTGGTGCTCTATCAGCTGTATATGTTTGTAGGGTCACACTGACATATTTCCCATACCACAATCAGGTGTCAGACTACACTATGAATTGGGCCAGTATATATAGGGGTAGTGTGTGAGTGGCAAACATGCTGATGATTTTGTTCACACAGTCCATATACTCTACTGTTCATGTGGCTTACCAGTATGTCACTTTGAATGTGATGAGATTGGTTATGGGTATGCATTTTCACACTGGTGTCTGTTTGTCAGTGCTGTTACATCCCTGTGCCTGATATATTTGCAATTACATGTGTGTTCCCCATAGCAAAATTGTGTTAGTGTTGTGTCAGTCTACCTGTAGTTTAGACAGTGCCAGGTGACATGCCTAGCAGCTCAGTGTAGTTTACCTACTGTGATGTCATGTCCAGATATTTATCAGATGTACTATTGCCTGGCCCCCATATGTGCTGTGTATTTCTGACACATCAGTGGGATGATGTGAAGATTTATGTCAGTGAGTAGTGGGGAGTAATTTGGTTTTGGACTTGGGCTATTCCAGTCAATATATGTTACAATAGCCAGGAGGGTGTTACTGCATCAACTGTGTCACCTTATCTACTCCAGTATTTGGGATATGTTCCCAATTTCATTGCTTTACACTCTCTGAGTCAGGCTTGGTCCAGATTTGTTGCACTAAAAGGTTCTGTGCATACCTCTCGACTGGCCAGATTGTTTCAGACTGTCAGGAGTATTGCTCATATGTATGTTCTGTTCCACAGAATCATTATTTTCATTTCTGTGGTAAATCACTGTGATGATCTGAGGATTTCTGTCTGTAAATGATGACGTACATTTCAGTTTCAGAACTCACATCCTTCTGCACATGTATGCTGCCACAAACCCTGTTACTGTAGCAACATTCTACAATTATAACTGCAGTACATACATTATGTCGCTAGTCTTGGCCTGTTGTACCCCATTTTTGACAGCCTTTGTCCAGATTTCTTGCACTAAGAGGTGGAGAAGTATGGTGCTGGGTATGACTCCACTACATGTTATGAGCATATATACACACACACACACACACACACACATATATATATATATTTATATATATATATATATTTATATATATATATATATATATATATATATATATATTTATATATATATATATATATATATTCATATATATATATATATATTTATATATATATATTTATATATATATATATTCCTTTTTTGATATCTATACATATATTTATATAACAATTTATGTATATACTCTATATGCATTTGTTTTATATGTATAGGTCCATATATATCACGTATATACTTTTTCATATTTATCTATCACCATACACATCTATATGTATGTATATATTTATATATATATGTATATGTATATGTATATATATAAACATAATTGATTCCACAGTGTTTGCTTCCTACTTTGCTATAGCTGTACTGAATGATATATTTGAAAAAGCAGCATTCATTATTATAGCTCAGATGGTATAGTGGTACATTGCTCTGACTATGGCATGCAGTGTCCTGGGTTTGACACTTGGCAGGGTTAGTTATTTTGTTGCTGGGCAGAGCAGTGGCTGATGGATACAGAGTAATTAAGGCACTTTAAAGCAGTTGTAAATGGGTTTGCGTGATGGTAAGCAATGTCAATACATGGTTAAACAGGAAACTGCTTAGTCTGTGTAGACGTCGCTTAGTGTCACCCATACTCCCTTTCTGCTGCTTACTGGCATTTACTCCTGCTTACCCCATGCTAATTTCTTTAAAAGAAAATAAAAAATGGTTAATAGAAAAGTGTTGAAAAAGGAGGCACGCAGAAGGAAAACAATATGAAAGATAGCTAAGGATGTGCAGGATGGGTGTCGGGAAGGTCCATAGCTATCCATTTCTGATACAGCAACAGCTGTGCATTTGTACAAAATTTGGAGGTGAATTTGGACACTCAAACCCATGAGAGATGGGTGAGGATAACAGCAATGTGTTATTAAGCCAATTAGACCAGATTACATGTGTCCAGTGGACATGTATGCAAAATGTACAGCTATGTATGGGGCGGTATTTTTTGGGGGGACAGATTGCCCTTTTTGTTTTCTTGTTTTTTTTTTTTTTTTTTATAAGGTGAGAGTGGTATTTTGGGGAAGGATAGTAGGTACATTTGAGGAGGTAAGTTGGGTAGGAAGAAAGACAAGACAGCTGACAGGAGTGGTATATGACACATGTGGGGGGGTTAAACACCTTGGATGGGGAGGGTGGTTGGGAATCAGTCCCACATGAGCCCCCATATGGTTACAGTGGGACTGAGGTCCCCACCCATGGGCAGTAACTACTGCACCTTCACAGCCCTGGAGGTGGCTGTGCTGGTGGCTGCAGGAGGGGCAGGCTGACCCTCAAGTTGCACCAGGCAGCCCTAGCTGGTGCAGCTGATCATGTTACTCTGAATGGAGGATGCTGTGCACCAGTCCCCGGACCTGACTGTGGGTGATGGTCTCATCTTTGCGCCCACTCCCGGGGGGGACGAGCTCCATCCCCTGAGGTGGTTCCACCTGAAGGTGGTGCAAGACCAATGGAAGAGGAAGGCCCAGGTTGGGTCCCTGATGTGCTGGGACCTAGTGCCATGGCCAGATGTGGTGGGACAGGTGGATCCGTCGGGATCTGCCTTCCCAGACGTGCTATAGTAATTTACGTATTCCATAGGAGTTGATGAAATTAACTTTTTGGATGTTAAAATCTGTAAGGACAAAACTAATAATAAATTTAAGTCTTTAATTTACAGAAAGCCAACCCATTCAAATAGTTATCTCCATTTTTCTAGTTGTCACCCCTTCCATCAAAAAAGGAGTGTAGTGAAGGGGCAATTTGTCAGGGCTGCCAGAATGATCTCAGATGATACTGATTTCATTGAGGAATGTGACAATATCAGTAGAATGTTTCTGAGTAGAGGGTATCCTGACAGTCTTATTGTGGGGACATTGCAGGAAGTTCAGGGCAAAAGAACCACTGGGCATTTTATGCCTTTGTTGGGTGGAGGTTTGATGGGTAGAGCTAATAATGACATCATGAATACGGATTCCCCTGTTCACCCTAGAATTAACGTTTTGTTCACATACAGTGTGGACTTTAAATTTATAAGGGAAGTAGTGGCTAAGAATTGGAGCATCATACTAGAAGATAGAGCTCTAGTTAAGGTCTTGGGTACATATCCAAAATATACATATCGAAGGGGTATTAACCTCAAAAACCTTGTTGAAATGGTCGTAGATAAACCAAAAGATAAAATAAAGGGTATGCGAAAATGTGGAATGTGCCCACAATGTAAATTTATTCACAATGATAAGAAAGTATACATTAACAGGAAAAATTATTTTATCAAGGGTAATTACAACTGTGATACACAGGGAGTAATATATGTAGCTTTATGTGAGAAATGTCCTTCCTTCTATATAGGCAAAACAGAGAGAAAAATAAAGAAAAGAATTTATGAACACTTGTATGCCATAGGTAGGAAGGACCTCACAAATGCACTTGCTAGGCACATTTTCGATTTCCCTGATCATTGTTTTGCATTTTGTGTGTTGTACCAGGTTAGAAATGATATAAGAGGAGGACCCTGGCAGTTGTATCTGGAAGAGCAAGAGTTATTCTGGCAAATTAGAACATGTGCTCATCTCCCCCCAGGGTTAAATGATTTTGCATCCATAAAGTGTGTGCTTAAACTTAAAGCTCTTCTTAGGTAAATGCTATTTGGCAATTTGTATAGCATTTTATAGCAACTTTAATGTGAGACAGCTTCTCTTTGAATAATATATTTAATTATCTTACTATCCTTAAGCATTCAGTTTTTTATGCTATTGAGTGGTTTTTTAATGTAGCTTGTAACTTTGTTGTATTATATACACTTTATATTAGGTTTTTTGTATGAATAGGTGCTTCTTGAGTAAACATTTGTTTGACACTGACTAAAAAGATTAAGAAAGGAAGGTTTTATAATATGATGATTATAGGTGTAACCATTTTAAATTGATTCATGACAGTGATTGGTTTATTAACGTTTAATGAATGTGAACTACTTTTTATATAAAAATAGAGCTGTGTGGAGTGACTTTTGTCTGATGAAGGCTGGGCATTTGCTTAGCTGAAAGCGCTTACCTTGAATAAAACAGTCCGTGCCGTTTTTATCCAGCTTGGTTCTGCTTTCCAGTTTTGTTTCAGTTTAAAAAATATGTTGGTTAGTCAAGAACAACACATTTCAGGACTAGTTATAGCAGTATGCAAGGGTGTTCCAATTGATCCCATAAAACAGAATTGAAACAGTTGCATAGTAAACAGAAGACATGCATATATGGAACCACAGTAGGCATTATACAAACATGCAAGTTACATTGACAGGAACAGGCCACCAATGATAGTATTCGAACAGGGAACATTAATATTCAAATGGTTCAATATCTGTATAACAATAGGGCACATGTCACAACCGTAGGTATGGAGATGAACATACCCATTTAATGTATATGAAGTACTGGTGCAGATAGGGTGGGGGAGAGAGAGAGAGGACAATTGACAACTGTCTAGGCTTGAATTTTCAACAACTGTAAAGATCATTAGTCTACTCATTACTTTCCATGGCTGACCTCACTGTATAGATATGAGGTGACCTGGGGATGGACAATGGGATTGGTGTACACAGCATATTGGTTAAGCATTTTGATAGCTAATAGACACATTTCCTTACCTGGCAGACCTGTTGAAGAAATATATGTTAACACTACCTGACTGTTTCACAGTTACATATGTGACACTGACAGGAGTGCCCGGCACTCATGCTTGGGAGGTGTGGTATTGACATGGGTTTCTATCTGTCTCCCTGGTTATTAGCAGCAGTGACCATTAGCCGTGACAGTGTGTGAAGGACATGTATTGGAACAAAGTGCTTGGTGTATGTACCTATCTTGCTGTCATTTGCAGCCTTGAGATTGGACAGTGGATATGTTGAACACAGAGTGTGTTGGTAAAGCCTTCTTACAGCTATTACAAACATTTCCTTACCATGCAGACCCATGGAGGTAATTTATGCTAATACTACCTGATTGTTTATACAAATATTCACATATTCTTGTTTGACAATATGCATTCAGCGTACTACCACTGCCAGGATTTAAACCATGCCTGTTTGTGCAAAAATGTACATCCCAGCTGTGTTTTATCACAATGAGCCACTGAGAAACTGTTGACTCATGTTTGACTTTTTTCTCCCTAGTACTCTCTGGTTTGCACAATCTGACCTTGTAGTTAGACAAATACCCTAGGTAATGACAACTGTACTGCAATTCTCAGACAACAAATATGAGTTAAGTTTTCAGTAATAGTTGCATAAAACAGTTATTTTCTACCAGAAACTCATAACTATGCAGAACTTGTACACATTTATATTTCTACCACAAAATGACAAAGTAAACACAACAGTATGGGTTTTTTATTTTTATTCAATGTTACAGAGACTTTTATTCACCTGGTACCAGTCCTTTCTTCATTGCACAAAGTACACAGTTTACCTACTAGTTGTTGACAATCTACTACTTTCTATTTATTTACCCTGAATACTGCAAGCTATATTTTTACTCATAAAAGTAAAAATAAAAGTAAAAATCCTCTCTCTAAGCACAAAACTGTCAGTGAAAAGTGAAAAGCAACAAAAGTAAGAGCACTGACAGTACCACAGCTGGGAAATTTATTACAAAAATAAAGAAAAAATCAAAACAAAGTAACAAAGAATAAATCCTTACAAAACAGTGGTAAGCACTTTCAGGGATCTACCCCTTCATCAGACAACAGTTAAAAATCCCATAATTCATTAAATACTGGAGGTTAGTCACATGATGTTTCAAATTTTCAGTTGTACCCAATAAGAACATGACAATTAGTGCATCAGTACATATTAGCATAGTCATGCAAATAAAAAGACCATACACTGAAGGAATTATAGCTAAGATAAATGAGAAATGTATATAACCTTGTATGGTGTATAGCTATATATAATAAAAACCTGATAATTCTAGCAACAACACTATAAATATATATATATATATATATATATAGATATATATGTGTACATATATATAAAAATAAAATACTAGTGCATCCAGCTTATATAGATACATTAAACATTTTTATATAAAATGCTAATATATATATATATATATATATATATATATATATATATATATAAATAATCAGACAATCTAAAATACAATGTAAAAATATATAGAAAATGTATTGTAACATATTAAAAATCTAAAAATTCAAGAGAATCAATGTTTCAAAGGTCAAGCTTTGAAAAAAGGTTTAAGTGACACCATTTGATTCAACACTGGGGGCTTGTCTGCATTAAATCTAATAATCCATCTCTGCTCAGCAGCTTCTGTGTCATTAGATAAATTACCCCACCTTAATTTCTCAGACAATATTTGTAAAACCAGAAATTTAAAAATATGTTCAGGTCCTGTATTCATGTTGTGCATAGCAATCGCACTATTCTCCTTGCATTTCCTAATATCCCTATAATGTTTGAGGATCCTGTCCTTCAGGCGTCTATTGGTCTTACATATGTAGAAGCTGTAGCATACTACACAATAGGCGAAGTAGACGATGTTTGATGTGGTACAATCAGCATAGAGATTACTGCTATGACTGAATTTCTTCGAGGGATGTGTAAAAGTTCTGCCATTGTGTTTGTGTTTACATGCTCCACAATTTCTACACATGTATGTGCCCAATCTTTCTGATCTACTGACAGTGTTGGTTGCAGCATTACTATAACATAGTTCATTTCTCAATGTTCTATTGTTCCTAAAAGTGAAACTTGGCTTAGCACTAATTATACCCTGCAGGTTGTCAGTTGTGGATAGAATACCCCAGTTTTTGGTTACTACATCACATACTACACTTATGCTGCTTGCAAAAGTGAGTGGCATCCTAAGTGTGTTGTCTGTGCCTGTATGTATATGCCTTACCTCATCGCGATCATTGACTTGCCTGCATGCTCGTGTTGTAGTGTGCGTATCATAATAGGGTCTACATCTACCCGCCCTGTTGCTCCAACCATCTAGAATGCACCTATCTATAGTTCTAGCATCGTACAGACACAGACAGCACACTTAGGATGCCACTCACTTTTGCAAGCAACATAAGTGTAGTATGTGATGTAATAACCAAAAATTGGGGTATTCTATCCACGATTGACAACCTACAGGGTATAATTGGTACTAAGCCAAGTTTCACTTTTAGGAATAATAGAACACTGAGAAATGAACTATGTTATAGTAATGCTGCAACCAACACTGTCAGTAGATCAGATAGATTGGGCACATACATGTGTAGAAATTGTGGAGCATGTAAACACAAACACAATGGCAGAACTTTTACACATCCCTCGAAGAAATTCAGTCATAGCAGTAATCTCTATGCTGATTGTACCACATCAAACGTCGTCTACTTCGCCTACTGTGTAGTATGCTACAGCTTCTACATAGGTAAGACCAAGAGACGCCTGAAGGACAGGATCCTCAAACATTATAGGGATATTAGGAAATGCAAGGAGAATAGTGCGATTGCTATGCACAACATGAATACAGGACCTGAACATATTTTTAAATTTCTGGTTTTACAAATATTGTCTGAAAAATTAAGGTGGGGTAATTTATTTAATGACACAGAAGCTGCTGAGCAGAGATGGATTATTAGATTTAATGCAGACAAACCCCCAGGGTTGAATCAAATGGTGTCACTTAAACCTTTTTTAAAAGCTTGACCTTTGAAACATTGATTCTCTTGAATTTTTAGATTTTTAATATGTTACAATACATTTTCTATATATTTTTTATATTGTATTTTAGATTGCCTGATTATTTATATATATATATATATATATATATATATATATATATATATATTAGCATTTTATATAAAAAAAATTAATGTATCTATATAAGCTGGATGCACTAGTATTGTATTTTTATATATATGTACATATATATATATATATATATATATATATATATATATATATATATATATATATATTTATAGTGTTGTCGCTAAAATTATCAGGTTTTTATTATATATAGCTATACACCATACAAGGTTATAAACATCTCTCATTTATCTTAGCTATAATTCCTTCAGTGTATGGTCTTTTTATTTGCATAACTGTGCTAATATGTACTGATGCACTAATTGTCATGTCCTTATTGGGTACAACTGAAAATTTGAAACATCATGTGACTAACGTCTAGTATTTAATGAATTATGGGATTTTTGACTGTTGTCTGATGAAGGGGTAGATCCCTGAAAGCGCTTACCACTGTTTTGTAAGGATTTATTCTTTGTTACTTGTTTTGATTTTTTCTTTATTTTTGGAATAAATTTCCCAGTTGTGGTACTGTCAGTGCTCTTACTTTTGTTATATTTTTACTCACCAGCCTCCCGGAGCAGGCTTAGCAGCCTGCTGGCGTGTGCATTAATATTTGCAGCCCTCTCATCTGCAGCTGTACAGGAGATAAATAAACATTTATCCATACTTATTGATTACATACTCAGGCTGGAATTTGCAGAACACTAATTGATACTGATACTTACACATCTCAGGGACATTCCATGCCTGTGTGTCTTGGATCCACTGGTCCAAGAGATCCCTCTTCTTAGGCTTCAGGTCAGTGTAATGGTGCTGGACCTGCTCACTGGTCTGAGGGATACCAGTAGCACTGGTGAGGTCATGTGTGGGATGGTCTCAGGCCTCTGCTTTCTGTTGGGACCCTTGGTGCTGGTCCTGCAGCAGTCTCCCTTCATGGTCATTTACAAGGAGTCCAGCCATGACCATGGACTCCTAAATGCCCCAATGCTGTGCTCGAAAGTGCACACCCTACCAATGCCAGCCGTAGTGCCTTCAGTGATTAGCTATAACTGATTATGGTTGTATTCCCACCTGCGGGGTTTAAATAGGGCTGGATTCCCACCTTTTGCTGTGATTGGCTGATTTTGAATATGCTGAGCTAAGCTAAGAGATGTGCAAACCCGCTTAGCTAAGATAAGCATTGCTTTAAGAGGGTAGATGCTAAGCATTGCTTACCAGTGCACAAATCCACTTAGCTACACTTATTATTGCTAAGCATTTAGATTTCAGCAAAGCTTACACCGGCTAAGTGTAGCTGATCAAAATTTAGCATTGTTTAGCTTTCATTTTTATGGACGATCAGGATTGTGGGGTTGATTCCTTATTAATTACATCTTATGATATGTATGTTTACCTTCCATAACATCCCCCTATGTGCTTTCATTACATTATATTCTTGTGTGGCTATACTGTATGGGACAGTTGTCTTTATATAGGGGTTTCCCATCTGTACTACACTGACACTTCACATTTGGGCACACTACACTACCCTGGTCAATAAATATATATTATTTACTACCTATTTATAAAAAAATATACTTTAGTGCTGCTTTCACATATAAAAATGAATGGACTGTAATGTGGCTAGAGCCATGAATGACTGCAAGCTAAGTGAAAGCTGTACCCACTTGACTTTGGGTATTTTGGCTGTATATTTCTATTTAGCTCCTTCAGATGTTTACACCCACTCAGCTATGCTTAGACTTTAGTGGAGACAAAAAAAACTGTTTTATTTGTCTTAGTTTAGGGATATGCACATAGCTAACAGTCGGGTCTATATTGAATCAGTGAACGCTTAAAAAAGCTAACGCTGATTCATCGACCCTATTTCAGCGAATGCTGAAAATCCTGAACACCCAGAACAGCGAATTTTTTTCTCAGGGAAAAAAGTTGCTGGGCCGGTTTCAGGAGTTTGCCGTTTCCTCCACTGTGGTGCGATCTCTGAGTTGGTATATTTAAGAAGGAGGGGTGGGGGGCACAGCCCCCCACATTAAATACTGTTTTAAGTTTTTTTTTTTTGAGTGTTCGGCATTTTCATCATTCACTGAACTAGGGTCAATGAATAAGCGTTCGCTTTTTTAAGCATTCTCTTATTTAATATAGACCCTAACAGTCATATCTGTCAACCTCTTAGAGCATAAAATCTGGACAAAGCCTAACATGATGGGGGTACAAAGAGAGAAAGATTTTAAATATTGCTCTTACAAACTTAGAAAGTTGATAGAGTAATAGGTTTTGCATTAGCCATGACATTTTTGAAGGATGTGGACTCTTAAACTCAAATATTTGTCATTATTTAATGACTTCCATCCTGAGCTCTTTGACAGACAAATATAGATTTTAGGAGGATCACACCTAACATATGAGGGAAACATCTGCATTCTGCGCAAAAATCTGTACAGTTGAGAGGTATGCAACAGTGTCCACGGACACTGTTTTGTTTTCAAAGTGCCATATGGCACTTCTTGAGTGCAGGGGATGTGTTTACTGTATGAGCACTGCTCGGACATGCCCAGTGCACTCGTTCACGGATCATGTCCTTGCAGGTTATACAGCAGCACACCTTCATGAATATAAAAGGTGCACTGCTGTGTTGCACGGGCACGATCCACGCCATGCAAGAATAGACTTATTCTTGCACGGAGCTTTATTGAATCCCAGGTTAAGACTATTTGAATAGCTCACTGTCAGAGCTGTAGTCAGTTAATGGTTAGGCTTCAGTTCTGGAGGAAATTCATTAAGTATAAGTTTCATTAACATCCCTTAAATGTATTGCGTGATTTCTCTTGCATGGGTCATTGCGATTCTGTGATGCATTGTGAAACACTAAACAATATTTAAAAAAGCAGTATTCTGTGAAATACATTTGTGATTCTTCTGGCTTTCTACATAGTCATAAAGTACATTAATGTGCGTGTTTCACCTTCTTTCCTCTCTACTTTAGATACTGCCCTTGGGTGACAGACAAAGCCCTCATATTTACTAATATGAGTCCTGACCTTAGTACTAGAATATAAGCCTTGGGGGACAGTCAAGGCCATCTTCTTTGTATGCTCTCCCTACTCTTCAATACAGGGCCTCAGCTGGCAGGCAAGGCTGTTTGCTTTCCTCTCTACTACTACACATCGACTTTGAGTGGCAGAAAAGACCTTATTATGCAGTAAATACATTGGATTCCATTCTAGTCATTCTTTTTCTCATTTCCCCTTTCACAAACCAAAGCTACTACTAACACAATGAGAGGCATTCAAATACTCACACTTCCTGTTCTTACCTAGAATGTATGCTTTGCTGACAGAGAAGACCTGTCACACTCCTTTCCTTTTGTTACATTTAGGCATTGAGTGACAGATAATGTCCCTCATTTTTCTCTCCTTCCAGTACATCTAAGCCTCAGTTGACAGTCAGTCCATTTATGTTGCTCTCTTTTCTAATCTCTCTTTTAGACCCCAGGTGTCAGGCATCATCCTTCATTTCAGTCTATCATCCAATTCTTTCATTTTGATCTGAGTAGCAGATAAGGTCTTTAAAATCTATCTCAAATGCCTTAAGTGACATGCAAGACCCTACCTTTCACATTTTATTCTACTGAAACTTTTGACATACACTTATGACAAGTCTCAAGCCATGACCTTTTCTCTCACCTTAATTCTACACTCTGACCTCTGAGCAGAAGTTAAAAGGTTGATATGTGTGAAGTAACTCATATTTGATTAATCCTTCCTTCCCACAATAACTATCAGCACTTGTACCTCTTGCCATTCTAAAATGTTCTTCTCACTGAAAAAATATGTAACAGTCTATCCTAACATTTTCATTCTATAGCCTGATATTTTTTGCTCCATTCATTGTTGTTTCTTCTAATAGATATGACATCCACAAACACATCGTGGTAACTTCCCTTCCAAGAATTATTTTAGTATTTTACTGTATAGTCACTTGTAGAAAACTTTCTTACGTTATAAACCCCAAGATAAAAATTGGCAAAAAAATGTCAATCATAATATGATAATTTGTCCATACTCTGTTCCTTTCTCCAATCCTGCTAAACCTGTCTCTTCCAGTATCATCTTTATACATTTGCCAGGTTGCTTTCATTAATAACATTCATTCCTACTAAAGCTATGAGCTGTAAAGTAACTCCGCTATACTTTCTTCTCCTATTTATATTCCCCTGGTACATTAACCCAAATCATGTTCCCACACATTCTAACTCTCCCAATATTCTAGCAGTTCCCTTGTAAATACCACAAACTTTGCAACCCTACTCACCACCTCCCCTTGATATTTTAACATCAGACACTGAACCAATTGAATGAGTCAAAGCTCTCCTCTTCAGTTCCAGTGGCATTAACAATAAATAGGACAACTTTAAATCTTTGGTATCACCACATATTTTTTGGCATCTAGGTGATACAGACTCATTGCTAAAATCTGAGTCCTGCCCTTAGCAGGACGTCTATAACAGTTATGGAATTTAGTATAATAAGAGGCCTGGCAAAGTGGAAGAGGGTGATGCTACTAATAATAAAAAAAAAAAAAAAAAAAAAAACAGAAATCATCTCTTTACTTGTTGCATTAAGCAGCACAAAACTTTATCACTGCACCTAACAAAATAGCTACAAAAACTGATTAAGAGTAATCACTTTTATGTTATTCATAACCATGAACTGGATTCTTCCCAATCATTTTATATCTCTTCATATCTATATTAGCTTCTATCCTGCCTCACACAGCTGAGGAAATCATCTCTGGTGACTTTAGCATTTACATGCTAGTTGTACCATGCACCCCTTCCTTGTCTCAAATTGCACATTTTTTTCACAGTTGACAACTCCAAGTAGGAAAGACCCTAGTCTTAACAAAATCTGCCTAATCAATCCCTTCCTTACACATGCTCCTATTTTACTCAGTGATTGCCTCCCAGTTCAGGCAATACTGTCCTATAAACCTTCAACATATCTCCCTTGTTTCACTCATAACACAGTAACTTTGACTAGTTGCTTTTTGTTAATACTTTTCCAACTCTACTGCTCTTGGAATATTTACTGATGCTCTTTCAGGTGGTATTAATAAAGCTTTTCCCTCATATCGCATTAGAATAAAATGTATATCATGTTCATGCCTAAATATATAAAATACTTATTAAATTCACAAAAATATATGAGAAAGGCAGGCATAATCACTGCTTGATGAAGAGGAAAGCACTTACCAATACCTCAGACAACAATGCAAATATATAAAACAGCAAAGTAATCAAACCTACAAAACAAACATTCATCAATCCATCCATCCACAACCTTTTTCCCATTTATACACATGGGGTCAGGGTGTCACTTTAGCAGTGACAATTATCTAGAGCCAAGGTTCACACCACTGGGCGGCTAGCCCTGCTGTGGTCCATCTAAAAAACATTCCC
The DNA here is from genome assembly GCF_019279795.1 of Protopterus annectens. Taxonomy (NCBI): domain Eukaryota; kingdom Metazoa; phylum Chordata; order Ceratodontiformes; family Protopteridae; genus Protopterus; species Protopterus annectens. Next base: position 523,759,832 of record NC_056744.1, on the reverse strand, counting down.
TTTCAAGAATGACACCCATACTGATAACATTTTTTTTCTGTTATTATCTCTAGTGTAAATTTACAGCACCCCTGCAACAACTCCTGAGCTCTCATTCCTACCAGCACACTTTCTTCCTCCTCTTTTCTATTATATTCCTTAAAAAAAAAAAACTTCTACTTTAGTGCTATCACAATTAAAAAAATGTATCAGAACTTCTGAAAAGCAAGAGAACAAAACTAAAACCATGCCCAAAACCTTTCATCCCACCTTCCTTTACATGGTAAAGAATGGATCTATATCATATTATTGAAGAGGCATTTCAGCGAATGCCTCTTCAGCGACACATATACAGTGAATGCACAAAACCGTGAATGCTGACATCAGCAATTTCTTTCCCTGGGAAAGAAATCACTTGCCTCAAAACATAAACACATCATTACAAAGATGACAAAGTGGGGGGCTTCACCCCCACACTCCAATGTGGGGGGCTGTGCCCCTACACCCCCTAACTAAATACGTCAACTCCGAGATCACACTACAGTGGAGAAAATGGCAAACTTACAGGGATGGCCAAGTGATTTCTGTCCCAGGGAAAGAAATCACTGATGTCTGCATTCATGGTTTTGTGCATTTGTTGTGTATCTGTCGCTGAAGAGGCGTTCGCTGAAATGCCTCTTTGGTTATTTAATATAGACCCGTAAAGAATACATTGCCAAACTACTTACACATATATTTAATGTTTGACTCATGACTCAGTTCAATAATACACTGATTGTTCCAGTCTCTAAAGCATCCATCCTACTATTCCAGAGATTAGAGGCCCATTCCATATTTTATCCAATAACCAAAGTATTTGCAACGCTCCTCCTAGATAAAATCTTGAAGTTAATAAATAGTCACAGAATCATCACAATTCTCAGTATGAATTCAGAATTGGGCCCCGACACAATTGCAATCATGTATTGTCTGTCTGTCTAGCAAAATCTATTCATCCACAAAAGCAATCAATTAACAAGCACCATCTTCTCACCTCCCAAACAACAGGCTGAGTGTGTCCACCAGAAACTCAGTAAAGAGTGGAGTTGTGGCAGTAGCACAGACTGTAGATTGTGCCTATCAGAGGAACAGTTTTATAGATCAACCACTTTGGGCATCAACGGTGATATGCAGTATCCTCTAGATAGGAGAACGTGGATCACAGACTGTGTGCCATGTCAATGCTAGCCACTCAGTGGTGTAATAATTGGACCTATTTGATTTGGTTGTGTTGACTAATATTGTAAAACAATGCAAATGAATATTTACCAGTGATAAATGGGTAAAGGACATGGCTTGCTCTGACCTACACCAGGGACCCATGGTAATGGTGGTCAGGGGTGTATGTGTCCCCAACTGACCATTGTCTCCCTGCCATAATGCCCAAGAGTGCTGGGTCAATAAGCTACTAGCCAGTTTGTGTCCAGTTTCTCAGCTACGGATACCTGGAATAACTTTGTTGAATGAAAGCTGGATGTAAAATGAGTCAACTTGCCAAACAAGAGATAATAATTACTACAGTCACTATAGGTTCCCTGACAGAACAGAGCTTGGAAGTGGATGACAAATTGGTAATACGGCACCTGGACACTCTGAATCTAGGAGAGAAGGTGGAAGAGCAGTGGATCAAAGCCATCTGGCTTGGGAACCAGAATCTACTACTCAGGAAAAGGACAGACTAGAAATCGTGGTGAAATTTTGTGAGTGAGAGGCTTCAGAAAACAGTGAGGGATGTCATCACAATTAGTGACAACTCATAGCAATCAGACTGCCATGTAAAGATAGAGCAGTATTTATACTTTCCACCTATGTCTGACAGCAGGGCTGTGATAGTAAGGAAAAGAGTCCATTGAGTTAGCAGTTGCAGGCTCTACTAGATAAATCAGAACAACTTGCATTATTATTGTTAATGGGGACCTGAATGGGGGAGACAGACAGACAAGTAGAACAGAATATGAGTATTGCCTGGGTCCACATATTTGTAACAACAGGGATAAAGAAGGAGAGGCCATTCTTGACTTCCTTTTGGTAAAAGGCTTGATTGTATCCAACACATGGATCAGCAAAAGAGAGAGTCACAAGATCAGATGCAAGAGTAGCCGACATGCAACTTATGTGGACCTCTTCCTAGTAAGGAAAGGCAGTGGGATAGATTCAGCAACTGCAAAGTCATGTCCAGTGAAGCAGTCAGACCACAGCATAAACCACTGGATGCCACAATCAGCTGCAAGCAGTGGGCAGAAAATGCTCTATAGTCAACAGAGACTTGGCTGAGGGCCTGGAAGTTGACTGGAGTGAAAGCAAAAGAGTCCAACCAAATACTCAGCTCAAGCACTTAAGGAAGAAGAGGAAATATGTGGAGTTGAAGAAGAATGGCAGCGCCTCAAAACAGCATGTGTGAGCACTATAGAAAAAATATCTGGCTGAGTCAGGTATGGAAATAAGGAACATAAGGAAAGCTGGTGATGGAATGCAAAAGTCCAGGAAGTCATCAAAAGAAAGGAGGAATACAGGAAAAAGTGGGAAATAGAAAAGTAGAACCAGGAAAGGAAGGAATGCTGGCTGGCTAACAAAGAGTCTGAGAAACACTCGCAATAGCAATGAACAAGGCATCAGTAGCACTCCACCAACATCAGGAAAGTGACTTGGTCGATGCTACAAATAAACTATATAAGTCTGTAAGGCAAAGACAGAAAAGCAAAGAGGATAGTCATCAGGCAGCCTTCATAAGGGATGCCATCAACAACCTGCTCAATGTCCACAGGACATCAGAGGCAGATGGAAGGAGTACTTCCAGCATCTTCTAAATGAAGAAAAGCTCAGATTAAGATGAATGAAGAAGAGGAGCCCACCGAAGAAGAAATAAAAATGGCATAAAAGTAAATGAAGGCAGGGAAAGCAGCACGTTCAGATGAGGTCACAACAAATATGACCACGAATTTGGGAGAGTTAAGGTAGAAATGGCTCCTGAGGGTACTCATAATAGTATGGACAGAAAGGCATATCCGAAATGAATGTAGAATAGGCATACTACTGCCAGTGTACAAGAACAAAGGGGACATTCACAACTGTGGAGAGTATAGAGGTTTAAAACACCTGTCACAATGCATGAAATTTCTGGAGAGGCTGATTGATAAATATGCAGAATAGTATAAAATAAGATGGGACATGAGCAGTTTGGATTCAAATCAAGATACTTCATAACCAACCCGATGTTTGCAGTTAGACAGGTAATTGAGAAGAAGTTAGAGATAAGGAAAAAGCCCAAAGTCCAAAATTCCTAGACTTTTGGAAGACATATGACAAGGTCCTAAGAAATTTAATTTGGGCAGTCCTGCAATGTTTCAAAATCCTAGAAATATTGGCAGAATTAAAACAGGCCATGTACTAGGAGCCAATGACACAGGTAGAAACAGTGCTCAGAGTGGCAGATGGGTTTCCAGTGGGAGTGGGAGTAGGTGTACATCAGGGTTCAGCTTTGAACCCACTGCTGAGCATACTGTTGATGGACTATATGAGCAAACAGGTCAGAGAGGAAAAATCAACAAAGTTGCTGTATGCAGACAATGTAGCATTACAGGCAAACTCTGAAAAAGAACTGCAGCCAAGTCTAGGAGAATGGAATTCAAAGCTAAAAGAACAAGGGCTAAAACTGAATACAGATAAGACAGTTGTAATGGCAGCAAGTGTGGCAATCAGAAGAAGCTGAGCATTGAGATAGAAGGGGAAATGGTGGAACTGGTATATAGCTTCAAGTACCTGGGAGAGGTGATTGATGAGAAAGGAATTCTGAATCTAGACACCAAAGCTAGAATCAGAGGTGCTGCATCCAACTAGCAGAGAGTGTCAGGGGTAGTGTATAAAATAAGAATGCCAAAAATAAATAAATAAATAAAATAAAGTGTACATAACAGTGGTGTCACAAGTACAACTGTATGGTACAAAAACCTGGGCAGTAAAGGCAGAACAGCTGAGGAAGGAAGAAGTGACAGAGATGAAGTGTCTGAGATGGAAGGTAGGATGCACTCTGTGGGACTGAAGAAGAAAGGAAGCGATCAGAACAGAAGCTCAGGTAGCTCCAACTGCAGACAAGGACAAACAGAACAGATTACAGTGGTTTGGGCACATGTGTAGGAAAGCAGATGCCAATCTGGCGATGAAGATTTGGTACAGAGAGTAAGAATGCATGAGGAAAAGAGGACATCAAGCAAAGAGATGGATGGATTGTGTGACAGAAGACCTGGCAACAGATGACATGAAATCCTAACGCAGTGCAGATAATGGTAAAAATGGGGTTGATGATGATGGTCTTCATAGGCCTAAAAATGAGGCTTGAAAGTGTTCATTTATAAAAACAGTAGTTCCTTGATTTCAGTCATTCTATTTGCTATCATTCACTAACTATCCCATGCAAAGAACCTGCTCAATAGATTCTTACCCTTCAGATAAAGAATTGGATGCTGTTTCCTCTTGTGTCCAACAAGGCTCAATGATTGGCCCCGTATTATCCTTTTATTTATTAAAGATAAACCACAATGAAAAATCCATTCAATATTATCATTTATGCAGAAAACATTGGCTATGGTCCTAAAATCTAATTCCTCCCAGAGAACCTGCAAAAGAATATTCAACTACTTGCTACTTTATTTATTTATTCATTTATTTATTTGTCGGCATTTGTTTACCAGGATAGTCCACTGGTCCAGACTGGGCCAAACAGACCATTTTCAGTGGAGGCCCAGGGAGAAAATCTCCAAAAGAATACAAGTCAATAAAAACAAAAACAAAACATAAACAAAAACGTGAATAATAAGTAAAATTATAAAGCGAGTAAAAATAATAAGCAAGTAAGGAAATGGGAGAAAGAATAGCAATAGGGTGGTAACTGGGGAGATCTGTGGGGTCACCACCTTTGTGAGGGGTAGGATAAATGTCCCTTTCCAGGTATTTGGAACATAGAATTCAAGGATGGCTCTATTTATTAGTATGCTGATGGGGCAAGCAATCGCTTCAGCAGCATGTTTCAGGTGTTCTGAGGGTAGATCATCCTCAGCATTAGAGCCAGGTTTTGGTTTAAGGAATAGTCTTTTTATGGTAGTAGTAGGGATTGAATTTAGAGTAAAAGAGGTAGTCTGTTGGTTGGAAGCATTAATGGCATTGAGATTTAATGGGCAGGTAGAATAATGGGTGAAATGGGATGAGGAAGTTGATGAAGTAGTGGTACAGAGAGAGTTAGACTGAATTTGGGGGAAGGTGGTTGTGATGTTAGATATGGTGTTGATAAAATGGGTATTAAAGAGATTGGCAATATATGGGTGACTATTATTAGGAAATGGAGTAGACATGTTTTTTGTGCCAGGGTTTAGAAGTGAAGTAATAGCTGTCTAGAATTTTTTTGTAGTTATTACTATTGTTGAATTGAAATTTTAGGTAATATTCCTTTTTGTCTTCGGTTACCTATTTTTTAACTTAATGGTACAGCTGCTTGTAATTCTGAAGGGTAGATTGTTTTTTTTTTTATAATTTTTAGCTATTGTTTTAAGATTTTATCTCAGTTTTCCATTAATTGTTTTCTAGATGTGTTTAACCATGGGACTTATATTTTATTATTTTTTTAGGATGGGTGTTAGATTGTTTAGAGTTTCCAGGAATGCAGTATTAAAGTAGTTGAATACATCATCAAGGGCAAAAGTTTTTAGAATATTTCAGTCCATATGTTTGAGTAAGTTGATGAATATTTGAGGACCAAAGTTAGCAAAATTCCTTATCTGTTCGTAGTGATGTTCTTTTTGTAGGGAAGCAGGTGTTCTGAGCACAAAAGTGGGGAGAGGATCACTTAGAGTATTTGGGAGAGTACCTGCTGAGGAGATTCTGTTTGGGTCACTGACAAGTATCCAGTCAAGGATGGAGCCCTCGTTATTACCTTTGTTGAGTCTGGTAGGGATGTAATTAATTGAGTGAAGTTAAATAAGTTAACGTTGGAGGATGAGAATTTAGTGCAGAAGTGTGACCAATTAATATTAACATCACCAAGTATAATGGTTTAATTCTTGATTGTGCTGGAGATCCAGGCAAGAATATCTTCTAGGATGGGTATATTATTGCCTGGGAGACTATACAGAACTATAATGCATAGATTTTTGGTTTCATTTATTTTAGGGAATGATATGAGGAGATCAGCAGTGGAGAATTGGGGAATGGTGTCAGAGAAAGCGGTTATGTAGTAGAACCTATGGAAGAGGAGTGCAATACCTCCTCCTTTCTTGTGTTGTCTACCTAGTCTTATAGTACTTATTCAGTGTGGGGGGTGGAGAAATTCAAAGTCTTTTATATTTGGTTTAAGTCAGGTCTTTGTGGCGACAATAATGTCTGGTTTGTTATAGGATGTCCAGGAGTGGAAGTCAGCAATTTTATATCTAATACTTTGGAAGTTTAGTGTGACTATATGTAGTGATTTGAAGGAGTTGACTTGATGAAACAGGTTAGCAGAAGTGGGTCCTGTATTGGGTTGGATATCACCACTAAGAAGTATTGTTGAAAGTTTGGGTGTAAGGATGGGTGGCTGTTGGTGTTTTTTGTGTCTAATAAGGTGCATGTTGATTATAAGTGTGTGAGGTTTTATAGGTAGAATTTTAAGTTTGGGGAAGATTTGTGGGTGCATAGGAAAGAGGTTTGGTGATATATCTGAGTAACTTTTTAAATGTGGGTTTACAGGGAACAGAGATAGGGTTAGGAGTTGTGAGCCGAACAAGTACATAGAGAAATAGGAGAATATGAATATTAAGTAACGAGTATGTGGTTGTTACTGGCACAGTAGTAAGTAATGTTGAAAAAAATGCTAGTGGGAGAATGGCATGCTATGGGTGTTGTGTAGTTGGGTAAACTACAGGGTAATGTATGATGGGAAGAGAATGGGACTTGTAAAGATGAGGTATATGAATAGGTAGATACTGGTTAGCAGCAATGAGTGAAGCATTCGGAAGAGGGTGGAGTTTGGAAGGTGGAGATAGAGTAGTAGAGTTCAGTTGGATGATGTAAGGGTGGAGTGAATGGTGTCTTTGAAGGTGTGGTTGTGGCTAAGAAGTGTAAGTGTAGGAGTAGTTGGGTGGGTGGGAATAGGGGGTAGTGTAGAGTAGGGGAGTGGAGTGAGCCCGAGCAGAGCAAGGGTGAACAGAGTGGGTTTACCCATGAGACAGACCAGTGAGCAGAAAACAAAAAAAAAAAGCTACCAGTTGCATCACCATGTCACAGGTCAGTGCAAGTAAAACATTCCTTGGATACGTGGTTAAAAAATAAAAATCCTACATTGATTATCTCAAACACAGACCCTGTGCCTTTCTGTATGATTTAAAAAGGAAAGAAATAAGACAAATTAATATCTTTACTCCCAAATTTAGCAAATCAGCCAGGGTAAATACCTCAGCCTAATCTTTGATCCCTCACTTTCCCTCAGTTGTTGCGCCATCAGAATTTGCTGCAAGGTTGCCTAGCCATAACATCTCTCTATTTTGTCTATAATTCCTAAAACTGCACATCCTAAACTACCATAGCTGGGATTATACAAACTCTAAGACTTGAGTATGATTTTTTTTCTTCCCACTCACAACTTATCCGTAGCATGGGTGCTTTGCAAACTACTGAAAATGGCACATACATCTCATGGAATCGGTTTTACTGTATTACTCTTAAAATGCAAAATAGCTGCCAGCATCCCACAAGCCACCAATCTACTCTTCAGACAGACTGTTAAATTGCTTTATGAAAGATGCTGACTGACGCTAGCAAACAGACTGACCATATGAACTATTTCCACGTGATCAGAGTATCAACTAACACACAACTATAACACTCCATTAACCACTCCATCCCAAGACAGTAGGAGAAAGTTTTTCTATAAAGTAGCCCCTGCAGAGTTAAAATATTTCCTTAAACAAATTAAAAATGAAACAAAATACTGAAGCGTCTTCAGAAATCATACTGTTGTGTCTGTTTTATTAGGTTTACCTCTGAGTCATCAAAGTACACTGATTGATTAATGGCTTACTGAAAGATAACCTTTTAAATCTTTCAATCCAAAACAATAAACTCCAAAAAAGAAAACAAACTGGACACACAAAAATAATCTCTTTCACCCACCAATCAAAGGGGGGGGGGGTCTACCCATAACAGCCCCCTAAAATATGCCTACCAAATCCATGCTTACCCCATGGAGAGAGCAAGATCTTTTAAAAGGAACCTATAGACTTGCACCATACAACCAAAACACTACATAAACTGCATCATTGGTGGAACAGCCAACAATGAAATGTAGATAAGCTGTTTTAATAATGGATAATTCAACATCTGTGATGCCATCCAGGTTCTATTTAACTCACCATATGTTCATTCCAGTGTGAACATGTTCAAACTGTAAATATTTAAATACTTGTTTGGTATTTCTCCTCTCTTATACCTTATACAGTTAGAACTCTTATAATTGCAGGGATGCATACGCAGTAGTAGTTGCTCAAAGTATTCATGTTATATCAATGGGCACTGCTTTATATTTTTTAATCATTGTAAGTTGTGCTTAAAAATGCAATCAGTCTTAGTGCAGATGTAGTGTGAGATTATAAATGTAATTTTTCTTCTGCGTTTGGTGTAGTTTTCTACCCATTGCTTAAAAGGTTCCATTGCCCAGTCCCCCTATCCAGTTAAACAATCAGTAAAATCAATAAATGGATTGAACATAACTCTTCCAAGCTGGTCATAGCCTAAAGGTGATATTCATTACTATCAAAAAAAACTTATTTGCCATTGCGAGCCACTAACACGTGCAGCCATAGATTTCTATATCAATACTGGCTGTGAAGGGCTATATAGGATGTGGAGACGGGGTAATATTACATTCATCAGAGAACTTATGTATAATAAAGAACAGTGTTCATTTTATTATCTTAAATTGTAATAATTGCATTTTCATCCTGGAAGGGATAAGAAACTATAAAGCAAACATCAAGTAAATAAAAAGTAACAAAATAAGTGCCATTTTTGAATATTAAAAATACTGTAACAAACAGGGACACTGATTCTCCATTTTTACTGGGAAAAATACCTTATAATTCACAAATTCAGTCACTGTGAATATTGAAAAATACAGCAGTTTTATGGAATTTGTCATTTTATGTCAGAACACTCATTCATCACAGCTTATGTTTCTTCACATATTTACTATTTATTAATTAATTTATGTTATTCAACATTTTTTACTGGGAAAGTTTGAATGGGATAATATCCCATTTTTAGTGGAGGCCCTAGGAGAAAAGCTCCACATTAACATAATATAGTTACAGTTAAATAAAAGTATTACAAAGCCTAATACTGAAGAATGGCATATTAACTTAGCAAATAGTTACTATACTAGTTATAACACCAGCTTGCTTTATTGAGTTTTTTGTACCTAGATGTATATTTTATATATAAAGAAATATTAGAAAACTGGAATGAAATCATAATTGGAAATTACATTTTAAAATTATTGGAGTAAATTTTGGGTTTCATCTCATCAAAATGGAATTTCATTTTTTTTCCTAAATAAATCAATGCACTTTTTTTGAGAATTGTAAATCAATATATCTAAGCAAATATATAACTAACCTTTGTTCCCTTAGAAACAAATACTGTATCATGACAAAAGAAAGTGCTTGATAAATGGTGATGTACATGATGGGAGCATTTCAGAGACAGATTTAGTGCAACTGTGCAATGCCATGAAAAAACACAGTCAAGATACTATGATCATATAGGGAAATGGAAATGAGCAACATTACTAAAATGAGGGGCACAGTCAATGCAAATGAAGAAAAATAATATAGCAACATGATTCAGAGACACCTAAGTTTTGCACAATGACATATATCTGCTGGAGTTTCTGACGAGAGTAAAATCCTGGAATTATAGGAGAAAGATCAAGAAAATACATTCTGAGTAGCTGCTGATTTAGGAGATTTGTACATGTTCATAGATTCATAGGTGTTTACTTATCTATTCGCCACAATGGCCCTTTTAAGCCTAGCCATGCATCCCAAATCTCTGATAAGTTCTCGTAACCTTGTTAAGTATAAGCAGGGGATTGGGAGATGAAACATTTACAAGCAGAGGCCAGGGAAATTAACTATTTACAGGCCACCTGTGTCCTTTAGAGACATAAGAATCAAACCAAGGATGAATTTCCTTTTCCCTAAACAGTTGCTAAGTTACAGTTGAATTGGATTAGGGAGGAACTCTACTTCACATGGATGGGGATTACAGAGAAGGGGTAGTCTCTGGGGTATATCCCAGTCTTGCCAGTAGGTCGTATTTATATCATAGGCAGGTTTAAGTCTTTAAAATGGGTAATGCTGGTGCTGTTTGTTTTGTGGACATGCAGGACGTCCATCAAAGTGGGGTCTGGCAATAGCTTATATGCCAGACATAGATCTCCCCTCAACAGCCTGTAGGAGACAGAATACAGTGAAAGGGCCTTGAGGTGGTCTGCACAGGACATGGTACTTATACCTTGTATTCTTTTAGTCAAGAACATCTGTGGATATTCTATTTGTTGGATATGCCTGGTTAAGTACATACCAAAAGGGGCATTGTAGTCAAGAATAGATCTGTTTCTGTTTGTTTTGTACATTTTAATTGTTGCTGCACTTGAAAAACACTAGCACAGAGCTGAATATCTATTACTGTTTGTGACCCATGGAGCTTGTAGTACAATCTTTTGTCTAGAGAGGCCTAGCTGTTTCTTCATGGGAGGTGGATTAAGTCTGGTCTAATCTGGCTAGAGTTACTACACAGGGCTCTGTTTTTGATTGGATAATTTGGCTGGTTCCTGTTTCTCTGCCTTAAATAGCCAGTGTTGCAACCAGTTTGTACTTATTTGCTCAAAGCTGCAGTGAGTTATGCCGTCTGCTCTTGCTCTGCTGCTTTACAAAAACTACTGTGAGTCTACAAAAGATAAGTGTTTATTTTTAACTGATTTCTGCACTTTTGATTAACTAAAACAAATATTTGCTGCATATCTGTTTAAACCGTGCAGCTGTTTTTAGGCCTACTTCCATTCTGATCTTGTATCCCACCAAAACATGCAACTGTTTTTGTAGTATTAAATCTTGGTGACTTTTGAGTTGTCCGCCTCTGTTATAAATTTGATATTGGACACTCCCCCCAGTCCCATTATATCAGCTAATTCTACTGAGTACAGTGAGATCTGTTGCGAAGGCCCAGCCATTTAGCTTCTTATCCTTGAATTATCTTCTGTCTCCTCACTTTCTACTTAAAAAAAGGGAAAAAAATGTGCCTCTTCGTACTTCATTTTGCTTGTACTTAGGTGTTCAATTGCATTTAGTTTGCTGCATTTGTTACTGCTTGTCGATAGTCTTATATTTTATTTGAGCTGTTTTTAACTGTTGTGATTGTGAGCCAATTTATCACATTTGTACTGTTTTAATGCAATTTACTTAATAACTGCATTTCATTACTGTTTAACTATATGTCATTGCTATTTACTGCAATTCATTACTGTTAAATTGTATTTTCCTGCATTTCATTACTGTTTAAAATTTTCATACTGTGAGTTCTGTTTTGTCTGTAAGTGGTTAATCTGTGCTTTTTGTGAGTTTTACTGTGTTCTTAACCTTAAATTGAGTAGCATAATGTAGATACAGGTTTGCTGAATCCAGAACTGCAGCTGTACTGTTTTTAACCCTTTGTGGGGCATTTCAGCTACAGATTTTCCTTAGTAGCATTTGTGTGATCACCTAGTAGTACTACTCTTAGACATTCCACCCTTTACCCTCTCAGCTCTCAGTGGCCTCTCTCCCTTAGTTTCTGACACATATGGATGGACATTTCCTACCCTTGCTCCTGCTAGTCTGGTTAATATGGGCATCCTGAGATAGTGCAGCAACTACCTCATGTACATGGACAACCCTCTATTACTACCACCAAGGAACACAATTTGTGAGAGATGTAATTACTTTAAGAACCTAGAGTCAGTGCTCTCTCCCTCATAAGCCAGCATACCTGGTACTGAGAAGGTTGTCAACACAAGCACCACATCTCAAACACTACCCACACCTACATAACACACACCCACATATGCGGAGGTCCTCAACAAAAACATACCCAAACATAAAAGACCTCTGAGTCAAAAACACAAGCGAACTCCACCGCTCACTACACCACACATAGTCCAAACATCTGTGTCTCACAGCCACTAAGGCCTAAACATAAACCCGCCATATTTGTTATAGGAGACTCCATTATGAGACACACAGATATGCCCCTCACCGGGCTGGATAAGGAGAAAGTCATAGTTAGTTGTTTGTCAGGTGCCAGAATCCGCCATATCACCCATGCATTCAAGTCTCTCAAAAACAGGTACTGTTATGACTCTGTCATAGTCCATGTTGGCATGAATGACTTGAGACATACTTCCCTGGACTATATGAAAAGAGACATGATCGACTGTCTGAATATGTGTCCAAGGCAGGTATGTTCCTAGCCTTAAGCAGCATTCTACCATTACCCAGAATGATGCCTCACTACAAACAGAAAATTATTGACTTTTAACAATTGGTTTAGTTTCTGGTGTCATTCCTAGGGGATCCAGTACCTGACAGCCTGGGAAGACATGATTGACAAACCACGATGCTTTGCCAGAGATGGCCTGCATTTGTGTCCCTTGGGCTTCAGGCTCCTTGCAAAGGCTCTTGCATCCCTCATAGTGCCTTTTTTAGGCAATGCCATGAGGCCAAAACTGCCAGCATGAAAATTTCATCAAAACACAAATTAATGATCATGCTACTAAATACTAGGAGTCTAAACATGAAACTGTACTCATTGCAAGCATTCTTAACCCTGGAAGATGCTGGCATTGGAGCAGTCACAGAAACCTGGTTCAGAGCTGTGGAGAGCACCCCAGCCATATCAGGTTAATCATCCTATCATACATTCAGACCACAAACCGTGGGCAGCAATGCAAAAGGAGGTGGAGTTTCAATATATATAAAAGACATACACACCTCCAGGCTGGTCAAACAGTATGACACACAGGAGACACTCCAGGTGCAATTAACTATTGACAGAACCCCTATTCAAATCATAGTTAGCTGCAGGCCCCCAACTTTGACTCAAGATACCCACTCCACCTATTTTGTCCTCTTTGAATCTATTAAGATTCAACCCTTTACCTGATCCTGGGCAACTTTAACTATCCAACCACACATCGGAATAACTACTCATGCCAAAAAACAAATGCCTAGAGATTCCTTGATTTTGTCAATGCAAATGCCTTGGACCAGCTGGTCGACACCCCTGCAAGAGATGAAAATATCTTAGAATTGGTATTAACCAACATGAATAACCACTATAGCATCCCTACAGTGTCATCCTCCCTGGTAAGATCGGACCACAAAGTGGTCACTTTCGAAGTCACCATCTCCCCCAACCCCCCAGCTAGGGTCAAACAAAAAACTTCTCCAAAGCTGATTACAGCCTCCTGAGGGAAGGTATAAACAGCTTCAAAGCCCCCGCCCCCTCCATAGGAACTGGCATATATGTCAAAACCTACACCAAAGTACTATACGAGCATTTAAATAGCTGCATGGAATCAGGAATACCCGACAGGACAAAATCCTCCTCCTCAAGGAAGAGTAAACCTGTCTGGTGGACATCTGCAATAAATAAACTCTATAATAAAAAGAACAAAATGCTGTTCAGGACCAAGGAGCAAGTGCCTAATTGGAAGCGATCCCTCCTTAGCCTGAACAAGAAAATAAGAGTGCTAGTGAAATCCTCCAAAGCAAACTTCAAGTCCAAACGGGCCACATCTACTAAAGACAATCACAAGACTTTCTATACATATGTCTGCAATCTCAAGGGAAGCACCCAGATCTGCTCAGAACTGGTGGTCAAGGTCACCACATACACAAACACCGTAGATATAGCCAACCTGCTGGCAGACAGGTTCAGTGAAAACTTCACCCCCTCTATCCCCCCATCAGTAAATCAGTACATCCATAGCACCTGTCCCTCTCCACTTATCTCTAGGGAGCATGTCATCACTGCCCTCTCAAAGGCAAAAAAGACAGTGTCCCTGGATCCTGATAACATCCCAGGCTGCATCCTACATGAACTCAGGCAGGGACTTGCAGCATCATTAGACACCCTATTCAACCAAAGCCTGAGTGCCAGCTTCTTCCCTGTAATAGATAAACTCTGTGTCAGCTAGGCAACAATCCATATGTTGCCAGATGGGTAGCAAACTGGCTCAATGATAGAACACACCTAGTCATAATAGGGGAAACCACTGCAAGCAGTTGACCCATAATGAGTGGTGTACACCAGGGATTGGTCTTGGGGCATTTGTTATTTGGGATATAATTTTCTGAGTTGCAGGCCAAAACCAGTGGGCTATGGTTGACCATGTTTGCAGATGACTGCAAGCTGGGCACTGTCATCAATTCCCCTAGTGATGTGGACATCCTCTAAGAGGGTGTCACCCAAACAAATGACTTGTGCCAGAAACATGGCCTCAAAATGAATGCATCAATATTCCCTTTGGGTAGAGTGAAGTTCCCACAAATTATCACACTAATAAAAAGGTCCTAAGCATGCAATTAGTAGTGAGGAACTTAGGCAGCCAGACTGATAGCAAACTGACTTTTGACCACCATATTGCCTCCATTGTATGGAAAGCTTTCTACATGGCCCACCTCATAAGTAAGGGTAGCTCATCCAGGGACAAGGTGGTCATAACATCCTTGTTTTCTTCCCCTTATAAGACCCATTATTAAGTACAATGCCCATTTCGGCATGCACCACACAAAGCAGATGGACCAGCCGAAAAGACCACAGAGGTTCCTCACCAGGAGAATCCAGGGCCTCAAACATCTACCCTACACAGATAAGCTAAAGACTCTGTTCCTCTACTCAGTCTCCTACAGACTCCTCAGAGGTGACCTCTGTCTGGCATACAAAGCAATCTCAGACCCCGCCTTGATGGGACTGCTGCATATCTGTAAGTCAAGCTCCACTCAAGTAACCCACATGCATGACATCGACCTGGTCTGTGACATCAATAGGATTTGTTGGTGGGACAGATTTGTGTGCCAGACACTCCCCTTCTGTGGAATAGACTCCTGCTCCATGTCAAGCAGAGTACCTCATTAACCCTTTTTAAGTGCAACCTGGATAACTGGATGGGGAGAAAAATTACACCCCTGGGGTTGCACCTGTATCCCTGCTGGACAGGGGCATTATGTGCTGACTTGTCGGAACATGGGATAAATTCCTGTCTAGTCTTTTAAGGGCTTCAGGGCCAATAGCCAAGTAACTTCCTATGATCTTATGATCCTGATGAATGTCGAATACAGTGGGACAATGACTTCCTTGGACCTAGATGCCATACCTTTGCTGATAAGTTGCACAATATAGAATGATTTTCTAACTACTGTATACATGCGATGGTCAAAGGTTAGATTACTGTTTATGTGTGTCCCCATGTCCCTGATTATTGGGTCAAGTTTTAGGGATGTGTTGTCAATATGATAGTTACTAGGGGTGGATGACTTCCCAAAAAATACTATTATGCATTTCTTGGCATTTAGTTTTAGTCAATGGCTCTGACACAGTTATTTGTCTGTATCAGCACTTCCTGGAGAACATGTATGTCAGTGAGAGATTCAATAACAGCTCCTAATTTGCAATCATCTGCAACTTTACTCAGACAGAGGCCATTGACATTGGCCTCGACTTCAGAGAAGCAAATGCCAAAAAAATAGCAGTCCCAAGACTGATTCCTGAAGGACTCCACTTGTGACTGGCTTCTTTGTAGAGGTGGACTCCCATTTCTAACTTCCTGGGTCCTGTCTGTGAGCCAGCTGGCTATCAACCGGGTGACATAAGGGTATGTACCTAATCTGTTGAGTTTGTCAACAATGCCTGAGTGGGGTATTGTATCAAATGCCTTGGTCACATCAAGGCAGGCAGTGTGAGCCATTTTGATTTGGTTTGGTCACCTTCTCAAAGAAGTCCATCAGGTTGAGTAGGCATGACCTGCTCTTAACTAAGCCACATTGGGTTGGGTCCAGTGTCTGGAGGTTTCCCATGTCATAATTGATTTTTTTCCCATGATAATTCTTTCCATGGCTTTGAATATGAGACCAATGAGACTTATGGGCCTGTAATTTCCAGGGTCTGTAGATGGCCCACCTATGTGTAGAAGGATAACTGTTTCTCTTCTCCATTCATGAGGCACAAAGCCTGTTTGGAAATTACAATTAAATACCAAGTCCAAAGGGTCTGATAGGTCATGTTTCATGCTATTTCGAAGGTATACTGGAATACTGTCTGGGTACCATAATGCAGACACAATGTTCTTGGCCTTAAAGAAAGCATTAAGCACTTGTTCCCTAATGATAGCAGGAGTTATATGCAATGGTATTCCTAAGGGAAGGTTGATGGGTAGAGAGGAGTAAAGTTGCAGCTGTGTTTGTTGGCCAGTATGTTTGCTATATCTTCTAGCTCAGTATAGTTGGCTCCATTAATAAGTAAGCTGTGCACACAGCTGTGTATTGACTTTGAGATTATGGGCATAGCTAAAGAATGCCTTGTGGTAGTTCTTGGCCTGGGAGGCCAAAGTTAACTCAAATTTGACTTTGGTAGACTTTATTTGTCCTCTGAGTTGCTTGTTTAGTTTGATGAGAGTACTTTTATCCTGCTGAATGCTGCACCTCATAATTTTTGCAAAGGTTTTCTTCCTCCTGTTATACAGCCTATTGATGTTGTGATTCCACCAGGGGGCTTGTTTTTTTTAGTTAGTTCTTTACTTCTTCTTGGTAGGTACAGCTGCCTGTATGCAGCTATTAATATGCTTGTATAGAGTTTCTGTGAACAGTTCTGCATAGGCAGCAGTGTTCCCAAGGTTTATGGGGCTTAAACTTTTGACAGATTATCACTTATTCGTAGGAAGTTAGCCTTAGAGTAGTTCCTGAGTATTCTAGGGTTATCAGGCATTCCACGTTTTATTTTTACTTTAAAGGAGACCATTTTATGGGCTGATCTTACCACAGAAGACATAAGACTAGGGGATGTGTAGTACTCTCCCATATTAGTGAAGATCAGATCCAGTACGGTTTCACCCCTGGTTGGTGTATGGACAATCTGATCCAGGGAGTTATTTATTTATTCTTTATTTATTAATTTATTTGTTTGTTTATTTATTTATGCTTTCTTGACTGGGTTAGTCCCACTGGGGCCAGTGAATTCTTTTCAGGGAAGACAAAGGGGATAATCATGCTAACTAGGGAAAATTTATCCAGGACACCAAGGAGAATTCCCTACTCTTTTCAATCTTTTACATTCTTTGCATATTGTCCAAACTGTTGGTAACCACAGTGGAGTACTCTGTCACTCAGTCATTCACAGGACCACTGAGCCATTCGTCCATGCCTAACACTCCATGCCCTACATATTGCAAAAATTATTGACAACTACTCTGTTTGAGAAGTGCTGTAATCATATGCAGGCTCCTAGGATGTATGGAGTATGATTTCCTGTGGACACTTGGATATGTACAGCTTTGAGAACTTTAGCAGTAGATGTAACCAGGGCATATGCCTCAAGGATATTCAGTCATTTTTGACACCATGCTAATTCATGTGTAGGGGTACTTCTGGCTTCCACACGCCATAGAGAGAGAGGCAGTACCATGTAGGAATTTTATTAAACAGCCCATTTCCTCTGTCATACTTGGAATCACTGACTGTACCCACACTGCAATAATCTCCCTATCAGGTGAACTGCAACAGTAGTATATCAACCATAAGGGAGTCCACTCCATCTACTTCCAAATCATTTGCAATGCACAGGTTATAATATACAATGTATGATCAGAATGCATAGGTAGTGTCAATGATTCTGATATTTGGCACACTTACAACTCATATCAGTGATTTATGTGGGGTGATTTTCCACTTGGCTATCTTTATTGGTGATGCTGGATATGCATTGGAACCATGGCTCATGACTCAAGTAAAAACCCACTGATCATGTCAGAAAATGCATAATCACCAGCCTGTTACAAACCTCCAATAACTGTCAGACATGTGTGATTGGTGAAGGCACACTTCAAATATTTAGATGTCTCTGGTGGTGCCCTGCAGTACCATCCCAAAACATGCAGTAACATTTTTGGAGTGTGTGCAACATAACAAAACATGCTGGTACACAGATTAGACAGGGAAAAGTCAATTCGGAAGACAAAGTCCAGGTTTAACAGTCAAGGAGGCATCTGTTGAGGATCCCGTAGATTTGCTGGCTGCAGTGGTGACTGTATGAGATGGAGTCGGGTAGAGAACATCATGGCATTAGCTAAAAGGTGGTATATGGTTCACAGATATGGGCTAGATTAAGTATAATATGCAGCAGTAATGATGATACATTTAATACTACAAGGATACTATGTTATATTATGCAAGAACTAACCACACTGTGCATAAAGTAGACATTAACCAAGTAGCAAAATGCTGAGGGCAATACACAGTTGTCATCATATGCACAGGTGGAGAGGATTGTAGTGACAGCTGGCAAGAATGGGCAGTGATTTTGGGAGGTGACAGTGTCAAATAATCATTTTTGTGAGTGAGTGGCTCTTTGAAGTGAGACTGGGTACACAAGAAGAGCAGTAAAGGGGAATATGGTTTCTCCAATGCGTTGCAGCTGAGCAGATGTGGGTGGTGCTGATGGGCACATGTGGGTGTGGATGGACAGTAATTCAGCATTAGAAGCAGCACTGTGCTGGAGTCTGATGGCCAAGTCTAGGGCACCCACAGGAGATATAGGCACCCACCATGTACTTCAATGTCCACAAGTGCACCTTGTCTGGCTCTGGGAAAGATCACAGGCATAATCCATGGCATGCAAACAGTACATAGCTCTCTGTGAGAGGTAGTGATGTGTTGTACTACAGGTGGTCTCAGTGCAAATACCCCACCTTTTTCTGCATTCACAGAATCCCACAGTAGTGCCTTCATCATTGGATGAATATGTGAAGATGATTGTGCTGTGGGCCTTAGACTATGCCAACACTGTCCTATGCTGGGAATCTCTCCAGGAAGTGGAAGAGGAATGACCACAAGAATGTACTGGGTAAGATAGGTGGTCACTTAGGAATAGCTGCAGATTACAAACTTTCTATGTTGGCTTTCTGCCATGGAATGTAAATGGGCCAGGCCATTCCATTGTTTATTTTGCAGACCAGGCACTATCCCAGCCAGAACTGCTGCAGCTACATTGCTTCATGCCTGTCCATTATAACAGCCTAGTAGAACTGTTGAGTAGTGGCCGCAGCAACACTTAGATCATCAGGAGAACTGTACCCATGGCATTGTGGGCAACTAGTATGCTGGTACCTGTCGCAGTCCCCATGCTCAGTGAATTTGCTGGCAGATAACAATGTCTCTCTGTTGATGGAGATAGTGCTCCCTGTGCTGAAGTGGCAGCCAACTCCTGTCCTTCTCTGGCATCCTGGGACTGAGAGCGAGGTTACATACACACAAGGGCTGTGCCTGTGGAAGGAGAAGAAGACATGTCTATCATATTACCCATGTCTACCATTGTTGATGTAACACCTGGCTGTGTGGGATTGTGGCTGTCATCATCATAAAGCTCACATAGACCTCCAGCATCAGGCATGCCTATGTTTAAGTAGAAGGAATCTCTTAATGAGGCACCTGTGAAAACACATAAGTATATTCAAGTATATGAATGCACTCTTCACCAACACCTAAAGCCAAGCGCAGATATATCTCTATAACTGAGTGCTATGAAAAATATACAGTTAACATACATTGAGGAGACAGTTGCTGTAGCTGTAGGCCTGCTTTACCTGTACCAAAGAGTAAGCAATGCTCATTATCTGTATGTCTCTGATTCAGATGGTTTATACAGATTGTCCCATAAGCTATGTAATACCCTCAGCAGTACTACAAAACGATATGTGAGGTGTTTCATGCAATTCCACAACAAGGTCAAGTTCTCCACAGTGGATTTATGCACTGTCATGTCCACAGGCAGAGATATCAGGAACTCCAACTTTTTGGTTAATGATGATTCTGTGGATAGCGGCCCAGGGATCTTCACTCTTGTGCTAGTTGGTTTCCCTTTCTGTGCAAGAAGCTTACCAGTGGCTTTTTTTTAACCTGCGCATGGGTTCTGTTGTGGTGACTGACTGGTATTGATGTACTTTATATTTTTGTGTCATATATGCTTCCAAAATTCCTTGTCTGATCTAATATTTTGGAGCATCTGCAATTCATGCTCCAGGAAGGCCTGTAACAGTATGTCATTCTTCCCCTTAGAAAAACTTTTCTTTCCTCTCTCTCCCCAAAATTGGAAAGATGTATGCCTCAGCATCAACAAATATGTCAGTCTTGTATGGTATTAGGTGTTGCAGTGATGCATAGCAGAAGGCCCCAGTACACTGTAAAAGACAATATGCAGAAATATAAGGATGTGTGGAGTAGGCCATGTGTTCTGTGTGTCTATGGCCCACAGTAGCACCCAAACATCCTTACCCAAAGTGTGGATAAGTAAGTGTTTTTCAATGTAACATGTCCATCCCCTGATCTGAAGAAGTGCTTCAGGGACTAGCAATGACATTCATTGCCATGGTATGTCAACTACCCTAGCAACGACATACACCATTAATGCCATCTACAGAATTTCTGCCTCCCCAGCAATATTAACTGTTATAGGACTCTTGTCATTAGTATAAACACATCTCAATAGTAGCCAGTGGCTGACTGTGACCACCCTTCAGGATATCATTGCAATCAGACAGTATTATCTGCATAAGGCTAACGACATGTGTAAGTCTGGAGATGGTCCAAAACAGAATCCCAATTCAGGAAAACAGCACCACGATGCAGGAGTAATATGATGCAGCCTGGAAGTGCCACATAGGCCTTATGATCATCTCTTCCTACAGTGCTTCCAGAAACAATCAAGACACTTGTGTTCACTGCACCCATGGGGAGATTTAGCAGGGTAGCACACTTAGTCAATGGTACTGCATCCCTCATTTATAATGACCTTCAAGCCCTCCCCAGCAGCCACAGTCCATCATAGAAGGTGATTTGAAAATGTACATTGTAGACTCCCACCCAAAGTGGTAACACCATGGAAGCCTTTGGACTACACGATCCATTGCAATCATACTCTTAGAATATGGGTCTACTTCATAACATTGAAATTTCATAATGTTGAATTTTATAACACTGAGACCAAAACATTGAAAACCCAAAACACTGAAAGTGTGCTTCATAAAATTGAAAACTATAATGCATATGTAAATAACATCCTCTCCACCTATAACAATGCCTAACTAACAAACACACATTCTACTATGTTTCTACAGGGGACCAATCACTCTGCACCCCCCATGTGGGGGGCTCTGCCTCCACACCCCCTGTAAATTAAATATACCAACTCCACTTTGTTTGTGTCTTTTGGCTTTTCCCGGTTAGGGGTCACCACAGCGGAACTCCGGTCCGCTAATGATTGGTAGTGGATTTTTACGTACCGGGTTACCAGCCCTGACGCACAACCTTCAACGAGGGCACGCCCCATTCACGTATGCCTCCACACAGAAGATGCTCTAGCTGAGAATCGAACGGGTCAACGTCTTGCTATGAGGTGACAATGCTACCGCAGCACCACCACCTATACCAACTCCACTACAGTGGAAAAAAGGTAATTTCCTAACCTCACTGTATCACAATCACCATACACTGAGGTTAGAAAATTAACATTTTTCCACCTTAGTGTGATCTTGGAGTTGGTATATTTAATTTACAGGGGAGGGGGTGCAGAAATGTAGTAGAAAGTGTGTTTGTTAGGTGTTGTAGATGGAGGTGATATTATTTACTTGTGCAATGTTATGAAGCACACTTTCAATATTCTGAGTTTTCAATGTTTTGGGTTTTCAGTGTTTTGAATTTTCGATGTCATGGTCTCAATGTTATGAAATTCCCACAGTTGTGAAATTTAATGTTATGAAGTAGATCCATACTTATATAAAACCCTAATCATCAAATACCTTTTTATAGAACCCTATTCATATTCGTCAAAGCCTCAGTTCATTAAACATGCATTTAAATGAAAACTTTCCCAGGGTGAAAAAATGCTTGGCCAACCAAGCGGGCATTACAAAAATAATAACATTTAAAACCCACCCAGGGGGGCTGCACCCCCACAACCCCCAAACTAAATATACCAAGATCGCACTACAGTGGGTAAAATGGCAAATTCCTGATGTTGACCTACTGTTTCTTTATCCTGGGAAAATTTTTCGCTTAAATACATGTTTGATGTACTGAAGCTTCGACCACTAGGGTTCGGCAAAAAGGTATTCAATGATTAGGTTTTTGGCAAAGTGAAATAGACCCTCTCTCTCTTATATACAGTTATATATATATTAATGTCATTTGGACAGTTGTACCTCTATCGTACATTAACACAAATAATATAATTATAATGAAAAATGCTAAATGTTGCAGGGAAGACAGTACAGGAGAAATGTGAAATTACAGCCAAAGAAATAAAAACACATTTGGCATGGATTCACACTTTAGGAGAAGAGACTCTTATGTTTGACTAAGCAAGGCATGACGTGTGATAAGGATATTTATTATACAAGGTCTTCAGGCATTTCAGGAGCACAAAGAAAATAGGGATGAGTAATCTACAAAGAAAACAAACGTGATATATGGCAGTGAGACAGACAGAAAAAGAAAAGGAATATAAAGGAACAAATGGTAATGCCATGATTGCAAGAATGGCTGCAACATATAGAGCAGATACTGTGCAAGGACATACCCTCACAAAGGAATATCTCCTTCATACCGGAAAGGTGTGCATGTAAAAGACAAACTCATTTTGCGATTGTGTGTAAGATAAAGAAATTTCAAGGCAAAGGGAGTATAACCACTGTGATAGAAACGGGTGAAATAAGTGCAGAAGTAGAAGAAATTTATATGCAAGAGGGTCAGGCAAGATAGAACAAATGACTAGAATAAAAATGAAGAGGTTATACTATAACTGAAAATAACAATGACAATAACTCATATATTTAAAGAAATATATATACCAGTGCAGATATTATAATGGCAATGAGTCAGAAACTTCTTTAAACATACTTTCAGAGGAAGATCACATGGCGAGAAGGTCACAGCTAAGATTAGGAACATTTTTACTTGAGTGGATTTCCTAACAGCCATAATGGCATACAGAAGGAAGAACACAGCGTTTTGAGTGCCTTAGAGGGAAAGTTTCAATCATCTTAGTCTAAACAACAACCACTTCATTAGGAATAATATAAGACAAATAGAAATGTTAGAACTAACAAAAAATATGGGACAACCAGAATACTGATTTCTATAGGCCTATCAAAAAGAAATTGTTTGTGTAATAACTAATGATTGCTGCAGGTTGTGTATCCTAGAAGTTGTACATTCTGATTTCAAACGTTGTCATATTAGTAAAAGAACAAATATTCTCTCTGTTTATTCAGCTTGAAATTATAAAATAAGGCAAGACCTCAGCTGTGTTCCATAATTTAAGAAGTGGCACAACAGTCAAGGCATTCACCACAAAATAAGAATTCCTCTCTGGCCATACACCAAAGGTATAGCTGAACAGTTTATGTAAAATATTAACAAGACAGAATAGCAAAGACAAGATGATAACATGAACAAAATATTTCAACATTATGTTGCAAGTTTAGAGAATCCCACCACTTTTGCCCACAGGTGTCACACCTATCAGTCTTTTGTTGAAATGCTTTTTAAGAGATAACAACCCACCTACAGTACCGTAAGAGAAGTAATAGACAGTATTTTTTGTTTGTATGAGTAGAGTCACAAACAATTGCTTTTTTAAATTCCATACATTTTCCCAAGGAGTTGTGACCTCCAGACATCTTATATTAAGTAAAAACATGTAAAGAATGAGCATATCTGAAAAGGGGACATATGAAATTTTCTTCAACTTTATCAAGGGTTACTGTTTTTTTTTTTTTTTTTTTTTAGTTTGGAATTTTAAGAAGAAAGGTCAGCTGATCTAGTGGGAGTCTATGGAATGCTCATGCAACATAAACAAAAGAGACATTTCACAAAAGGGGATCTTTATATACATAGAGAGAAGGCAGGTATGGCATAAGCCATGTTTTTTTTTTTTTTTTTTTTTTTTTTGTTAACCAGGGTCACTCTGTTCTAGTGCAAAATGTTCAGCTAGGAAAACTTGACACTTTATTTCATACCATGGAACAATGAACAGAAAGTGTAAGAAGATCCATGACCACTGCAACAGGTGACAGATGTAAAATATTTAGATACAGTGCATTCTTTAAGTTCATTAATGAAAACCCTATTAGTGAGGAAATGAGTATCATTAAATAGCCACATTCATTTCTCCCAAGCAGACAGTGGAATCCTTATACAGTCCTTGGCATTCTCAGTGTCAGTACCCCATATAAAACATCACAGGGATCAGGTGAAAGGTCTTATTTAAATGAAGATGATGTCAAACAATATAATAATAATTCTGTTAATACAGATGTTTTTACAGTGCCTTTTACTTTGTAACATTATATACAGAAAGGACTTCTGACAAATAAATTAATACCTATAACTCTGACAAGAAATTAATAATGAAAAATTTTAAGTGTATTTCTATTTAATTTCTAGTGTATAAGTTTAACATATGTACATACATTTGAATCAGTTTGTAATTAAGTCACTTTAGAAGTCTGAATTTAGAAAGTTTAAATTTAGAAGTTATTCAAAGGCAAATGTCCTATTATTAAGTGACAACCTGACAAAATTTCAAACTGGAATTGTTCACATATACACTACATTATTATGTTTAATAAATGCATATAGGCAGCTGTGCCTACTAGAAATGAGTTCAGAACAAATTCATTAAACAAGAAGCCATCCTACTGGTATCCAAACATCAGTAGTCCGTACAACATAAGGAAGTAAGTCATAGCAAAGTTCAGGAAATAGAATGTACAACAGGCTAAAACTCTACCATCAATTTAAACAAACAAGGAGGACAAATCAGGTCAAACTTGGCCCTCATCAGACGAATCATTGAGTACAATGTCTCCTTCAGTATGCACTAGACCAGGCGCATATATGAAATGGAATGTCCACAGAGGTTCCTCACAAAAAGAATACCGGGCGTTAACAACATGTAATATGCAGATAGCATCAAACCCCTTTCTGTATACTTTGTCCCTACATATTGTTGAGTGGTGTCTAGACTAGAAGGCTTCCAAGAATCCCACTCGGATGGACCTTTTATATATATATATATATATATATATATATATATACACACACACACACACACACACACACACACACACACACACACACACACACACACACACACAACAAAAAGCAACAGAGCTACCCAATCCAATGACTTAAACCTTGCTTGTGACATGAATAGAAAATGTTGGAGGGACTGGTATGCATAGTAGAGAATACCCCTTCTCTAAAATAGTCTTCCTATCCATTTGAAACAGAGTTCTTCCCTGACCCTATTCAAGCATAATCTGGATTAGTGGATAGAAAATCAGAAATGTACCCCTGCACTGTCACCTATGTCTCTAATGAATAGAGCCAACCTGTATAAATGTTTGACCACACATTCCCTAGCTTACACATATCCCTAGAAATAACCACTAAAGTGCCATACTTGTTAGATTCATTTGGGATGCATGGCTAGGCTTAAAAAAGGCATGTGTGATTGTCATCCAATTACATGCCTATGAACCTACTTATGAATAACACAAAGTGAGTGGATGGATATTATCAAGATTGTTTCTTATAAAGTAACGTATTTGTTCCAAATTCATAATTAGAAAGAAAGTTTTAACATTATCAGAATTTTCATACTGTGGGTGCTGAGAAGAGCACACGACTAAAATCAAATGCTGAAACAAAACTAATTTCATGATTTCTAATTGTACCCTGACTTAGGAATGGAGTCCATTCCTGTCATGGTATTAGAAACCCATAACACTTGGAGAAATTAAAAAGAAATACCTTAAAGTAATGCAGGCATAAAATTGTCCATGTTATTAAAAGCAATGTTCAAGCCATAATGGAAAACACTAATGATTTTGTTCCTAGCTTCCACTGACTTCTTTGCCAAAATTTAAATCCTTACATATTTAAAAAAAAAAAAAAAAGAATGTTATAATGTTATAAAACACTGGTGCAAGTGGTTGACTGCTGCCCCACATTTCTCTCTAAACATTTGTCTCCTGGTTTATTTTAAGTTTAAAAATATGAGTCGTTCAGCAGCGTAAACTCAAAACTTGGCTCATTGTCCAAGGTATTAAGCACCATTCTTTAGATACACATGCATATCAATGGGAAAACCTTTTTGTGCTAAATGTTGTTTCTTCTATAGAAAATCTGTATGAGTCACAACCTGGCACAAAAGATGAACTTGTGATATGCACTGTCCATTCAAATATTCAGGAGAAAATGTTTGAATAAAGTTTTATTAATAAGCATGACATGAATCATGCAGCATCTTTTGTTTGCTAATGGTAATTTTATGTTCTTTTTGTGAAATACTAAGCCATTTTGGAAAAGGAATGAAGCCTCATTAGAATTATAAAAAGTGCATGCTGATTAGACAATGCAATCAGTGTGGCCATTGTAAAAAGATCAGTATGTATAGGAAGATGTCTGGCTAGCTGTTGCTAATAAAAACAAATGCTGCATCTAATATGTTCTCTGCCTCACTAAGCAGAGAAAAGGACATATGTGTCAAAAAGGTTTAAGACATGCTTCTACCCACTGCAAAAGTTCACAGCACAAGCAAAGCCAAGGAACATTTTAAAATACTTTAAACTCACCTTCTAAGACTTAATAAAACTGGATGTATTGTTGCATAAACAGCAGGAGACGTGTACTCATAATTTCTGAAAGAAATTTAAGTGAAACATACTTCATTCCCCATAAAGCACTATACAAGAGTTGGCACATATATGACCTATACATGCACAATTCAGTAGACAGCAATCTCCATCGTCTAAGGAAAGCAAAAGGACACAATTTAAGTAAGGCACAGTAGAAACAATTTCATTATTTGAAAAGTTTACAACATAGTATAATTGCAACATTCCACTCCTGATTGTAAAAGTTTCTAGCATATCTCTCAACTGTCAAGTAATTTGTAAAATGACCAGATTTATCCTGATATTCTTGTGTGTTTCTCATAAAATGTGTGGCTTTCTGGCAAATCAGTGAATACTGAAGTCATTAAATAATGACAGACACCTGAGTTTCTGACTTTTCATCCTTCAGAAAATTCATGCTAATGCAAAACCTGTTATTCTATGAACTTCTAAATATATTTGGCAGTATTTAAAAGCTGGTCCCTGATTTTGTTCCTTTGTCTCCACATTATATTTGACTTTGCCCAGAATTCTTGCACTAAGAGATTAAGAGATGTTGCTGGTTTAACAATGAGTGACTTATTTCCTTGATGACTAAGGTTTTGCTCTCATGACCAAACTATGATATGAACGGATAACATGACCAACACCAAGTCATGGATTATTGCTAGAAATAAACTAGATACTTGGGGTTCTATTTATTTATGAACTACATTTCATTTCTGCTATTCATCTAAAAAAGTGATCGCATGTTTTTAATGTCTTAACGTTAATCTTATTGCTAGTTTGTTTGTATGACCCTAGCAATGCATGCAGAATGTCTTCTTTGACTATAATGTCTGTAAATGGAAATGTTCTATTAAAAAATATTTAAAGTGGAAAGCGTGGATTTAGTCAACTTAAAAGTTCCCTGAGACAAGGCTTAGTATAAAGCTGGAGTTGGAAGGCAGAGACTATCATTACTAGGTATATTTGATTCACAAAAAATCATTCTATGGCTTATCATTCATTCTGTAACAGTTTTTGAAATTATTCTATGATTTAACACTCATTCTATAATAATTTTGCTTTTGCACTGTTGTCTGTTGGCATTCATGGTTTATTTGCTGGTTTGTGTGTGTGTGTGTGTGTGCGTGTGCGTGTGCGTGTGCGTGTGCGTGTGTGTGTGTGTGTGTGTGTGTGTGTGTGTGTGTGTGTGTGTGTGTGTGCTAAGTCCATTAATTTATCTTTAATAATCATTGAGACAATTCTATCAAGGGATGCAGCCATGCTTGGATTTTGGTGCCATGTGCACCAGTTTGCCCTTAACCTGCACCAATGTTTTCAGTACAGAATACTTTGAAAGAATGTGTATGTCTAAAGATGCCATACAGCTGAGTTTGGATTGATACATTATCACACTGCTATAGAAGTCAGGATAAAATCACTTATATTTTGATCAGTGTACAGCCATGATATAGTTCATAAATAATTATTAAAGAACACATAAAAATGCTGCAACACCACAAAGATGTGAAGTTTTACATTTTTTTTTATTTCTCCATTTTAGCTTCTTAGAATACTATACAAATATGCAAAGATGTTTACAGGAAATGATTCATTAGCTATCGTCCAAATACTATGGCTATTAACGTGATGATGGGCTGTGTTTTCATGTTTTTGTAACAAAATAGGCAATGGCATATCAGATTAGTGATGTTTCTATGATGAACATGTATTGTGTCTAGTAATTCTACATAGAACATTTAACATTTTACTTACACCATGAAGTATTAGCAAACTGAAACATTTTTAATTCCAACAGTTACGTCCCTTTGCACATTTCTGGATATTCACCAAAATTAAAATTTTTGCATTAGTTTAACTGAAAGCAGTTTCTTAGGATTTTATAATTGTTATGGCAGTGGGAGTGGAAGGCATGGTGCAGTAAACTCTATAAAGTTTATACTCTACCCTTTGCAGTACTATAGTCATTAGATCCTTTAATTACATTTGCATAAAAATTGGTTTTGAAAGATTAATGCACCTACATTTTCATGAGTAGTGTATAATTTTACTTATGTAGTAATGGAGGATGAAACCCATAAGAAACGTTGTCATTACCAGTCCATTTCTGGCATACATGTACAAAGAACTACAATGTACTGAACAAGATATCTTAAAATTGTTACTAGAAATATTAACTAAAATAATGTCCCTATTTCTGATTCAGCCCTGGATTACAATATTTTATTTGGCACTGAATACAGAATTTAGTGAATTGTAGAAAAAAGTTGTTTAAAACGTTGATGTGTTTAAGAAGAAAGTGAGTATTTACAAGAGACATAGGTATAAATAAATAAAAAAAATACATGCAGTATATCTGTGTATTATATAATTGCTTTGTGCTTAAACATTTCTAACATAAATGATCAAACTGGCAGGGGGCTTCAAATCAGATACATGTGCAAAGCTGCATACTTACCTGTATCATATTATTGTTTATCACCGAATATAACTGCAGTTTTCTTTTTTCTATATGCACCATCTGTTCATTAGATGTGATAGACTGATAACTAAAATAAATTAAAAATAAATGCATTGTAGGTGTGGTGTAAAATATCACTCCATGTTTAAACGTTTTCAAAGATTTGCAATATAAATGAAAGAAAATGGTAGCGGCCATGAAAGCAGATAATCGGGCAAGTGTGAATATTCATCTGTGTCATATCACTCACTCAATGGCGAGATTTGAAAGATTTGTCAGCTTTGTCACATAATGGAAATTGACACTGGCAGAGATGGAATGAACAGTGTATTCCAAATCTGTTACTTAAAAACTGTCGGATGAGTTAAATCTATAAACCCCTTTAACAGTAATCATGTTTGACTGCTTCCTATTCGATCCTTAATTGTCTTTATACAAAATCAGACACAGTTTGAGTTTGTGTAATTAATTAAATCTTTCTCTGTAAATATCAACATGGTATATCAACATGATATATAAATGTTTTTTGTTCAAACACAGAAACATTTCATTTTGAAAATACAAGTTTCAAATGATTTTTTGAGTGGTGTTTCATATTTTTGGCCAATCATCATAACCATCCTGTAAACTTCTTGTCCAGGTGAGATTACTAGTGATGGGAACATTTCATCTTATGTTATGTTACACAGGTTTTCACAGGCATATTAACAGATGTGATCCCTGCAACATGGCCTGGGACCTTCAAAATCAAGCAGTGCTTACAGTTTATTTTATACATGAAGTGCTAAAGTGCTTTTGTTCTAACTACAAATGCACTGGTAATCCACAGCACCAAGGACTGATCAGCATTTTCCGATCACACCCCTTAGTACTTTGCTCGTGGGTTGGCATCCTTCTTCAACCACCCTAACTACCCTACTGATATTAACTGTCTTAAATTTCTGCTGAATTAAGTGTTAGTCAGTTTGTATAGCTTTCAGGACTTTGGTGCCTATGGGCTACTCATTTATCTGACATTACTTTGTAGTTTAGAAAAGGTTTTGATAGGATATGTTAGTTGTATTTTTTTTTTTTTTAATTTTTGATTTAGGCTATTTTAACTACTTTTCAGTGTTTAGCATATGGCTCATTTTATCAATAATGCTGTTTTCTAATTGCCAAGGTCTGGTTAGAGTTTTATTTTAGTTTAGTTTTTTTATTATACATTTGTTTTGTTCTAAAAAGCATGAATTTGGTTTGTATGTAGTTCATTTAGATGTTCCATTTTCTATTTAGATGGGTTATAATTTTTTTATATACAATACATAAAGTTACATGAAAGAAATTAGAAAACATGTTTGGTTTCTTTATTTTTATTCAACACTTTTGTAATAAATTACATCTAGATTTGGATTTAAAGATTTGATGTTGGTCAGAATGTTCTGTAGAAGTCACTATTTCTGGTTTATGTGAGCAATGTGGTGTAAAGAAACCTTTTTTCTCACTATAACAAATGCAAACTATTGTCTATATTTTAGTTTATTATTTTCAAACTTTTTAAGTTAAACTGAATACTGCTTTGTGTTTGAGTGTCATTCTAGTAAGCTAGAGCATTTCTAGGGGTTTAAATATGTCTGTACTCTGCATGCATGGTATAAATGTTTAAGTTTTAGTGAGTGGAGTAAATACAGTAGGTATAAAGACAATGTTGTATAAACCAAAGAACAAATCAAGGCACATGACCATGCATCAAGAGTAAGCCAGGAACCCAGAAAAACTGCACACAGTATTCAAAGACAAAAAAGTTCATTTGTCCAAACAATTTGATTTATTTAATACACGAAAAGTTCACTTAAAAAAATAACAATACTGACTCACAGAAATGGTTAAGTGTTTCAATCTCAGATTGTTAGGACTTCATCAGAACCATTATGGTGAACATAATATACTCCTTAAAAAGCTTAAAATCTAATGCCACATAATTTGTACAACAAAACTTCTTAAAATTAATACATTTTAGGAAATGTTTGTAAAGCAGAAAATGGTTGATTTCAACAACTGGCTAAGTTTCTGGTGTCATTCTAAGGGGATCCAGTATCTTTCTGCTTGGGATGATATGACTGACAGACCTCGATGCTTTGCTAGAGATGGGCTGCATCTGTCATGCCCTGGGCTTCTGGATACTGGCCAAGGCTCTTGCCACCCCTATAGTGCTTTTTTTAGGTGGTCTTCCAAAGACCAAATCACCACCATAACAACAAACAAATGCAATCTGAAGGTCATGCTGCTCAAAGCTAGATGTTTTAATCTCAAAATGCACTCGCTCATGTGCAGAACATCGACATTTGTGCTGTAACAGACATCTGGTTCAAGGCAACAGAAAGCACCCCTGCACTACCAGGCTATAACTATTTTCACACCTTTCGGCCACAGAACTTGGACCGAAGCTCGAAAGGCAGTGGTGTTTCCATATTCATAAAGGATGCACACATCTCCAAACTGGTAGCTCAACATAACACATCAGAGATACTTCAGGTACAGCTAACATTGGGTAAGACAGCGATTCAGGTCATAGCCTGTCATAGGCCCCCAACCATGACCCAAGACTCACATTTCATGTTCCTAAGCACCCTAGAGAATATTGGGGTCCAACCTAACACTCTCATTCTGGGTGACTTCAACTGCCCCTTCATTAACTGGGAAAACTACTCATGTACCAATACACTGGCCCAATGTTTCCTGGAATTCATTAATTCCAATGCCTTGGACCAGCTCGTTCTTACCCCCCACTAGAGGTAGCAACATCCTTGACCTGGTCATTACTAACATGGGTGACCATTGCTCCATACCAATAGTCAACTTCTCCCTGGTTAGATCCAACCACAAACTAATCACCTTGGAAATCCACCCCCCCCCAGCATAGGTAAACACCATGAAAAACTTCTCCAAAGCTAACTTTGGGCTCCTAAATACAAAGGTAGCTAACATAACCTCAGGCTTTGTTCCTACCGAAAGGCGCACTGCTACTGTCATCCCTCTCCACAAAGGAGGAGCGACTACAGACCCTGGGAACTATCGCCCCATTAGCCTGACAAGTCTGATATGCAAAGCTTTGGAACACATCATCATGGACCTAATAAACAAGGATATAGGGAATCTCCAAACTCTGGATCCCACACAGTTTGGTTTACTGAAGGGTAAATCATGCTTGTTCAACCTTGTCGACTTCTTTGAATCAGTCACCAGAGCTGTGGATGAAGGCAAGGTGGTTCATACAGCCTACCTTAATCTGGCCAAGGCCTTTGATACCATTCCCCACTCAGGAATCATAGCAAAACTCACTAATCTAGGCATCAACGCCTATATCATTAGGTGGATTGCAAAGTGGCTCACAGATAGAACCCACAGTGTGAAAGTAGTTGTTCAGTCATGAGTGGAGTCCTGCAGGGTTCTGTCCTGGGTCCTCTCCTGTTTGGTATCTACTTCTCTGAAGTCCAGGACAACACGAATGGACTCTGGCTGACAAAGTTTGCAGACGATTGCAAGTTGGGAACCATAATTAACTCCCCAAGTAATGTTGACATCCTACAGAAAGGCCTCACTGAGACAAAAGACTGGTGTCAGAACCATGGCCTTAAGCTCAATGCCAAAAAATGTGTCATCATCCCCTTTGGGAAAAACCCGGTTCCCATTAATTATCACATTGATGGTAGTCCACTGAACACAGAAGGCATCATAAGATATCTGGGAACACAGGTTGACAGCAACCTCTCTTTTGACCACCACATTGCCACTGTGGTCAGAAATTCCTTCTATGTGGCACATTTCATTACTAAGGGTTTTGCATCCATGAAGAAAGAGGTCAATGTCTCTGTCTACTCTTCCCTCATTACACCAGTCATAGAGTACAATGCCCCATTTGGCATGTACCTCACTAGACACCTGCAACAACTGGACAGGCCACAAAAGTACCTCACAAAGAGGATCCTAGGCCTTAAACACTTATCCTGTATGGACAGACTCAAAAAACTTCAATTATTCTCTATCTCATATTGCCTACTTAGAGGCAATCTCTGCTTGACATAGAAAGCCATGTCTGACCCAGCTCTGTTAGAAATGCTACATCTAAAGAAATCCCAATCCCTCCACAATACATGCCCCAGAGATCTCAACCTCATTAGCACAATCAACAGAACAAGCTGGAGGGACAGGTTCATAACCCAGAGACTACCCATGCTATGGAATAGACTTCTCATACATGTGAAGTGGAGAGCCTCACATGTCCTCTTTAAGAGAAATCTTGATGAGTGAATGGGAAATAGAAAATTCACCCCGAGGACAATGGCTCTACTCGACAGAAGCACTGGGAACTATGGGTGGGTGGCACAATGCCAGGGTAATCCTTTGGGCTAGGCTTGCAAAGGCTCCAGGGCCATTAGCCTAGTACACACCTATGAACCTATAAGAGAGTTGCTTGTATAGTTTTTCAGTATGTCATGGTTGTGCTCATAAATTCTTTTATGAAGAGATCTCGCTGTTTTACCCATATAAAAACAGGGTCAACTTGAGCAGGTTGCTATATAGATAACCCTAACCCCTTTTGTCAAACAATTTCCCTTAACTAGTGGTACCTTAATAGTAATGTAGCATTCTAAATTAATAGCAGTTTTCTCCAGAATAAAACTACACTGATTGCGAAAAACACATTTATGTGTGCCTGTATCTTTGTGATTTTGGTGCCCTAAATTATTGTTTTCTAGGAGTTTTTTATATTTAGACATGTTTTAGAAACAAAATTAGGAGCCTTGTCCACTTTCTTAAAAATCTCATAATTTGTTTTGAATATGCTCTAATTATTTTTATAATCCCCTTTATTAACTGATTATTGTGGTTGTATTTTATTACCAAACCCTTCAAAAAATATTTCTGACTGAAGTACTCCCAATCTTGAAGGGATTTGTATGTGGTAAAGAATTAGAATGTAACAGAGGGTAGCATTTAGTCCCCCAACCTTTTAATATTTCACCACAAATTTCTTTTAGCAATTACATAGGGTACCCTCTATTTTTAAATATTTTGTAAGTTTTGTTATATTCTAGTTTAGATAAATCAAAACTGGAGCACATTCTTGCTGCCCTAACAAGTCGTCCTTTGAATAAGTTTTTCTTAGAATAAAAAGGATGACTACTATTAAAATGCATGTATGTATCAGAAAAAAGTGGGGTTTCTGTAAACTGAGGATTCAAAGCAATTTTTAACAAAGTTCTTGGAAATTGTAATATCGTTGCATGTTTGATGACATTTTTGGATATAGATAATCTTATAATGACATTTTCAGCATTTAGAGAGTTCAAAGTACACAGCTGCTATACCTAATATTTGTTTTTTTATACATACATGCATACATATGATTACAAATGTATAGGCAGACAATCATATGTGCAATGCAAGTGACCTGCTGAATGTGGTGAGTAAAGAGTCACTTATGTAAATACTGTTGTCAACAACTTCCAAATGGTTGACAAAGATAAGTGGTGGGGTTGAAAGTTAATGCATGAGTGCGTGTGTGTGTGTGTGTGTGTGTGTGTGTGTGTGTGTGTGTGTGTGTGTGTGTGTGTGTGTGTGTGTGTGTGTGTGTGCGTGCTAAGGGTTAGGTAAGGATACTGATTTAGTGTCTGTGTATAGATATTGATAAAGATGTGTATATTACATGTACATGAGCAAAAAACCCTAACTACAGAAAAACAATTGAATGTGATAAAAAATGTTTTTGGTATAATACAAGATCATTTGTTTGTAACCAGCCTATCCATGTCATTAAATGTTTGTCAAGCTCTAAGCGCATCAAAAACAATTTAGTTGCACCTCACCTGTCACATTCATACATGGACTTAATTCAAATAAACTTAGAAGCATGCACATAAAATACTGTTATCAAATGTACAATATAAAAACAATTATCAAATTCTATATAAAAACAATAAAAACCAAAAACAACCGTAGTAAAGGCTACAACCACCCCAGGAAAGTAAGACAATGGGAACAATGGGAAAACAAGCCCCACCCTTACACATAAAATATGGATCCATGACATAACATTGAACTACAAATGACTAAACTCAAACTGTTGCTCATGAATGATTCAGAAAACAAAACAAAACAAAAAAAAAACACCTTTTTTGTGAGGGGCAAGCCCTCTTAGACCCCTACTAAATGTATCTATCTATATATCTATATCAAATATATATATATATATATATATATATATATATATATATATATATATATATGTATATATAGGGTGGCATTTTTGAATGTCGAAGGCCATATGGCCGAGACCATATGATCGAAATTAGAAATGTTGATCATGAAATAAAAAAAAAAAAAAAAAAACACAACTTACCTTCATACTGCTAGCAGGGGGGCTATGCCCCTCTGCACCCTCCCGGGGGGGGGGGGTCCATCCCAAACACCCCCGTAACTTAAATATACCCACTCTGAGATCGCATGACAGTGCAGAAGATAGAAATCTTTCCATTCCGTACTGTATGGAGATGCCGGTTCCGCATGGTCAACATTTTGAATGTCGATCATATAGTCTCGGTGATATGGTCTTTGACATTCTGAAATGTCAACCATGTGTAGGGGACCTATATATTTTATATATATATATATATATATATATATATATATATATATATATATATATATATATATATATACAAACACACACACACACACACACATATATGTACATATACATACATATACTTATTTTATTTTTTATTATTTATATTACATTTGTTAACTGGGTTAGTCTGGATGAGCTTTTGGCTCATTTTCAGCAGAGACCCATGGAGAAAAGCTCATCAGGACTAGAAAACAATTTATTAAATTTTAGTAACATAGTAGTAACAATCAGCTATAGGATCTTACCAGCAGAGACCTGGAGAGAAAAAAGCTCCTCAGGCAATTCAGTTATACAGAGTATTAACAATTGGCAGACAAGTCTGTGAGTTGTTATAAACAAGGTTATAAACAATTAGCAGAAGAAAATGTGACTAATTACAATATTATTTAAGCTGCTCAGAGAAAAATAAGTTAATAGTTAGGCAGATGCTTATTTAAAGTGGGTTGGATCTAGTTGTATAGGAGTTTGGAAACAAGAAAGGAAAGTAAGAATGGCTAATAGGAGATGTAGGGGAGGTAGAGTATAGGAGACAAACTAGACAGGTAGGTTGTTTTGAGACTGTAAGAATTAAGAGTGGTTGGAGGTAGAGGAAGGGAAGAGGTAGAAGAGGCAGGGGAATAGTGTTAGAGATACATTAAGAGTGAGGTGGTGAAACAGGGGAAAGGATGGTGGCTTCAGGGTGATTGGCTACAGTGGCAAGACCACTTTGTTTTTAGGTATTTCCTTAGGTTCATAGGTTCATACTAGGCTATCTGCCCTAGGGCATTTATAAGCCTAGCCAGAGTGTGTTTGGCTTTCGCCACCCATTTTAAATTAATTTTGCTATGCCCTTTTTCGAGGTTAGTATACTGTGCCTCTGTCTAACAGTGACACAGAAGTGATACCCGGGGTAAACCTAGAATCTCCCATCCACTCTTCAAGATTCCTCTTGAAGAGAGTCAATGAGGGACTCTGCCTAACCTGGACTGGGATTTTATTCCAGAGTGAAGGGAGCCTCTGGGTTATGAATCTGTCCCTCCAGCATGTCCTATTTATTTCAGTGCTGAGGTTCAAGTCTCTCGAGCGCGTAGCTCAATGGTATTTGGATTTTCTGAGGTGCAGCTTGTGGCTAATTTAAAATTTTTGCTATGCTGGAGGCATTTTATTTTCAAGGGGAGTTGGTTCCAGGATGTAACTGGGTTATAGTTATAGAGAAGGCAGCCAATTTTGGTTTTGGGTTTGTAGATGTCTAATAATTCTTGATTTGAGCTGTGTTGCGTCCTAGCAGGGGAATATTTGGATATGATAGTGGAGAGACTGGGGCAGAAGGAGGGTAGATAGAGGATAGAGTGGATGATTTGTAGTTGGTATAGTTGGAGCAGCTAAGGGAATTCTAGCTAGTCTAGATGCTGTAGTGCTAAGCAGTGGTGTGACTTGTAGGTTTGGTTAGCTGCAAATCTGATGATCTTATTATAGGTAGTTTCAAGCTTGGAAATAAGTGTAGAATTTAGGTTTGTGAATATGTGGCAGCTGTACAGGAGTGTTGGGAGTAATAAAGCTTGGGAGAGAGTTATTCAGGCAGTGTTAGTTAAGTATTTCTTGCTACAGAAAAGGTGTCCATGTTTCTGATGAGTTTTTTTTACCGAGTTAGTAATATAGAAATCAAACTTAAGCTGATCATCTATTGCAACACCTAGCAATTTAGTACTAGATTCAGCAGAGATGATAGTGTTGTTGCAGGATAAGTTGGTAAATGTACCTTTGAATGTGGTGATGTTTTTAGGGAGGAAGAGTAGGAGCTTAGTTTTTTTGGATTATGTATTAGTTTGTTATCACTAAGCCAAGCCTCAATGGTGTGGAAGGATGCCTGGGTAGTTGAGTGGAGGTCAGTTGGGTTGTCAGCAATGGTTATAACAGTTGAGTCATCAGCATATTGCACAAGAGATGACTGGGGACAAGAGGATTAGAGCAAGTTGGTGAAAATATTAAATAGTAGTGGGCCAAGTATGGACCCTTGGGGGACTCACATTTGTACAGTGAGAGGGGAGGATAGAGCAGAGAGCCATTTAACTGATTGCTGGTGGATAGAGAGATAGCTGGAAAACCAGGAGATAGTAGGGGGAGATAAATGTAAGTTAGTGAGTTTATCTAGAAGGAGTGGGTGAGAGACAGTGACAAAGGCTTTAGAAAGGTCAAGGAATAGGCACGAGACAAGTTTATTGTTATCACGAGCTAGGGAGACTATATTCATGAATGATATGAGTGCAGTAGTTGTACTATGCTTGGGATGGAAACCATGCTGTGTGGGTGTGAGAAGGTTTTCCTGGTGAAGGTAATGCATTACCTGCTTGTGAATGCATTTCTCTAGGATATTTGAGAGTGGAGAGAGTATGGCAATCGGTCTGAAGTTGGATATGTCTGAGGAGTTGCCCCCTTTGTGAATAGGTAGAGTAAAGAAATTCTTCCATACAGTGGGGACATAGGATTCAGAAATGGATCGGTTGATTAAGATGGATACAGGATAGGCAAGAGGTTCAGAGGCAATCTGCAGGAAGTAAGAGGGTAGCTTGTCAACAGATGGGGAGCAAGGTTTAAGTTTAGATTTTAGTTTAAGTTTTCATATCAATACAAAAAATGTATTTGTTAAAATGAATGCTTAATACCCGTGAAGCTATGGGAAAGAGAGAGAGAGAGATTGAGAGAGTCATTATGAAAAATGCCTTATTTCCTGTTTAGTGACTCCAACACAACCACCTTCTTGGCTCAATAGGCTCCAAAAAAAAAAAAAAAAAAAAAAAAAAAAAGATGGAATCAAACTGTACTACAAGCTTTTCCAAAACCCATATCCATAACTCATTTTTAAAAGTTCAAAGCTCACTTAAAATATAAAACCTAACCATTTAAATGAATAAATAAAATTAAAATATCCCCAAACTATTTTGAAGGACTGCTCGATCCAAAATTACAGAATTTTCTCTAAAAAAAGCATGCTTAACCAGACCAAAAAAAAATCCTACAAAGCACTCAAAAATGACATTGAATATCCTTACTTAGAATAAAAGTGAATGCCTACACTGAAGCATACATACAAGGTAACACTATTAATACATGACAGGGGATTGTCAAGCCTAAAATATGAAAGACTAATTTCTGTGACAATGCAGGCATTTCCATTGAAAGGCATTGTGTGGGAATTGTGCAGTCTTCCCCCTTGTAGTTTGATCACAGAATTGATTATATTAGTTGGGGGCGGGGCTGCAAAATACACTAAAAACAGTGAAAACAGTGTTTTCTGGAGGTTATTTTGGAAGGTTGTCTTTCAGAGAGTAGAGGCTCATGACATAGTGATTTGTTCACTCATAGTGTAAGCTATATACAAAGCTTAGTTATTATCACAGTTACTACTGTTTTACAAGAAAGCCCATGAAAACAAAAAAAGAAAACACATGGATACATGGAATTTGTAGACTTATGCTTTTAACTTAAATAAATATTGTGTATTGTAAT
The DNA here is from genome assembly GCF_019279795.1 of Protopterus annectens. Taxonomy (NCBI): domain Eukaryota; kingdom Metazoa; phylum Chordata; order Ceratodontiformes; family Protopteridae; genus Protopterus; species Protopterus annectens. The sequence continues at coordinate 523,720,181 of NC_056744.1, read as the reverse complement.
GGTTAATTATATATTTGGTGAGTCAGGATCAGGGATGTAGCCAGAAAATTCCATTTTGCGCTCACAAGCTGTTTTAGGTTAATAGGCTCATAGGTAGGTACTAGGCTATCTGCCTCAAGGGCATTTCTAAGCCTAGCCAGAGTGTGTCGGCTTTCACCACCCCATTGATTAATTAAATTATCCTCTGTCAAGCAGAACAAATGAAGTGATCCCAGGGGTGTATTTTCTGTTACCCAACCACTCGTCAAGGCTTCGCTTGAAGAGTGTTAGTGAGGGGCTCTACCTGATGTAATTTGGAATTTTGTTCCAAAGCATGGGGAGTCTCTGTGACAGGAATCTATCCCTCCAGCATGTTCTATTTATTGTTGTGGTGAGGTTTAACTCACTAGAGCGCGTGGCTCGCAGTGACTTGGATTTCTTTAGGTGGAGCATGTCCATCGATTCTGAGTTGGACATGGCTTTGTAAGTCAGGCAGAGATCACCTCTGAGTAAGCGATATGCCACTGAGTACAGCCAGAGTTTTTTCAGTCAGTCTGTATAGGACATATGTTTGAGACCAGTAATCCTCTTGGTGAGGTACCTTTGTGGTCTTTCCAGCTGTTGGAAGTGTCTTGTGAGGTACATCCCAAATGGGGCATTGTACTCTATGATGGGTCTAATGAGTGACGAGTAGAGGGGCACTATAACCTCTTTATTTCTAGATGTGAACCCTTTAGTAATTAGATGGGCCACATAGAAGGATTTCCTAACTACTTTAGCAATATGATTGTCAAAGGAGAGATTACTATCTACCTGGGTCCTCAAATCTCTTATTACCTCTTCTGTATTAAGGGGGCTGCCACCTATGTGGTAATTTGTGGGTGTTTTGTTTTTCCCAAATGGGATGACTACGCATTTTTTGGTATTTAGCTTGAGGCGATGACTTTGACACCAGGTGTTCGTCTCAGTAAGGCCCTTTTGCAGGATGTCCGTGCCAGCCGGAGAGTCAATTATGCCTCCCAGTTTGCAGTCATCGGTGAACTTGGTTAGCCATCGTCCTCCTGTGTTTGCCTGTACTTCTGAGAAGTATATGCCAAACAGTAAGGGTCCCAGGACCCAGCCTTGTGGGGCACCACTTGTGACTAGTTTAGAGTTGGACGTGGAGCCCACTTTTCTTACCATGTGAGTTCTGTCTGTAAGCCAGTTGGCAACCCATCTCGTGACATAGGGGTTTATGTTCAGGCTGGTGAGTTTTTCTGTAATACCCGAGTGGGGAATGGTGTTGAAAGCCTTGGCGAGGTCAAGGTAGGCTGTGTGAACCACCTTTCCCTCATCTATGGCCTTAGTGACTGTCTCAAAGAAGTTAACCAGGTTTAGTAGGCATGATCTGCCCTTAACAAAGCCAAACTGGGTTGGGTCAAGTGTTTGGAGGTTCCCAATGTCTTTGTTAATGAGTTCCATGATGATGCACTCCATAGCCTTCCAGACCAGGCTAGTCAGGCTTATGGAGCAATAGTTACCAGGGTCAGTTGTGGCCCCTCCTTTGTGGAGAGGAATAACCATTGCTGTGTGCCATTCTATGAGCACATAGCCTGTGGAGAGGCTGAGGTTGAACAGCATGTTTAGGTGGGGGGTTAGTTCGTTCTGTAGTTCGTGCAAGACGCAGCCTGGGACACCATCTGGTCCCATTGATGCTGTGTTTTGGGGTTTTGAAAGGGCTGTTTTCACCTGTGGGTCTGTGATTTTTGGGACACTAAACTTTTCCGGTATTGTTGTGGGCCCTTTTGGAGGTGAGGGGGGGGTGAAGTTTGCACTGAATCTATCTGCCAGGAGGTTCGATATATTTTGTGCTATTTTGCACTAGTTCAGTGCATATCTGTGAGTTGCCACTTAGATTCTTTTTTTTTTTTTTTTTTTCCATAATCAATCTTTATTATTTTTCTGAATTAACTTACAATATTACAAAAACCAAGAAAACATAGCTAAAGAAGGCTTTGTGGTTATCTTTTGAATCCTTGGCTATTTTTCTTTCAAAGTTAGCCTTGGATGATTTCATGAGGGACCTCAGTTTCTTACTGATACTGATCAGGGATGTCTTTCTTCTTGGGATTTGCTTTTTTTCTGAACTAGTTTCCTCCTTCTGTTGTATAGTCTGTTTATTGCAGGTGTCCACCAAACTGGTTTCCTTCTCTTAGAGGAGTGCATCCTTGTAGGTGCTCATAGAGTGCATTTGTAAAGGTTTCTGCATCTTGGGCAGCATTATCCTTTAGCGTGGGGGCTGTGAAACTTACCACCTCTGTCTTAAGTAAGGTTAAGTTTGCTTTAGAAAAGTTTTTTACTGTGGTTTCCTTAGTTGGGGTGGTGGTGGGGTGTGGACATCCAGAGTGATTAGTTTATGGTCTGATTTAACCAGTGACAGGTTGACCTCCGGTGTGGAACACCTGTCACCCATGTTGGTGATGACCAGGTCCAATATGTTTTCACCTCTGGTAGGGGAGTTTACCAGCTGATCCAGGGCGTTTGAGTTGATGAATTTCAGGAGGTGCTGGGCCTGGGAATTTGTACTCGAGTAGTTTTCCCAGTGAATGTTAGGGTACTTGAAATCGCCCAATATCAGGGTGTTTGGTAGGACCTTCATATTTTCCAGTGTCTCCAGAAAGGTGGAGTGGTGGTCCTGGGTCATGGAGGGTGATCTGTAGCAGGCCACAATTTGCATTGCAGATTTGCCCGACGTTAGTTGCACATGGATGATCTCAGAGGTATCATGCTGCACCACTAACCTGGAGGTGTAGGTATCCTTGATGAATATGGATACACCTCCCCCTTTTGTGTTTCGGTCCGTGTACTGTGGACGAAACGTTTGGTATGTGTTGTAGCCCGGTAGTGCTGGGGTGTTCTCTGGAGCCTTGAACCAAGTTTCAGTTACTGCACAGATGTCGACGTTCTCCATACTGAGGAGTGCTTCGAGAGTGTGCATTTTGAGATTTAAACTCCTGGCGTTGAGTAGCATAACCCTCAGTTTTTTGTTAATTGTGCTGTTTACGGAGGTGGGTTTGACTTTTGAGCCTTGCCTAAAAAAGGCACTATGGGGGCAGCAAGATCCTTGGCCAGTATTCGAAAGCCTAGGGATGACAGGTGCAAGCCGTCTCTTGCAAAGCAACGTGGCTTGTCGAGCATGTCATCCCAGGCTGACAGACACTGGATCCCCTTTGAACGACAGCAGAAGCTTAGCCAAATTGTTGAAATTGATCATTTTTTTCTTTATACTGAGGTATCATTCTTGGTGAGGGCAGGATGCTACTCAGTGTCAGGGTCAGGGTCATGCCAGTCTGGGCTACATGATCAGAGAGCTCTTCCATGTCTCTTTTCATGTAGTCCAGAGAGGTATGTCTCAGGTCATTCACAACAACATGAACAATGACAGAGTCATATTTGTACTTGTTCTGGAGTGACCTGAGTGCTTGTGTTATGTGGCGGATTCTGGCTCCCGACAGGCAGCTAACAGTAACCTTCTGCTTGTCCAGCCTAGTGAGTGAGACGTTAGTGTGCCTGACTATAGAGTCACCTATTACTAGTGTGTTAGGTATGTTATTTCACCTTAAGGGCTGTGATTGTGTGACACACTGATTTTGTGTTTTATGTGTTGTCTGGTTTGTGACGGGAAGTACAGGTTGTTTGGGTGTCTGCTTTGGAAGTCTCTGATGCTTTTGCACATTTTTATTTAGAGCCTCCGATTAAGATTTTGTGAATTTATGTGTATTTTTTGCCAGTGCTGTTTTAGTAGGTCTGTGTGCGGCTGGAGTTGTGGTGCAAGTGTTAACCTTCTCCTCTTGACTGTCTGTTCCAGTCTTGGGTAGAGACAGCTTAGCTTCCAGTTTGGCTGTATAATTGCATCTCTCGCATATGTTAGTGTTTTGTGGTAGAAGGAGAGGGCTGTCTGTGTACATGAGGCAGTTGTAACACTGCTTCAGGATACCCAGATTCACCCGCTGGACTGGAGAGTGCACCTGAAGTTGCCCTTTGGTCATGCCTGAATAGTAGGTTGAGCTGCTTAGTCACTTGGTTGGTGAGGGGTGAAAAAAGAGCCTTGCCCTGCTGGGCAATCAGTGTCAGGCTATATTAGTGCTTGCTATTGGGTCTGAGCAAGTGCTGGGCTGTAAGATGCTTCTTGAGTGCTTAGGCTGAGAGTTAGACTAGTTTCAAGGGAAAAACTGAAGAGGAGACTTAGTGGAGCCGGGAATAATTTAACCATAGCTAACCAGCACTGCCCAGTGTGCAAAACCATGCAAATGGGGTTTTTATAGTAGGGAAATGAAAGAGATAGAAATTAGCCCAAAATAGCCAATAAACTACTAACTTCTGGGCTGGAACCACTCCCCTAGGGACAGATAGATTGCTCAAAGTTCCCCTCTCTCACAGGTGAACAGAGAAACTTCCTTCTATCCAAGTAAGGTATGGGCAACTCAGAAACTGGTATCACAGCCCTGAATTCAGCACTAGCCTGAAAACTGGACTATACTAGCTTAGAAAGGTGGGAAACAAGGATTTTTTTTTATTTTGAAAAGATAAGGCAAAAACAGTAAAAAATACACTTAAAACAGCTTTAAACGACTACAAACGATCAGAAAAGGCTATCGCACTTTAGTGTGTAGCCTCCAACACAAAGAAATTATTTAAACAAAAAACTTTTTAAAAGTGCAGGCAGTCAAATAAGTGCAATATGTGAAAAAAAACAAGATTTTAAATCACAATAAATGCTGGAAAATATGGTTTAGGCAGAAAACAGTTAAGTACAGCAAGAAAGTACAGAAAACTGATACTTAATTACTCCAAAGTCTCTCTCCTAAGCTAGAAGGCTTGTATCAGTTTAAGGCTTTCTAGTACTACCCAGTAGGTTAGTTATAGGAAAGATGGGAAACAAGTGCAGATGTGGTCTTTTAAGCCAGCAAGTTGAAAGAGATGGAAAACTGCACAAACGGCCAAATAAACTACAATTTCTGGGCCAAAACTCACTCTTCCCATGGACGATAGGCAACCTAGTGCTTACCACTCCCACTGATAAGCTAGAAGGCTTTCCTCCAACACAGAAAGTCTTGGGGCCTCAGAAGCTTACTAGCAATCCTGAATACAGCAACTCTGTAACTGGACTAGGCTAGTTATAGGAAAGGCGGGAAACAGGCACAAGTGTGGCTTTCAAACCAGAAAGTTGAAAGAGATGGAAAAAAACTGCTCGAACAGCCAATAGCTACAATTTCTGGGCCAGGGACCACATTTAACTGCCTCTCAATCTACCTGGCATTTAAAACAATGGGTATGGCTTTCAAAATGTTGTTCCCCAGCAGTTATTAAATGTACACATCATTTTCAATGTTTACTTCTAAAATTATTAAAAATAACTGATTTTTTAGATTAGTGATCCTCTCTGTAAGCAAGTTATGTACCTGTTGTTAGAGGCATTACTTTAGACAATTGTAGACATAATATAGCATGACAAAGCTAAAATATTTCTGAGTGGTACAAATAAAAAATGTACCCTATAGAGTACAGAGAGTATGTGTTGCTATATCACTGCTCATGATTTTGTCAGTAATGACAAAACTTGTACATTAATCCAACGGACAAGATATTTCATTTTGTAACACTAATAACCCAAAATTCTTTGCATAAAAATGATATAGACACAGACATGGAGATGTAGACACACACACATACACACACATACACACACACGCACAGACACACACACACACACACACACACACACACACACACACACACACACACACACACACACACACACACATTTATATATACAACCATCACCAAGAACTTGATACCAGTACATCACTGGAACCTAACCTAATTATTCTCTGTGACCTGTATCTCAACTGGCTAAGTATACAAAAGTCACAACTAAATCAATCCCTTTAAAAATGCGATTCAGGTATTCATACACAGAGTATATCTTGTCTTTTCTGAAAAGCCTCAAGACCTATAAAATCTACAAGCACTGTTCATGACTCCCTGCTGGTTATTTTCCCACCCGCCTTCCCATTTCTTGATCTGAATTTTAAAGTTGGAGATATTTAAGCTACCTACCCATACTGTAAATTAATCTTTATAAGCTCTTCCCTTTATGCATTACTGAAAATATCTTAAGTTATTTATTTGTCAGTCCTTGTGCTTGTTTTGAAAAAGAAAGTGCATTTTGCCTCACATTGCCTGTTCAACTGATTTACTTGCTCTGCATTTATTATCAAGCTAGCTGTTGCATAAAGTAGTGTACTTTTATACTTGGTTAAGTTAGGTTAGCCGTAGATTACACCAAGTAAGCACCCTTCCCTTGTCCAATTACAAACATCCTCCACTTCTATCCCTTGCAATTACACATTAGGACCTGCAACCATGGATGGGCACTTTCCTGCTATCTATCCATCCAGTCTGGTGGGCATGGGCATCCTGAAACAATGTAGCAATTGCATTATGTAAACTGACAACCACTTAATTCTCAAACATACAAATACAGTATGTGAGAGATGCAGTTACACATTGACACTGGAGCCTAGAATCTGACATACAGACATGAAAAGCAAAAAACAGGTTGTCAGCGACTCACACACAATACTCACTATGCATAGACCCACATATGCTGAGGTGCTCACATGCAACTTATTCAAACCCCAAAGGTCTACCAGGCACACTTCTTAGAAACTCTGCATGCAAACAAACAATGCAATTCCCATCACAACAGATAAATTGACATCTCCTTGTGTCTCAGCTAAAAGGCCCATAAGCTGAAACATTTCATAACCCAATATTCTGGACATAGAATACTCCATTGTGAGGCAAACTGATGTTTCTCTAAGCAGGCTGGATATGGAGAAGGTTACAGTTAGTTGTCTGTCAGGGGCCAGGATCTGATAGATTACAGAAGCACTCAGGTCAGTTACCCCTAAGTACCAGTATGACACAGTCATAGTCCATGTGTGCATGAATGACCTCCTAGGACTTTAATTACATTTGTTACTAGTAGACGCTAGAAAAGGGTACTTTGTTTTTACATTGTGTGTGGTGCTGCTTCTCTGGGGGACGACCAGGCTCCTACAAGTTTGTTTTGTATTTTTTGTCTATTATGAAGAGAGACATGACTGAGCTCTCAGTGTATGTTTCAGAGGCAGGTATGATCCTAGCACTGAGTAGCATTCTACTGTCGCTAAGGATGATGACACAATCCCAGTAGAGAATGATCAACTTTAACAATTGGCTCAGCTACTGATATCAGACCAAAAGGGATCAATATTTGTAACACTGGGAGGATATGGTTAACAGGCAATGCTGCTTTGCAGGGGTGGTCTTCAACTGTAACTTCTAGGCTTTCGGATATTGGCCAAAATATTATCCATCCCTATAGTGCCTTTTAAAGGCATTGACAAACAGGCAGACCTTCCAGCATAATAGAAGCTACTCAGTACAGTTTAAAGGTGTTACTGTTTAATACTAGGAGTCTCAACAAGAAACTGCACTTCCTAGAAGGTGTCATCACCCCAGAAAATGCTGATGTCTGTGCAGTTGCAGAAACATGGTTCAAAGCCATGAAATGCACTCCTGCAGGGCATGGTTATAATGTCTTTTATATGTTCTTACCACCCATTGAACAGGAAAGAGTAAAAGGCAGAGATGTATCTATCTACATAAAGAATAAGCACACCTCAAGGCTGGTCAAACAATATGACATGCATGAGCTACTCAATGTTCAATTAACCCCAGGAAAAATCCATTACTATATTCTTGCTAGCTACATCCTCCACCATGAACCAAGAAACCCATACATCATACCTGAAGTAACTAGAATCCCTCACCATCCAGTCCGGTAACATACTCTTGGGTGATTTTAACTATCCCTTCATTAATTGGGAGGCATCCATGGCCATTAACATGCATGTCCAAAGATTTCTTAACTTTGTAAATTCAAATGCCTTTGAGCAACTAGTCTGCACTCCCACTAGAGGAACAAACTGAATGCCAATAAATGCATCATCATCCCCTTTGGGGAGAGTGACATTCCCACAAATTATCACATTAATACCAAGGTCCTAAGCACACAGTCAGTAGTGAGGGACTTGGGCACCCAGGTTGATAGAAAACTGACTTTCGACCACTATATTGCCTTTGTTGTATGGAAATCTTTCTACACGGCCCACCTCATTATTAAGAGTATCTCATCCAGGGCAAGGTGGTCATAACTTCCCTGTATGTTTCCCTTATAAGACCCATTATTGAGTATAATGCCCCTTTTGGCATGTACCTCACAAAGCACATGCAACAGTTGGAAAGACCACAAAGGTTCCTCACCAGGAGAATCCATTTTGTGAGGCATCTACTCTACTGATAGGCTAAAAGCCCTGTCCTTCTAGTCAATCTCCTGCAGACTTCTTAGAGGTAACCTCCATCTGGCATACAAAGGAATCTTAGACCACGCCTTGATGAGATTGCTGGATATCTACAAGTCAAGCTCCACTGGTATAACCTGCATGCGCAACCTCAGCCTGGTCTTTGACATCAATAGGACTTGTTGGTGGGATAGATTTGTGTCCTAGAGACCCTCCCTTCTGTGGAATAGACTCCCACTCCACATCAAGCAGAGTACCTAATTAACCCTTTTTAAGCGCAACCTGACTAACTGGATGGGGAACAGAAAATACACCCCTAAGATTGCACCTGTGTCCCTGTTGGACAGGTGCATCGGGTGCTGACTTTTCAGAACATGGACTATATTCTTGTCTAGGGTTGTAAAGGCCTCAGGGCCAATAGCCTAGTACCTTCCTATGATCCTAAATATCTTAGATCTGGTACTCACAAATATGGGATGTCCTCACTGGTGAGATTGGATCACAAAGCAGTCTCCCTTAAAATAAAGGGAAAACTAATCTCCCCCCACCTAACCCCCCAAATTTTAAGAATTTTTCTAAGGCAAATTAGCGCCTATTAAGAGACAGCATAGCTAGTTTCCAAGCTTGGCCAAATCAAAAAAGAGTGAAACCTATGCAGAGACATACACAAAAGCCCTTACAACCATATAAACAACTGCATAGAAATGGCAGTACCACACCAAAATAAACCCATATTAAAACGCAAAAACAACCCACCTTGGTGGACCCCTGTATGAAAACATTGTACAATAAAAGAAAGAAAGTTGTGTAAAAATGTAAGAGGGAATGTGCACAACAGAGCAAAAAGTCCATCATTAGTCTAAACAAGCAAGTCAGGGAACTAGTCAAGTTGCTGAAACCAGACTTTGAGGTACAAATAACCTCCAAAGCTAAGGATAACTATTAGGTATTTTACAGTTACATCTGCAATCTTTGGGGCAGCTCCTAACAATATGCAGAATTAGTTGTAGATGGCGTAACCTATACACAGCCAGAAGATATAGAAAATCTGCTGGCCAACAAATTCAGTTCAGATTTCACCTCCCCAGCACCCCAGTTTTCCCCCAAGAAATACCCTCCACCACTCTACTGCCAAGTGTCACCAAAGAACCAGTTTCCACTGCACTCTCTAAAGCATAAAGCATGGCTTCAGTGGGACCTGACAATATACCATGTTGCCTCTTAAGCACCTTAAATCAGGACCTACCAGGCCAATTAGAAGATCTATTTAACCACAACCTCTGGACTTGCTTTGTCCCAACAGAGTGCAGAACAGCAACAGTCAGCCCTTTGCATAAAGGGAGACCATCTCCTGACCTGGAAAATTACAGACCCATAAATTAAGGCTATGGAAAGATTACTCATGAACTTGATAAATAATGACATAGGAAATCTACAAACACTGGACCCGATCCAATTCAGCTTTGTCAAGCGCATGTCATCCTTACTGAATCTGGTGGATTTCTTTGTAAAAGTCATTAAGGTCATGGATGAGGGTATAAAGTACATATCACCTATTTCATCCTGGCCAATTGACACAATTCTCTGCTCAGGAGTTATAAATAAACTCACAAAACTGGGTAAATATCCCTAAGTCTCCAGATGGATAGCCATTAGGCTCAAGGATAAAACACATGTTGTTAAAGTGGGTGAGTCCAGATCCAGCAAGAGGACAGTTACTAGCTGTGTGCTGCAGGGCTCAGAGTTGGCATCACTCTGGTTCAGAAAACACTTATCTGAAGTCAAGACTAATGTGGAAGGATTATGGATGAGAATGTTTGCTGACGACTGCTAGCTGTGGGCAGTCATTGAATCCCCCAGTGATGTAGATATCCTTCAAGAGGGTCTGGATCAATCAAATGATTGGAGTCAGAATCATGTCCCAAAACTAAATGAAAAAAAAATGCATCATCATACCTTTTGGTAAATTAAATATGCCTGCAAATTACAACATGAATAGCACACCTCTAAGACTGGGCTCAGAAGTGAGAGATCTATGTACAATAATATATAGTAGCCCAAACTTTGTCCACCATGTGTCCACAGTGGTGAGGAAGTCCTTCTGTATGGTACAACATATAAGTAAATGTATGCTATTCAGATCCAAATAAATTATAGTCTCTCTCTGTACTCAGCTTACATTAGACCAAAAAATTGAGTACAATGCACCTTTTGGCGTTTACTTGTCTAGACACTTACAACAGCTGTGTTAAACTCAGAGGTTCCTCACAAAAAAAATACATGGTGCAAACAACATGTCCTATACAGATAGACTAAAAGCCCTATCCCTTTACTCTGTCTCCTACCGACTGTTAAAGGGTGACCTATGCCTGACCTACAAGGCTCTCACAAATACAGCCCTGATGGAGCTGTTACACATCCATAACTCAAACAACATGAGTGCCACCTGATCTAGAGGAACTAAGCTTAGTCAGAGACTCAAACAAAACATACTGGAGGGACAGATATGTGTCTCAGAGACTGACCCTTCTTTGTAACAGGCTTCCTGTTCATGTTAAGCCAAACCCTTCCCTTGCTCTCTTGCAGTTTCGCTAAATGTATGGGAAATCACAGATTTACACCTGAGGTAGTGCCTGTGCCCCTAATGGGCAGGGACATTCTGTAGGAATCATAGGTTCATAGGTTGGTACTAGGCTATCAGCCCTAGGGCCTATACAAGCCTAGCCATAACAATTCCCTGGCTATTTCTTCCCACACTATTTACTTTCCTGGACCCCTGTCTAGCAGGGTGACTGACGTGATCCCCGGGATGAATTCCCTTTCTTCCATCCAATCGTCAAGGTTCCTTTTGAAGAGGACCAAAGAGGCACTCTGCTTGACATGTATGGGCAATCTATTCCAGAGTCTGGGGAGTCTCTGGGTCAGGTACCTATCCCTCCAGCATGTTTTGTTTATTGTGATGACAAGGTTTAGCTCCCTGGAACATGTGGCTCTGAGGGATTGGGATTTCTTTAAGTGTAGCATGTCCAACAGCTCTGGGTTTGACATGGCCTTGTATGTTAAGCAAAGATCGCCTCTGAGTAGATGATATGCAACAGAGTATAGCTGGAGTTTTTTAAGGCAGTCAGCGTAGGGCATCTGCTTTAGGCCTGTGATTCTTTTAGTGAGGTATTTCTGTGGCCTTTCCAGTTGTTGCAGATGTCTTGAGAGGTACATACCAAACGGGGCATTGTATTCTGTAATGGGTCTAATGAGGGATGAGTTCAGTGGGACAATGACCTCCTTTTTTCTGGATGAAAAGCCCTTAGTGATGAGGTGTGCCACATAGAAGGATTTCCTGACTGTTGTGGCGATGTGGTTATCGAAGGTGTTCAAGGCATACTACACACCCATACAATCGTCTTGGCGCTAGGGGCCATGTATTGGGTAAAATCAGATTATATTGGCTGGGCTTGTAAGGGTTCTTTAGCCATTAGCCTAGTAATCTCCTATGAGACTATGAACCTATGAACCAATGAACGACAAACCAGAACAGCATCTCAAATACTATCCTCCATACTAATTGATGTGATTTTAACAAACTTGCCAAAGAAATGCCAAAACACAACTATATTACCCAATTCACTTAGTAACCACAATCCCATTATGTCCTTCTGGCCATTCAAGCCTCCCAAACCATACCATAGATGAATACCACAGAACTCCCCTTTAATAATCCATCACAGCACACCTTGAACTCTGAGTTTGAATTAATTCTCAATGACAGCTCTCATATCATTGCTAAACATTCTGGAACTGATACAAAATTATCACTTCCAACAAAGGAAATTAAAATTAAAAAGTGCAAGATGCAGATGGATTATTTCATTAATAAAGAAGCTTTTAAGACAATGAGATGATGCCTGGAAACTCTTGAAAGCAGGCCTGTTCAGTGCAACTAATAATATAACATATTACAACTTTTAGCAACAGACATGCATTGTCACTAATATAGCAAACCATCCTACATTACGAACTGACAATTGTCAAGGAAGAACTCCTCCAAGGAATTCCTAAAAGTATTCAAAAACATGACATATGGCCAACACCCCACTTGAAATATTCCATTCACACTTCATCCAGATTTACTGAATAATCTGGAGCCCTTCATACTTACAGGATCCTATCCACATAATATACATAACCTCCTCAGTGCCAGTATCTCTAAATCAAATACTGCTCTTTCAATTTGTGATCTCACTGCATTCTACTTCAAAGCTATTTCATCTAAACATATTTTAAAGGAATGCTGCTGCTGCTTATACCTACAGGCTAGTGCTTCATTATTATTACCTCCTGCCTCTTTGGGTGCCTGTTGCGGTTTTACTGGTTCTTGGTTCTGTGGCACCCTTTCCTTGGAGTTTTTGGGATATTTTAATGGAACTTGAAAATGCTGACCTGGGTCAGCAAAAAAAAAAAAAAAAAAATTGCCATCATATTATCCAAAATGTATCCAGGTGGCAGCAAAGTATAGCTGCATGCCACAGCAAGATTTTATCAGTCTTACACTTACTAAATGTAAATAAACCCTTACTCCTGGGAACATGCTATGTAATCCCTAAAGTGAAAACCCCATGTGGACTTCTCACTGCAGAGTAATCTCAATATTGCACCCTCTAGTTAAAGGTATAACAAAAATACTGTTTAACCAGTTACTGGAGTACATCTCAAAATATGACCTCTTAACTAACATACAACATGGATTTCATAACATGTGACACAAAAATAGCAGTTCTCGTTACAACTAGCTTAATACCTGAGGCTACAGAAAATTGCCAACTAACAGGTATCCTTTTCATTGAATTAAAGAATATGTAATTTTGTACATGGGCTGAACACATCTGGAAATGGCTTCTTTTCAGCAGGAGTACCATGCAGCTAAATTCGGAAATGTTTACTCTTCTCCATATTCATTAACTTACCCTTTTATTCACCAACTCTGAAATGTACCCAGTATGCAGATGACTACTTTATGCAGAAAAGTCTGCATAGAAATTTCAATTAAAAACCCAAAGTTAAGTCCAACCTCGCAGTAAACATTACTGATCCCTCGGGGTATACCAGTGCCTGCTGCTACTGAACAAAGGTATCTAGGTATAACTTTGCACCAACTCACCTTTACCAAACGTACAACATATCAACATATCAATAAAGTAGCAGTCAGGTAAAACTGGCATGCAAATAATCTCACCTTACTCTCATTAGTATCTAGGAAAGTTCTTAGATTACAAAATTTAATGTCCAAAATTAAAACTATCTACCATTAATTACGCTAGGCTGAGTACATAACACTCTCTGCAAGTAACTGCTAACAAAGCTTGCAAATTCATATCCCTTGTCAGCTCCAGAGAACATCATTGACACTCCCTAGAAAAATCCAATTGGCTGCCAATAGCAACTAGAGGAATCCTGCAACTTAATTGCCTTTCATACAGACAACTAAAAGTGTGCTGCTATCCACCTTCAGCACGTATGCTACAACAAAAACAATGCTATCAACTTGTCAAAAGCCATACTTTAAAAGATATAGGTATATAGATATAGGTTTTGCAAAGCTTTTATACACAGCATGGAATTCCCTAGCACAAAATATCTGCCACAAACAAGTTAAGTATGTTCAAAAAGGGAGTCACTCCAATTTCTTGTTTCACTGTTTTGGCAACAACTAATTCTTGGCATCTAGCAGTCATCTCACATTTGCACACTCAAGGCTTTATAGGTTCATTGGAGATTACTAGGCTAAATACTGAAAAGTCCTCCCAAGCCTAGACATTATTGTCCAGATTTTATCTGATTTTTTGATCCTGAAGGGCTAGAGGAAGGCTTAGGTTTGTGCCTATGCCTTTGAGTATTTTACAGACTTTCCCTGTCGATAAGGGATATGGGTGCTACCCCAGGAGAGAATTTATGATTCCTGATCCATTGATCCAAACAACATTTGAAGGGAAGGACTCTGGTTTACGTGAACAGAAAGCCTGTTGCAGAGAAGGCATAATCTCTGAGACACATATCTGTCTCTTCCACGTTTTGTTAATGCATCAGACCAGGTTTAGAGCATTAGATTGGGTAGTTTTTGAGAAATTTTTCTTGCAAATGAGTAACAGTTCCATCAGGACTGGATTTCAGAGTGCCTTGTAGGTTAAGCATAGCTCATCGCTTAATAGCCGTAGGAGACAAAATAAAGGGATAGGGCTTTTAGTCAATCCTCACAGGACATGTTATTCATAGCCTGTATTTTTTTTGTATGGAACCTCTCTCTAGTTGTTGCAAGTGCCTGGTCAAGTACATGCCAAAAGGTGAGTTGTACTCTATTACTGGCCTGATAAGGGCCAGGTACAGTGGGACTATGACTTCCTTGGATCTATGACAAGCCTTTAATCATATGCTCTGCCATATAGAAGGAGTTCCACACCACTGTGGACACATTGTGGTCAAAGTTCAGGCTATTATCTGGGAAACTAGATCACATATCTCTGAATTCACACTTTTGACTTCCAAAAGGGTATAATTATGCATTTTTTTTGTATTTAGTTTTTAGGCCATGGTTCTGGCACCAGTCATTTGTCTGAGTCAGACCCTTCTGAAGGATATCTACAGCACTGAGGGATTCAGTGATTGCTACCAACTTGCAGTCATCAGCCAACTTGGTCAGCCAAAGACCTTCTATGTTAGCCTTGACTTAGAGACATATATTGCAAACAGTAGAGGTCCTAGCACTGAGCCCTGTGGTACACCATTAGTAGCTGACCTCTTGCTGGATCTTGATTTTCCTTCTCTAAGAATATGTCCTGTCCTTGAGCCATTTGGTTATCCATCTGGTGACGTATGGATTTATGCACAATTTTGAGAGCTTATCTATAATATAGTGAGGAATTGTGTCAAATGCCTTAGCCAAGTAAAGGTAGGCAGTATAGCTCTTATGACTTTCTTAAGGAAGTCCACTAGATTAAGCAGGCATGATCTGCCCTTGACAAAGGTGAACTGGGTTGGGTCCAGTGTTTGGAGGTTTCCTATGTCATTATTTATCAAGTTCATGATTATTATTTCATGGCTTTGCATATAACACTAGCCAAACTTATGGGTCTGAAATTTTCTGGGTCTGTTGATGGTCCCCCTTTCTGCAGATGGATGACCGTTGCTGTCCTCCACTCCCCAAGGACAAAGCCAGTCTGGAAACTATGGTTAAATCAAGATCTTAGTGCATGTGATAGGTCCTGTTTCAAGCTGTTTAAGTGCCATCCAGGCATATTGTTGGAACCCATTGAAACTGTGTTTTTAGCTTTAGAGAATGCAGTGGTGACCAATTCTTCTCTGATAACTAGTAGAGGAATGGTGAATGGTATTTCTTGGAGGGGTAAGTGGTGGTGATGGGGAGGTAAAATTTGAGATGAATTTATCAGCGAGCAGATTTGCTGTATCTTCTGGCTGGATGTCGGTGACGCCGGTTACAACTAACTCCTCACATTGTTGGGTGTTGCCCTTAAGACAGCAGATATAACTGAAAAATGCCTTATGGTTATCCTTAGCATGGGAGGATATTTTTGCTTTAAAGCTCACTTTTGAAGACTTGACCAGTCCCCCTGATTTTCTTGTTTAGACTAGTAAGGGAGGTTTTGCTCTGTTGTGCATAGCCTCTCTTACTTCTAAACAGGATTTTCTTTCTTTTATTGTACAACCTATTTATACCAGGGGTCCACTAGGGTGGCTTTTTTTCTTAGTTTATCCTAGGCTTATTTTGGCCTGGTACTGCCATTTGTATGCAGTCATTTATATGGCTGTACAGGAATTTTATATACGTCTCTGCAATGGCTATTGAGTTTTCTGGGTTTGGGGGAGCTTGGAATTTAGTTATACTGCCACTTATTAGGAGGTAGTTTGCCTTTAGAAAAAGTCTTAAAGGTTTTGGGGTTAGGTGAGGGTTCTAATTTCATATTTATTTCAAGGGAGACCACTGTGTTACCTTAACTAACCAGTGAGATCATTACACTTGGGGGTGCAGTGCTCTCCCATATTTATGAGTAACAAGTCTAAGATATTTGTACCCTAAGTAGGAGTAAAGACTAGCTGCTCCAGGGCATTTACATTGACAAAGTCAAGAAATCTTTGAGCCTGCATATTAGTGGTCATGTATGCTTCCAATTTAATGGAGGGTAGTTGACATTGCTCATGAGTTTGGTATTAGGCTGAAGGGTAAGAGATTCTAGTATATTCAGGTATGATGTATGGGTTTCCTGTTACATGCTGGTGACCTGCAGCTAGCAAGGATATGGTAAGAGAGTTTTCCAATGGTTAGATGTAAATGGAGTAGTTCAAGCATGTCATATTGACTGACTGGTCTTGAGCTGTGCTGATCCTTTATTTAGATAGCTACACCTCCACCTTTTGTCCTTTCATGTGCATTGGGTGGTTGGAACATGTCAAAGGCATTATAGCCTTGCACAGTCGGGGTGCCTTCCATGGCTTTCAATGATCTCTCAATAACTGCACAGATGTCAGCGTTCTCCAAGGTGAGGATTAATACTGTTTATTAGAAATATAAACCAAAAAGGACAGATGTTGAAAACAGAAACTGTACAGCAAAAGATGCAGACATGCAATGCTTCCAGGGAGTGTAGTTTCTTGTTCAGGCTATTATCATTGAGCAGTAA
>NC_056744.1:523460625-523698125 GCF_019279795.1 Protopterus annectens | reverse complement strand
ATAATCTCGCAATCAGTCCCACCCTCAACAGTGTACTGTCTGACTGGATTATACAGCAATAACCACCTTAAAGCTAAAGTAGACCGATCTGTCACAGCACTATATAATCCCTTGTACACCTGCAACCTCATAACATTGCCCTGTCTCATTAATTAACAGCAATATATTTTATTGTGTCTAGCAAGAACCTGCCTGCACAGCTGTTCCTCTTATCCCTGAATTAACAATACCTCTCAGCATTCCTGATGTTACAACAAATCCTAGAGCCCCAATCTGCAAAACTATTTGGATTATTTGAAGTTACAACCCTTCCTGGCAGACATTACCAGGATAAAACTGTTATTGTTTGGAAATGCCGGTAAATGTAAAACCTGCTGCTTTCTGGGATGTAACTCAAGTATCATAATGATGAACCTTATTCCAAAGTATTTGTACAATTGGAGTTATGGGGAGTCAAATATTCTTTCCAGTAACTCATTTAAATTTACTTTTTTTTTGATATATCACTCTCAAGCCGATCACTTCAGCCTGACCAAGTCTTCCACATTTACCTTCAGCCTAGCTGCAAAGAAGTGGAGAAGCAAATTCTTCAATTAATTAACTATAATTTTTTTTATCTTTGCATTTAACTCAGATAAACCAATTGAACCTAAATCCAATTTTCAGTTTTGGAATGGAGAAAAAAGCTCCAAAATAAAGTTACAATTTATACAAAGAAATTTGAAATATAATTTCAATTAATCATCATGAATATAGGGAAAGCTAGCAGATATCATAAAAAGGAGGATAAAGAATGCATAATAAAGGACCAAAAGAAAGGAGGAGAGGATGGGATGTTAACTTTGTAGTAGTTACACACATTGAAGAGACATAATAAGATTTTAAAGATGTTTGAAAGGAAAAAAAAGAAGAAATGTAATGTGGGTACAAGAACAGAGACAGTTATTGTTTAGGTAAACTTTTAGCTACTCTAAAAAGGTGTGCTGGTTAGTTTCACTTCTAATATCAGATGGGATAGCATTCCATTGCTTACTATACAGACCCAGCACAGTGAGTCACTGTGGTGTTTGTTGGGTTTAACTACTTGAAGAAAGCTTTGAATTTGGGAACACATATTTGTAGTTGGGATATATTTTTAAGGTGTTTAATGATGGGCATTTGCTTGGTTGATGCAGTATTTCATGTGTTAGTTTTAACTGATTAAGAGTAAGTTAACAGTGTAACTCCAGCCATTGTATTTTTGGGAGAGCTATACAATGGTTTCTTTTATTTGGAGTATTAGATGAAAATTTTACATTTTTTTTCTAAGTTTGTTATAATTTATAGAGATGTGTCTAAGGTATATTGATGATTACAATTGGGTAGGTAACTCATATGTCCATTTCATTGATGTATCAGTGACATATGCCCCTGGATTTAATAAACTCTGTGCAGGAATAGTGCTATTCCTGCACAGAGTGGTTCATGTCCTTGTAGCCACAGCAGCACTCCTTGCATATTTAAGAAGGCACGCTGCTGTTAAGGCTAAACGGACACGAACTGTGAATGAATGCAGGGGGGGATGTTTAAGTAATGCATGGACTACGAACACACCCCCTGCACTCAGAAAGTGCTGTACACCACTTTCTAAAACTAATGTGGCATAATATTAGAGAATTTCTCTAATATTATGCCAGAATTTCAGTGTCCATGGATACTGAAATGAAATAAATGCATATTTCAGTGTCTGCAGACACTGAAATACATAGTGGAGCAAGAAAGCAATGCAAGGGATGTGTGACAGGTTCTGTGACACACCCCCTGCATTGTAAAAGTGCCGTATGATACCTTGTAACCTGCTAAAGCAGGAAATGTGGGCAAAGGCACAAATAATGGGGGGACAATGCCCTAAAAATAGGGACATGTCTTAAATATGGCCCTCACAAACTTAGAAAGTTGATAGAAAACAGGTCATGCATTACCATGAATTTCCGAAGGATAGAAATCTGAACGTCAAATGTATGCCATTATTCCCTGAAAGTAGTCTATGTAGACAAAGGCACAAATAATGGGGGGGGGGCCATGTTAAAATAGGGACACTACATAAATATTGCCCTTACAAACTTAGAAAGTTGATAGAAAACAGGTCATGCATTAGCATGAATTTCTGAAGGAAAGAAGTCTGAAAGTCAAATGTATGCCATTATTCCATGACATCAGTCCATGTATTCAAAGGAAAAAATAATGAGGGGACAAAGCCTTAAAAATAGGGACACTACATAAATATTGCCCTCACAAACTTAGAAAGTTGATAGAAAATGGGTCATGCATTAGCATGAATTTCCAAAGGATAGATATCTGAAAGTCAAATGTATGCCATTATTCCCTGACAGCAGTCCATGTGGACAAAGGCACAAATAATCGGGGGACAACGCCCTAAAAATAGGGACACTTCATACATATTGCCCTTACAAATTTAGAAGGTTGATAGAAAACAGGATATGCATTAGCATGAATTTCCGAAGCAGTCTGAAAGTCAAATGTATGCCATTATTTCCTGACTGAAGTCCTCAATGACTTGTCAGAAAACCACAATACTCACTATATAACATAATAATATAATAAATCTTCTTGTTTACATGCTAAGGAATGTTTAAGCATAGGTAAGCAGGTGTGCGCAGTATAGCCCTCCAGTTAGCATTGCTTAAACATCCCATAGGAAATAAACAAAAATATACAGCTGAAATTCCTGAACCGAGATAATGTAGTGGTTAGAGTCCAAGCTTTACAGGCAGGTATTCATGGTTTGAATACCAAGAGAGGCAAGTTATTTTTATATGGGAAAGCAGTGTTAATTTTTTAAAAACTTAAATTATGTAGTAACTGTTTTTTGTCAACCAGAGTAGTGTAGCTGGTGTAAAATGGAAGTGTGAGTGCATATACCATGTGAAATCAGCCATGTATACACAAGTGTCCCATACAGTATAGTCACACCCCTTGCTAATGTAATGAAAGCACATAGAATGATGTCATGTAAAGTAAATCATATACACCTACTAAATGAAGTCATTATTCTGATAGTTTTCTAAAATAAAAAGTGAGCAATGGTCAACAATGCTCAGCTATGCTTACTAGGTTTAAAAGTCTCTTAGACATGATTGCTAAGCAGCAGGTAGCTTAGCTTAGCAGATTTCTGCACTGCTAAGCTGTGATCAGCATTTTTGAAATGGTCCAATGACAGCAAAAGGTGGGAATACAGCCTTATTTAAACTGTGCAAGTAGGAATGCAGCCATAACCTGTTTAGTTTGATCTTTGCAAGAACATGTCTGGTAGAGGGAGCGCACTTTCAGGTGCAGCACTAGAGCATTCAGGAGTCCAGGGTCATGGCTGGACTCCTTGTAGAAAACCATGATGAGAGACTGCTGCAGGGCCAGTACCAGGGCTCACAATACAAAGTGGAGGCCTGGGACCATCTTGCACGTGATTTCACCAGTTCTACTGGCATCCCCCTGGACTAGTGAGCAGGTACAGCCCCACTATGCTGACCTAAGGTGTAGAAAGTGGGCACTCTTGGCCCAGTGGATCCAAGATGCATGGGCACAGAATGCTCCAGTAGTGAGTAAGTAGCACTATCAAGTAGTTTGTAGCAAATACTAGCCTGAGAATGTGATAGACAGGTATGCATAATGTTTGTTTTTCTCCCCCTAGAGCTGCAGCAGAGAGGGCTATGAATGTAGAAGCCCATGGCAACAGACTGCTGTGGCTGCGCTGACAGGCTGGTGAGTACAAATCTATTTTGCAGTATATTGTTCAAATAGCTAAGAAGGAGTACATTGGTTCATAGGTTCATAGGTAGGTACTAGGCTATCTGCCCAAGGGCATTTATAAGCCTAGTCAGAATGTGTTGGCTTTCGCATCCCTTTTAGATTAGTTTCCTGGGCCTCTGTCCAGCAGGGCCACTGATGTGATCCCAGGTGTATATTTATGATTTCCCATCCACTCATCAAGATTTCTCTTGAAGGGAGCCAGTGAGGGACATTGCCTAACATAGATTGGGATTCTATTCCAGAGCGAGGGAAGTCTCTGGGACAGGAATCTATCCCTTCAGCATGTCCTATTTTTTGTTGTGCTGAGGTTTAAATCCCTAGAGCGTGTGGCTCTAAGAGATTTGGTTTTCCTTAGGTGGAGCATGTCCATTAATTCAGGGTTTGACATGGCCTTGTACGTAAGGCAGAGGTCTCCTCTGAGGAGGCAGTAAGCAACCGAGTAAAGATGGAGTTTCTTTAGCTGGGTTGCATAGGGTATTTGTTTGAGGCTCATGATCCTCTTGGTGAGGTACTTTTGCGGTCTTTCCAGCTGTTGCAGGTGTCGAGTAAGGTACATCCCAAATGGGGCAGTGTACTCTATTATGGGCCTGATGAGCGATGAGTAGAGGGGCACAATAACCTCTCTTGATCTAGATGTGAACCCTTTTGTGATTAGGTAGGCTACATAGAAGGATTTTCTAACCACTTTGGCAATGTGGTTATCAAAGGAGAAGTTGCTATCTACTTGGGTCCCCAAGTCCCTAATTACATCTTCCGTACTTAGTGGATTACCTCCTATGTGATAGTTTGTGGGCACTTTATTTTTCCCAAAGGGGATGACTATGCACATTTTGGCATTTAGCTTAAGGCCATGATTCTGACACCAGGTATTCATCTCCGCGAGACCCTTCTGGAGAATGTCTGTGTCAGCTGGGGAGTCGATTATGGCCCCCAGTTTGCAATCATCTGCGAACTTGGTCAGCCATAGTCCTCCCGTGCTTGCCTGTACCTCAGAGAAGTATATACCGAACAGGAGGGATCCCAGGACTGAGCCCAGAGAGACTCCACTTGTAACCGGTTTAGTGTCGGACATAGCACCCGCAACTCTAACCATGTGAGTTCTATCCATGAGCCAGTTTGCAACCCATCTCGTGACATAGGATTTAATGTTCAAGCTGGTGAGCTTTTCTATAATTCCAGCATGGGGAATGGTGTCGAAAGCCTTTGCGAGGTCCAGGTAGGCTGTGTGGACTACCTTTCCCTCATCTATGGCCTTGGTAACTGTTTCAAAGAAATCAACCAGGTTTAGGAGGCATGATCTGCCTTTAACAAAGCCGAATTGGGTAGGGTCCAGTGTCTGGAGGTTCCCAATGTCTTTGTTAATGAGTTCCATGATGATGCGCTCCATGGCTTTGCAGACCAAGCTAGTCAGGCTTATAGGGTGATAGTTCCCGGGATCCGTTGTTGCACCACCTTTGTGGAGTGGGATAACCATTGCTGTACACCATTCTTTGGGTACATAGCCAGTGGTGAGGCTGAGCTTGAACAGTGAGTTTAGGTGAGGGGGTTAGTTCATTTTGGAGCTCGTGTAGGAAGCAGCCTGGGATGCCATCCAGTCCCATTGATGCTGTGTTCTTGGCTTTGGAAAGGGCTGTTTTCACCTGAGTGTCTGTGATGTCTGGGGCTCTACAATCTTCTGTAATGGACACGGGCCCTTTAGGGGGTGAGAGTGGGTAAAGTTTGCACTGAACCTGTCAGCCAGGATGTTGGCAATGTCTATTGGTTCAGTGTATTTTTTTGTCATTTTGCACTAGCTCAGAGCAGATCTGAGAGCTGCCCCTTAGATTCTTGACATAGCTAAAGAAGGCTTTGTGATTATCTTTAGCGTCTTTGGCAATTTTTCTTTCGAAGTTGGCCTTGGATGATTTTATGAGGACTCATAGTTTCTTACTGGTACTGATTAGGGATGCCTTCCCTTTTTGGGATTTTGCTCTATCATGTAGTAGTTTCCTCCTTTTGTTGTAGAGCTTACTTATGGCCGGGGTCCACCAGACTCATTTCCTCATTTTGGAGGAGTGAGTCTTTCATTTACTTGGGATGGCTCGATCCATGCATTCCTGTAAGTGCACATAGAATGCATTTGTGAAGGATTCTGTGGTTTGGGCAGCATTATCCTTTAGCAGTGGGGCTTTGAAACTTTCCACCTCGGTCTTGAGAAGTGTGAAGTTTGCTTTTGAAAAGTTTTTTATAGTTGTTTCCTTGACTGGGGGTGGGGTCGGGATGTGGATATCTAGTGTGATTAGTTTATGATTTGATCTTACCAGCGATGGGTTTACCTCTGGTGTGGAACACTGGTCACCCATATTGGTGATGATCAAGTCCAATACGTTGTCCCCTCTCGTATGAGTGGTAACCAGTTGTTCCAGGGTGTTTGAGTTTATAAACTCTAGAAAGCATTGGGCAAAGGAGTTTGTACTTGAGTAGTTTTCCCAGTCTATGTTTGGGTAGTTGAAATCACCCAATATCATGGTGTTGGGTAGGATCTTCATATTTTCCAGTGTACTCAGGAATGCTGAGTGTGTGTCTTGAGACAAGGTGGGTGATCTGTAGCAGGCTACAAACTGAAAGGCAGTTTTGCCCACTGTTAGTTGCACATGGATAGTCTCTGAGGCCTCGTGCTGTGCTACAAGCCTGGAGGTGTGGGAATCCTTGATGAAAATGGATACACCACCGCCTTTTGTATTTCGGTCCTGGTTCTGGGGCCAAAAGGTATGGTATGAGTTATAGCCTGGTAGTGTTGGGGTGCTTTCTGGAGCCTTGAACCAGGTTTCTGTTACTGCACATAAATTGATTCCCTCCTTGCTGAGGAGTGCCTCGATTGCATGCATTTTGAGGTTTAGACTTCTGGCATTGCTTACTGCTAGTAGGTATACGGTTACTGTGTGAACTGAATAAATAAAACAGTTTGACTGACTAATATTGATATGCAATAATGATTCTTAGAAACCACTGTTGTGTTTATTCTGGTATGTTGGAGACATCTAGAAATGATACAGGTTCTTCACAGCAAATGTGGCTGTGACAGCATACATTAACTGAGGTTCTTCTGTGAACCATCTATAAGAAAAACTGTAGATGGTGGAGCTGTAAAACAAGATATAACTGAAATGTGAAATATATACTGCAATAAGCTCTGAACCCTGAATAGTAATGTGTAAAGTTTCAAAGTGTGTTCCATCCAGCAATGCTGTGTGTTAAACTTTGCTGTCCAGATTGTAGTAATCCAAAGAATTAGTGAATGCACAGTACACTAACTATCTGTCATGCATGCATCACAAAATTACAACTTCAGACTTTCTAACCAAGAGATTATTAAGCTGAAACCAGTGAAACAACAAACAGTGGTTCCCCAATAGCTCACTGTGATGAAAACTAACTTAGCTGTTAATTTTGCACACACAGACACAGTTCAAATCCAGGGAGTGGTACTAAGATGCGTGCATATCTACACACAAGGAATCAGGAATAAATGTAAAAACAGTCAGGTAGTGTTAACATATATTTTCTCCACAGGTTGTACAGGTAAGGAAATATTGGTAAGTAGCTGTATGAAGGGTATATAAATAAACTGTGTACAACTGTTCAACTGTCCCACCATAAGCCTGCAAATGACAACAGGATAGGTACATACAACATGCACTCTTCCTGATACATGTATTTCAAGTGTCATAGTGTCACAGCTACAGGTCACTGCTGTCAATAACCCTGGACACAGAAAGGAAACCAGTTGAAGTATGCTAGTAGCACATTCACATAACTGCACTTCAGGGTACCCCTCCTGTGCTAGATATATAGCCCTACATGTATGAGTCCCCTCTAGTCATGTACCCAGAGCTGTCAAAGTTTGCCCCATACCATTCCAGGCTGACAGTTTAATAGGTATGTTTGTGCTACAGAAGCTATGGGCTATAGGCAGATGTAAAGTGAGGACAGAGCTATAGAGTATTGAGTAGTACTGATGTGGAAATTAGAAGCATAAACAGTTGTTAATGGACTTTTTGCCCCCCCCCCCCAATCTGGATCACTACAATAATTCATATACTATGGGTATATTTTACTCCAAACCTAATGTTGGGACTTGTGTTCTATTATTGTTCATATATTTGATTGGTTGCATGTTAACTTACCTTGTTCAAATATCATTGTTGGTAACCTGTTGCTGTCAATGTTACCAGCATGCTGTTATGATGCATACTGTTGTTCCATTTATGCATGTGTTCATTTTGCTATGCAACTGCTCCAAATCTGTTATATGAGTTTAACTGGAACACACATGCATTCTGTTATAACTAATCTGGAAATGTGTTGTTCATGACTAACCAATATATTTTTTAAAACCTCAACACCATAGTGCATTTGGGAAGGTAGATCCTGGTGGATCCCCGCAGCTCCGCCTGTCCCGCCTCATTTGGCTGTGGCACTGGGCCCCAGCACATCTGGGACCCAACCTGAGACTTCCTCATCTGCTGGATCTGCACCACCTTCAGGTTGAACCGCTTCAAGGGATGGGGCCCATCCCCTCTGGGAGTGGGAGCAGACAGGAGCCTGTCACCTGCAGTCAGTTCCAGGGTTTGGTGGGTAGTGCCATCCGAGCAGAGTTGGGTGGGCAGCTGTGCCAAATTGAGGGTTGCCTGGCACACCTCAAGGGGGATGCCACCCCTCCTGTCCAGCCCCAAGCACAGCCAACTTTGGGGCCATGAAGGAGCAGTGGTGACTGCCAATGGGTGGGGACCTCAGTTCCACTGTATCCCTTTTGGGGGCTCATGGGCTTCAGATTTCCAACCACTCTCCCCATCAAATGTGTTCACCCCCCCATGTGTCATATACCGCCCCTGTCTGCTGTCTTGTCTGTCTGCAAATGCAACCTATCCCACTCAACCTACCTCCCCAAACATACCTACAGCCCTTCCCCAACATTCCACTCTCACCTTAAAAAAAGGGCATCTGTCCCCCCAAAAAAACATTGCCCCATACATAGTTCTATATTTCACCCCCATGTACAGTGAAACTAATCAATCAACCCACAGATTACTCTGCAAATGTATGTTACCAACACCCCTCCCTGTGGGGTGTGAGGCTATACATTCCAAATTCTACACATGTAATTCACAGCTGTTGCTGCCGAAGAAATGTAGAGCTATGGCCTTTCCTACACCAGTCCTGCACATCCCTAGCTGTTTTTCCTAATGTTTTACGTTCTGCTTGCCCCCATTTCACCACTTTCCTATCACCCTTTTTTATTTTCTTTAAACAAAATTAGCACGGGTGTAAGTGGGAGTAAGCGGTGCTAAGCGAAGCTAAAAGTCTTTTTTAAACCATCTCTTAACAATGCTTAACACCTTGAAAACCATGCAAACCTGCTTACAACTGCTTAAAAGTGCCTTAATCACTCTATCTCCATCAGCCCTTGTTCTGCCCTGCAAAAAAATAATCATCCCCACAAAGTCTGAAATCCAAGATGCCGTACAATACAATCATAACAAAGTACCACTACACCATCTGACCTGTGGGAATGTGTAATGCTTTTACAAACATATCATTCATTCTGGTCATTTAACATTAATGAAAACAAAGTAATGCCTTTCTAGTCTGGAACCAAGGACCATGTGTACAACAACCACAGCAACATACCTCTATTCCATCTAAGCTATAGGAGTGTGTAATGTTTTTACAAACATACCATGCACAACAGTCATTCAACATAAGGGGGAATTATATATCCGTAGTACTGTTATATACATATATATGTATATGGGTTCCCTTCAAAACATCTAAAACCCATAACATCTAATTTCATAACACTGAGACCAGAACATCTAAAACCCAAAACATCTAAAACCCATAACATTGAATTTCATAACATCTAACAGTACAAATCATATGAAAATAACACCCCCTCCACATATAATGACACCAAACTACCAAACACACTTTTTACTATGTTTCTGCAGGGGGGCTTGATACAGTGGGGTTAGAAAATTAACTTTTTTTCACTGTAGTGTGATCTTGGAGTTGGTATATTTAATGTATGGGGGGTGTGGGGGTGGAGCCTCCCACATGGGGGGTGCAGGGGGGCTTTCCCCCCTGCAGAAATGTAGTAAAAAGTGTGTTTGGTAGTCTGGTGTCATTATATGTGGAGGGGGATGTTATTTTCTTATGATTTGTAGTGTTAGATGTTATGAAATTTGATGTTATGGGTTTTAGATGGTTCAAAGTAGACCTATGTATATATACATATCTATCTATCTCTCTCTCTCTCTCTCTATATATATATATATATATATATATAGATATTTATATACATATATATATATATATATATATATATATATATATATATATATATATATATATATATATATATATTCATGTAGAGATATATATAGACGGATAACCAACCTCTTACTGCAACAAATCTGCAAAAAGCCCAACAAACATGAGGGATAAAGGGCACGCAATAGTGACATTTTTGAAATATGGCTGTCATACACATAGAAGTCTGCTAGAGTGGCATGGTGTGCTTTAACATACAATGCCAGACAAATTCCAGGTCTGAAACACAAATGATTGTCAGAATTTACTGATGTCAAGCCTCACATCATCACAGTGATTTCTCAGAAACCCACTACTGTTGTGGCCAACAGACAAAACATATGAGCCACACATCAGAACAGTGCCTAGACATCTGGACAGTGGAGAGGTATGACCACAGTCATGTAACAGAATGGAAAAACCTGTGACAGCTGCTAACCATTTCACCCAGCACCTTCTAAACACCAGTAAAACCAACATGACACTAACCCAAATCAGCTCTGGGCAATTACCCATGTATATCCATATATGTCATGCACTACAGGGATGGAAATGTAGGGAAAAGCAGATAGTGGTGCATAAATGTCCACTCACAACCATTTGTACCACAGTTACAGCAGCATACCAGTACACCAAATGAACTCTAGAATAGAACGGCTGTTTGAATAAACATATCCTGATTCCCAGTCACACAATACACTGATGGATACTGGCCCAACTCACAGTGTACTAGGAATCCTGAGGTGTTACAGGACCTTTCTCAGTCTGCTCCCAAAATCATACACACCTGATAGACCACCGGCAGCTGTAGTAGCATACACAGTCAGATAGAAAAAGGATCTGTGACATTCACATCTGCTACTCTTCCTACTGAGCTAAACAAGCATCTACACACAACACTGCTACACAGTCTTGGCATGTACAGATTTGAACAGAATGTCCAGGGTGTGAGACCATATTTCATGGCCATTGCCGCATACCACTTGGCTTGACAACACATTTCTGTTGTCCTCACCCCTATCTCTGGGGTTTGAGTGTCCAAGTTCACCTCCAAATTCCATACAAATGCACAGCTGTTCCTTTATTACAAATGGACAGCTATGGACCTTCCCTACACCCATCCTCCACATCCCTAGCTACCTTTCATATTGGTTTTCCCTCTGCATGCCCCATTCTCATCACTTTCCTATAACTCCTTTTTCTTTTCTTTTAAAGGAATTAGCGTGGGTGTAAGCAGGAACAAGAGGGATTAAGTGAGTTTGCACGATCTTAAGTGAAGCCAAAATGGATTAACCATCTGTACGGTTAACTGGATGTTGGCATTGCTTAGCGTCACACAAACCCATGCAAACCCACTTAAAGCCACATAAAATTGCTTTAATAACTCTGTCTCCATCAGCCACTCTTTTGCCTAGCAACAAAATAATCAGACCTCTAAGATTAAATCCAATTACCCTGCACACTATAGTCAGAGCAATGTACCACTACACCGTTTAAGCTGTCAGGATGTCTGATGCTCTTTCAAACATCTCATGCAGTAGAGTCACTCAACAGTAGGGACAAAGCTCTGTGGAATCACTCAGGTTTTGTTTATATACATGTACAGATTTACATGTCTGGAGATAGATATATGAAAAAAATGTAATATATATATATATATATATATATATATATATATATATATATATATATATATAGGTTCATAGGTTCATACTAGGCTATCTGCCCTAGGGCATTTATAAGCCTAGCCAGAGTGTGTTTGGCTTTCACCACCCATTTTAAATTAATTTTGCTATGCCCTTTTTCGAGGTTAGTATACTGTGCCTCTGTCTAACAGTGACACAGAAGTGATACCCGGGTAAACCTACGATCTCCCATCCACTCATCAAGATTCCTCTTGAAGAGAGTCAATGAGGGACTCTGCCTAACCTGGACTGGGATTTTATTCCAGAGTGAAGGGAGCCTCTGGGTTATGAATCTGTCCCTCCAGCATGTCCTATTTATTTCAGTGCTGAGGTTCAAGTCTCTCGAGCGCGTAGCTCTATGGGATTTGGATTTTCTGAGGTGCAGCATGTCCATTAATTCCGGTTTGGACATGGCTTTATACGTCAGGCACAGATCGCCTCTGAGCAGGCGGTATGCCACTGAGTAGAGCTGGAGTTTCTTTAATCGGGCAGCATATGGCATCTGTTTGAGCCCTATGATCCTCTTGGTGAGGTACTTTTGGGGTCTTTCCAGTTGCTGCAGGTGTCTGGTAAGGTACATCCCAAAAGGGCATTGTACTCAATTATGGGCCTGATGAGGGATGAGTAAAGAGGCACAATGACCTCCCCTGATCTAGATGTGAATCCCTTCATGATTAGGTGGGCTATATAAAATGTTTTTCTAACCACTTTGGCCACGTGGTTGTCAAATGAGAGATTGCTATCAACTTGGGTCCCCAGGTCCCTAATTACTTCTTCTGTACTTAATGGATTACCACCTATGTGGTAATTTGTGGGCACTTTGTTTTTGCCAAAGGGGATGACTATACACTTTTTGGCATTTAGCTTGAGGCCATGGCTCTGACACCAGTTGTTTGTTTCTATGAGGCCCTTTTGGAGGATGCTTGTGTTGGCTGGAGAGTCGATTATGGCACCCAGCTTGCAGTCATCTGCGAACTTAGTCATCCACAGTCCTTCCGTGTTGGCCTGTACCGCCGAAAAATATATACCGAACAAGAGAGGTCCCAGGACTGAGCCTTGGGGATGCCACTTGTAACTGGTTTGGAGTCTGACATGGCTCCAGCAATTCTAACCATGTGGGTTCTGTCCTTGAGCCAGTTTGCAACCCATCTAGTGACATAGGGGTTTATATTTAAGCTGGTGAGCTTATCTATAATGCCCGAGTGGGGTATTGTATCGAAAGCTTTTGCGAGGTCCAGGTAGGCTGTGTGGACCACCTTCCCCTCGTCAATGGCCTTGGTGACTGTTTCAAAGAAATCAACCAGGTTTAAGAGGCAGAATCTGCCCTTAACAAAGCAGAACTGGGTAGGATCCAGTGTCTGTAGGTCCCCAATATCTTTATTTATGAAGTCCATGATGATCCTTTCCATAGCTTTGCAGACCAAGCTAATCAGGCTTATGGGGCGATAGTTTCCAGGATCCGTTGAGGCACCACCTTTGTGGAGAGGGACCACTGTTGCTGTACGCCACTCTTTGGGTACATATCCTGTAGTAAGGCTGAGATTGAACAGTAGTTTTATGTTTGGGTTTAGCTCTTCTTGGAGTTCATGTAGACAGCCCGGGACACCGTCTGGTCCCATTGATGCTGTGTTTTTGCTTTGGAGAGGGCAGCTCTTACCTGAGCATCTGAGATGTCAGGGGGGCAGCACTCTGCTGGGATAAATATTTGCCCTTTTGGTGGGGAGGGGTGGGGGGGGGAGTTTGCGCTGAACCTTTCAGCTAGGATGTTGGCAATGTCTGTGGGTTCGGTGTATTTTTTGTCATTTTGGACTAATTCTGAGCATATCTGGGAATTCCCACCCAGGTTCCTAACATAACTAAAGAAAGCCTTGTGATTATCCTTAGTGTCCTGTGCAATTTTTCTCTCGAAGCTGGCCTTAGACAATTTTCTGAGTGCCCGTAGTTTTTTGCTAATACTGATCAGAGATGCCTTCCCTTTTTGGGATTTTGCTCTATCATGTAGTAGCTTCCTCCTTCTATTGTATAGTTTGTCACACACACACACACACACACACACACACACACACACACACACATATATATATATATATATATATATATATATATATATATATATATATATATATATATATATACATGCTTATAACATGTAGTGCACTCATATCTCAGAACCATACCTCTCAACCTGTTAGTGCAAGAAAGCTGGGCAAAGGCTGTAACAATGGTGTGACAATGGGCCACAACTAGGGACGTATTTCAAATATTGCTTTTAGAAATGTAGAAAGTTGCTTGAGTCACAGGGTTTTTTTCAGCATACATGTTCTAAAGGATATGAGGTCTCGAACTGAAATCATGTCATCATTTACTGACAGAAATCCTCAAATCATCACAGTGATTTACCAGAGAAATTAGAATAATTTGTGGAACAGAGACAAAATATGAGCAATAAACCTGGATGTTCTGCAACAATCCAGCCAATTGAGAGGTAAGCTCAGAACCTCTTAGTGCAACGAATTTGGACAAAGCCTGACAAAGTGGGGGGGGGGGGAGCCATTAACATAGGGACATATCTGAAATACTTGATTAGATAAGCTGAGAGTTGCTACAGTAACACCATCTGCTCTAATATATATTGACTGAAATACAACTTCAAGACTCAGTTGCATCTCATTAGTTAGTGCCTGAAATCCTCACATCGTACAACTGATTTGTCAGGCATACACAACACTTATGGGGACCATACCAAAGATATGAGCTAGACAACTGGACATCCTACAATTATCTGGATATAACACGGCATTGGGGAAAGTACACTGAGCTGCTTAACAAGTCACCAAACACCATCCAAATTACAGTCAGACTGACACAACAGTACCCCAAGTCAGCTATGGGGAATTACACATGCATTTGCAAATATATCAGGCACTGCAGGGATGTAACAGTAGTGAAAAGCAGTCATCGGTGTGAACCTGCATGCCCACAACCAATTTCACCACAGTCTCAGTGACATACTGGTAAGCCAAATGAACAGTAGAGTATAATGACTGTGTGAACATAAATATGTTTGACACTCACACACTACCCCTACATATACTGCCCCAAGTCACAGTATAGTCTGACTCCTGCTGTGGTACAGAACATGTCTCAGTCTGCCCCTACAAATATATATACAGCTGATAGACCACCAGAAACTGGAGCAGCATGCACAGTCAGATATAAAAGGAGCCATGACACTTAAATGTACCCCGTCCCTACACAGTGCAACAAACATTTACACACTACACCGCTACACAATCCTGACAATCTGTTAACAATTGCTGCATATACACAGATCCCTCAACTGTACAGATTCCTACAGAATGTCCAGGCTCTGTCCACATATATATATATTGCCCATTCCTTATAACATGTCTGGCATTCTGCTACTTTACTGGGATTATATCAGGAAGGAAGGCAATAACTAATGATATATAGCATACCTATCAACCTCTTACTGCATGACATCTGGACAAAGTCTGACATAATCGGGGGACAGAGGACCAAAAACAGGGGCATAATTGAAATATTGTTGTTATAAACTGAGAAAGTTGCTGGTGTTACAGGGTTTGTTGTAACATATCTTAACTGAGGTATATGAAGTCAGAAACAAATGGAAGTTAGCATTTACTGAATGCAATACCCAGGGTATGCTACTGATTTGCCAAGGACAACAACTGTCAGAGGAACAGACAAAACATATGAGTGAAACCTCTGGCCATTCTGCAGACAGCCCTATAGTTGAGAGTTATGTCACCCACATAACACTGTCAGACTGAGACCCATGCAGAATATCCTTGTCCACACAAACCATGTTAAACTAGCATGAATCCAAATGTATAACAGCAATGCTCACATTTTGTCTCTAACTCTGGGATGTTCTCCCCCATTTTGTTGTGCTGTCTCCACATGTTTTGTTGTAAGAGGTATTTCGAAGTACCCTCTGTGATGCTGTTCTTCACACACCTCCATGTTGCCCTACTCAAAGGCTAGGAAAGGGGGGGCAATGTCCACATGAAGAACGCAATTGTTAGGAGTGTGTTGCCATGCCATTGGCTAGAGGAATAACAACACAGCTGTTCTGCATTCAATTAGCAAGTGGGGAACCCCAGTGCGTGCACAGGCCATCACCTGTTCATGAACATTACCTACAAAAAGCAAGCTGTTGCCTATGCAAAACAGGTCTATACCTCTACATGTGTAGACAGAGAGAGAGAGAGAGACACACACACACACACACACACACACACACACACACACACACACACACACACACACACACACACACACAGTAACAGAAACTGGAATTCAAACCAACAATGCTTGGGGGAAAAAAGGTATGTCAAACAAGTAAGCATGTAATGGAATGCAGTAGGGGGTATGCAATAATGGGATATAGGTTGTTAAACAAATATGTCTCAACAAGACTTGCTGTACTGTTATAGTGCTGATCAGCATCTATGTCCATAGCATCTGGGTCTGTCTGCAGTGACATAGATCACAGCTCAGGCCCCTGAGTCGCCCCAGGAAGGAATGGCTCACATATGACTACTACTGGACTGTCTGTTGAACAATACTGACTGTGGCATTGCTATGCCAGCTACTGGGATGTCGTAGATATCCATATGTTATTTGTGAATACAACTATGATATACATGTTTGTCTCACAAATCTGAGAGACCTATACAGGGTATTTGATATACTGAGCTCATACCATTCAACTGTCCAGTTTCATGCACACTGACCATATGTGTGCCTCATATTTGTAGTCATTTACTCATAGAGTTGTGTTATGTCTGACAAATCATTGGCAAATGTGTGAAGACTGACATTTGAACATACAAGCATACATATGAGTGTCAGACATCCTCAAGCGTATTTCTATGAATGTAAAGGCTACTGTGCTATCAAATGACTTAAGTATGTTACAGCAATATTAAGAAAGTGTCACTAATTTTGGGCCATTGCCCCCCATGTATGTGTGGCATCCTCCAGATGTCCTGCTCTAACAGGTTGAGAGATATGACTGAGCAGTAAGAGTGTAAATACAGTGTACCATACTGACATAGAGCAGAAATGAAGCCTCATAACAACAGACATGGGATGCAAAACGTCAGGTAAATAAGCTGTACATGTTGTACACGTGTAATCTTAGTTTCTGTGCATCCAACAGACATAAATGTCTACAGCTACTTGTTGTTGCATTGCCCTGACACAAACATGGGTACAAGAATAAGCATGATTATCAAGTTGAAATTGGAGAGGTGTCCAACTGTGTTATGACCTTGTGTCCATGCCTACTACAAACAGCTATATGAGCACCTACATAGATGTATGGACTCAGCAATACCTCACTTGTAAAACCTGCCTACACCAAGGTAGAATAATTCCCTTTGCTGGACAGCAGCAATACACAAACCACATAATCAGTCGCTATATTTGCTGTACAAGGCCAAGTAGGAGCAGACCCCAACTTGGAAGCAAGTCAACCTTTGTCTGAACGAGCATATACAGGTGAATTACTGTAAGAC
This sequence comes from Protopterus annectens, assembly GCF_019279795.1. Taxonomy (NCBI): domain Eukaryota; kingdom Metazoa; phylum Chordata; order Ceratodontiformes; family Protopteridae; genus Protopterus; species Protopterus annectens. Next base: position 523,680,715 of record NC_056744.1, on the reverse strand, counting down.
AAACTATGAGTACATAGACACATCCACCAAGGCCAATCACAAGGGAGTATTCACATATGTCTTTAAACTCTGAGGCAACAACCCACCCCACCCTGTAATGGTGGTCAATCACACCACATACACACACACCATAACTATAGCCAAACCGCTGCAGACAGGTTAAGGCAAACATTACCCCCCTGTCCCACCATCAGTATAGGTGGATATGCATAGCACCCGCACCCCTCCCCTCATCATCAGGGAGCAGGTGCATAATGCCTATTCAAAGTCAACAAAAGTAAGTCTCCTTGAGACCTGTTAACATTCCTGTCTGCATCCTACATGAACTCAGGCATATGTTCCCAGTTCCATTAACCACTGTACGCAAGCAAAGCCTGAGCACCATTGACATCCCATCTGCAAGGAAGACAGCCAATGTCATCCCTCTACACAAAGGTGAATGATGAATGGTGTGCTATCCAATGGACTGGCCCACATTGGGAGGAACATGACACATCAGGACCAGAAGTGTAATGCAGGTTCATATTGTGCTGATAGATGGCAGGGATATGATGTGGTTGTAAGTGATGGCTAATAATAGTCATTGTTGATGTGCAGGTTCCATAAATAACATTGACCAATGTATGAGGTCCTGTGATCTGTTTCCCTGTTTATGTCTTCCAGGTGACATGCAGAGGAAAAGACAACCAGCATATACTGCAGCAGAAAAAGCAGCCATCATGGATGCCATTATCCAGCACCATGGGGTGATATTTGGCTATGGGCAACACAATCTGTGGGAGTGGACCACCCTGTGGGATGACCTTGTACACAGAGTGAACAACGTGGGACACCATGGATGCACATACGATCAGGTCAGGCATAGGGCAACTGATCTGATATATTATGCCCAGCAAAGGGCTGCTCCCATGCCCAGGGACTGTGCCACCACAGGTGGGGGTCCTGCCACACAGGCTCACTTACAGAAACAGATGAGCTCCTTGCCAACCTTCAGGCAGTCCCCACTCACCAGCAAAGCCAAGAAACCAAGTCATGGAGGTGGGTGGCACCCAGGCAACAGGCGAGGACTGTCCAGATAAGGCCCCAATGCACATCAATTGAACACTGTAGCAGTCACACTGGATTCTGTGCACATCTATGGTGAAGGACAGCAAATTGTGTACTATCCGAACTTGTACTGTACCTATGCAGAAAAGTAGCATTCATCTTTTACCAATGCCACATGTGAGTCTGCTGACAATACCTCTCCCCCACAACTACATAGACCCCTCTGATCTAGATGTAAGACAGCAGCTTGAAGCTGGTGAGTATGGAATTGTCCTGTTGTGGTTCACCAGTACCTCAGGCATGTTAAGGTCATACATGTTACCATGCACACAACTGTCACTCTTAGCCATATTGCAATATGTGCATGTTCACTTGTGGTGGGGTTAACTGCATTGCATCACCGTGGTCATCACAGGGGCCTATTTTCAGGAGATGTGACATATCTGCAGCATACTTCACAACCTCTCATTGCAAGAAATCTGGACAAAGACTGATAAAATGGGGGGGAGGGGGCAAAGGCCCAAAACTGGGGACATATTTTAAAAATTAGTCTTATACAGTGCATATAAAAGATGTACACACCCTGTTAGAATGCCAGGTATTTGTGACATACAAAAATGAGACCATGATAAAACATTTTCAATCTCTTCCAACCTTTAATGTGACCTATAACCTGTACAATTCAATTGTAAAACAAACAGATCTGTTACGGGAACAATTATGACAAAAAAAATGTACAATAAACTAGATGTATAAGTGTGCACGGGCTGAAGCTAATGCTGTGTTGAAGCAGCTTTTGATATAATTACAGCATTACATCGTCTTTGGGTAAACACCTGCCATCAATTACAGAGACTCTTTGATTAACACCAAATAACAGTCAGCTGTCCTACTAGGATTTTCCTGACATTTACCCAGTTTCCTGCTACAGCAACAGCCATGGTTCACACAAAGCTTACAAAGCATCAAAGGAATGTCAGTGTTGAAAGGTATCAGCCCAGAGAAGGGTACAAAAACATTTCCATAGCATTGCATATACCATGGAACACAGTGATGACAGTCATCAAAAGGTGGTGAAAAAACAGGGCATAAGTGAAATTGCAAACAAGTGGACTTCCCTCCAAATCTGTTGAAAGACAAGTCCCAAACTGGTCAGGGAGGCTGCCAGGAGACCTACAGCAACACTAAAGGAGTTGCAGAAATCTCTGGCAGGTACTGGTTGTGTACTACATGTGACAACAATCTCCCGTATTGTCCACATATCTGGCCTATGGGGTAGGGTTGGAAGATAGAAGCCTTTTCTCGCACAGAACAACATCCAGGTCTGGCTAAATTCTCAAGAACAATACATCAGGTCTCCCAAAAGCATGTGGGAAAATGTGTTATGGTGTAATGAGACCAAGGTTGCACTATTTTGGCCACAATTCAAAAAGGTTTGTTTGGCACAATAACAACACTTTGCATGCCCAAAAGAACACAATCCCCACAGTGAAGCATGGTGATGGCAGTGTCCTGCTTTGTGGTTGCTGTTCATAAGCAGGAAGTGGGCCTTTATCCAAGGTGGAGAGGATTATGAACAGTTCCTAATACCAGACCCTTTTTGCCCAAAATCTTCAGGTGTCTGCTAGAAAGCTGTAGTTGAAGAGGAATTTCATTTTTCCACATGACAATGACCCAAACCATACATCCAAATCAGAAAAAGAATGGGCAGGATTCACAAAGGCTTGCACGGAGTGTAAGAGACGTGTAACACTCCATGCAAGCCTCGCGATCCAGGAACAGCCCTAAACTCCGTGTAAGAGACCAGCAAAAATGTCTTACACGGACTGGGCGTGGATATGCTAAGTACCTCACTTGCAGCCGAAAGGTATGCAAATGAGGTATATTAGCAATCCACGAAGCAGAAACCAGCCCGTGTAAGAGACGTTTTAGCTGCAGAAATGTACTCAGTTGACAACTGAGTACGTTTCTGCAAAAATCACAATGGAGCCATGTCAGCTCCAAATAAAGGGTGCATATGTGTCAGGCAGCATGCCAATGGCCAAATATGTGGCCATTGGCAAGGTAACCCGATGCAAAAATTATAAAAATATATATATTTTTTTTTCGGCGATCGACGATGTTTAAATGCAGCGCAGCCCCGCGCAAACGGGCTGTGCTGTATAAAACATAAAAATGAAGGTTATAAACCCACAAATGTGGGTTTTATGCAATACATGGAATGACAATGCAGGGACCAGCAGACCAAAAACAACATGGCCACCGTGTAGTGGTTGCTAAGGGGGGAAGCTGAGTCTAAGACATGTAACTAAGCATTAGTAGGCAATCTCATGTAAATGAGGGTTAGGATACTGAATCCCACAGTCACATAGCAAATGAGCACAGTCTGAGTAGTGTAAGAGATACATAAGTGGGAGGAATAGAGTAGGAGATAGGTGACATCACAGGGGGGAATGGTAGAAAGAAATGCAGTTCATTGGAGGTCAGTGTAACATGACAGATGACAGACACAGATCAGGAAAAGAGGAGTGCCACAAGATAAGCATGGGAAAGTCAAGAAATGGAAGGTGAACACTGTTACTTACACCAAAGTTTCTTGCTGGGCGTGCATGCGCACGTGTGCGCGCCTTGAAGCGCGAGTAGGGCAGTGTGCGCGTGTGTAAGGCAGACTGAGCATGTGGGAGCGTGTTGGTAGATGTTTAACACTGTTTCTGCTGGTGTGCACGCGTGTAGGGCAGACTGAGCATGTAGGAGCCTGTTGGCAGACTTGAAACACTGTTTGCACTGGTGTGCGCGCGTTTTAACCCGAATAGGCAGATCCTGAAACGTGTAAGCATGTGTGCGTGCGTGTAAGCCACTGTGAGTGTGTCTCTGCTGGTGTGCACGCTGCTCCCCCCTGAGGAAACAGAAAGGAAAAAGGAAGCAACAGAATTAGTAGGAAGCTAGCAGGGAATACTGCTGGAGCTAGCAGGTGAAAACAATTAGAAGCAGGCAATTACATAGGCAGAATAGTAGCCCAGCCCAGCACTTAAAACTCTGCAAACAGCAGTGCAGGATGTTTCTCTCAAGAGACACTGCAAGACAGGAGTAAGCTATTAGAAGTGAAAACTGAAAAAGCTGAACTCAGAGCAGAAATGTTAGGGGCTGCCATAGCTGTCATAATGAGACATAGGCGACTTGCTGAGGGTGTTAACAATGCAGATGGTGCCAGACAACCCACAGTGAGGAGACGGAGAAGAGTGTACAGGCCCAGGGTCACCTACCATGGGTTACATGAGCTGGAGATAGTAGAGCACTATAGAGTGGACAGAGAGCTCCTGCAGTAAATAGTTGAGCTGTGCAGGCCACGCCTCACACACAGAACCAACAGAGGGGAACCCATCCCAGTGGAAACCAAGGTATGTGTTGGCCTAAGAATACTAGCAATAGGTACCTTCCAAAAACCAACTGGTGATATGATGGGGATATCATAGGCATCAGCCTCCAGGGTACTGCACCAGTGCCTGGATGCCATGTCAGCACATGTCGGTGATCATGTATATTTCCCCAATGCCCGTGAGGTATTGGCCAGCAATATGCGTCTCTTCCAGCAAATAGCGGAATACCCTGAGGTAGTGGGTGCAATAGACTGCACGCACATATGCATCAAAGCACCAGCCGGTGAGCGGGGTAGGGCCTACATTAACCACAAGGGCTTCCCCTCCATCAACTGCCAGGTTGTGTGTGATGCCCAGGGCATAATAATGAATGTGTGTGCTGGCTGCCCTGGGAGCTACCATGATTCCCACATCTGGCATTTGACGCAGCTGTACCAGACATTTGCCAATGGGGACATCCCACACGGACACCTAGTGGGGGATGCAGGTTATGCACTGGAGCCGTGGCTGATGACACCCATCAGAAATGCACACACACCTGAACAGGAACGCCATAATGAGGCACATGCACAAACACGTAATGTAATAGAGCGTGTGTTTGGGCTGCTCAAGTCACGGTTCCAGTGTCAGGACACATCTGGTGGAGCCTTGCAATACACACCAACTACATGTACCCAAATTGTCATGGTATGTGCTATGCTACATAATATGATCTTGTGAAAACAGCTGCAGCAGGACCAGCATAGGGCTGGGCCAAACAGCCCCCCACCATTGCCAAGGCCATCACAGACAGAGCGTGACTCAGAGGAGGAACAACCTGAGCCTGCCCCAGTAGGCAGAAGGAAGCGTACCCAGTATGCCCTGGCCTTGGCAAAGAGGCAACGCATAGCACATACACTGGCTCAGTAGGAACCCTGGGAATGATACCCCCTCTGACTCACTCAAATAATAACAGGGATGCCTAAAATTACATGACCTGCTCACAAACATGTACAGGGAGTGTAATATGCGCATCCGACAGAGGCAGCCCTGCAGCACCACCTAAGGCATGAATGCCATGTGTTAAGTAATTTAACACCATGTACTATATGCACACCTGAGGACCCTGACTATCATCCACCCTCACCAAGCATGAAGCCACAAAATGATGATGGGATTATCAATTGCAATAACTGGCTGAAGTAATGCAGTTAGTCAAAGGGGAGCCAATGTGTTCCAGCCTGGGAAGACATACGGAGCATGACATGCACCACCTGCTAGGGGTGGCGTGCACCTATCAGTCCAGGCCCCATGGATACTGGCAAAGGCTGTCAGTACCCACAGCATGCCCTGAATAGGTAAGTCTCAAAACACAAACCCACCTTCATAGGTACCACAAGGGATAGGAAACTAGATGTAATGCTACCCAATGCCACAAGTCTAAACAGCAAGATGTGTGCAGTGTAAACGCACACAGTATGGAGAATGTAGATATCAGTCCTGTAATCGAAAACTGGGTCAAGGCTCACATCAGCACCCTAACACTACCAGGTCACACCTCATACTGTGCTGTACAGCCGCAAAACATGGAACAAGCTACAAAAGGAGGGTGACTAGCAAGAAATGGCAAGGATAACCACACCCCCATGTTGGTACCACAACAAGAAGCAGCATGGATTAGCCATGGTCAAATACCAATGGCTAAAACCGCCTCCCAGTATATAGCCTGCTGCAGACTACTGTCCTAATACCAGGAACTGCACCTGGCCTATGTTGGAATACATGAATATATCAAGCCCCCCAAACCACATTATATTGCTTGACTGAAAATACCCAGACATACACTGGGAGCATTATACTAGCACCAACACAGTAGGAGAAAAGTTCCCAGAATCCATAAACCAAAATGCCCAGGAACAACATACCACTCCCACAAGAGGGGTAAGCATACTGGATGTGATAATCAGCAACGTGTACTGGATGGCAAGATGAGAAGTGTATCCCTCACTGGTAAGACCAGACCATAGAGTAATCACACTGGATATACACATCCTGACCCCAGTCCCTGGCCAGAATACCACAGTGAAAAACATGTGTAAAGCATAGGTTGCACCCCTCCAAACCGATGTGGAATCCACAAAAGGCCCTGTGCAAGTGTAGAATATGGGACACACCGCAGAACATGTTATACAGGCATTCCATGAACACAGCCAGGAATGCTTGGAGTATGCAATCACAAATAACAACAAGACACAATGCCATACATGCAGGCATCTGCCATGCTGGACTCCAGCCATTACCAAACCATGCAAGAGAATGAGGAAGCTACTACATGATAGAGCAAACATAAAAAGGGAAGTAATCACTGATCAGTAGTATGGCAATAAAATATGTCCACACATACAATCCACTAAGGCCAGCCGCAACAAGTAGAATCTGTGAATCCAGAGGCAATGTGACACCTGGCCCAAGTACACAGACAACCCACAACTCCTCCCAATAAATACAAATATATGTGAGAGATGCAACCATGTATCCAAACCGGAGGCTGAGCTCCCCCAACTCAGTACTGTCAAAACTAGTCAGGATGAGAAGGTAACCACATACACCACAAACCCAGTCCCACATAGACCTATCACAACTGTAAACCAAACACATAAACACAGAAAAACATTCCCGGAGGCCCTAATTACAAACACACCAACAGAAGCCTCCAAAGCAGATCCCAAGCAACCACAACCTCCAAACATAGCACATGCAACACATAGTACACAAAGCTGGTGTGCCAAACAGTCACAGGCCAGAAGGAGAAACAACATGCCTGATACAGTTGTAATAGGTGTCTGTATAGGCAGACACACTGCTGTCCCACTCACCAGACTGAACAAGGGAAAGGGTACAGTAAGCTGCCTGTAGGCTGCCACAATATGCCACATAACACAAGTACGCAGGTCACCCCAAAGCAAGCAGAAATATGATGCACTCATTGTCCATGCTGGTGTGAATGACCTGAGATGTACCTCCCTGGACCTACATGAAAAGAGACATGGATGAGCTCTCTGAGTATGTACCCCAGGCCGGTATGACACTGGCCGTTTGCAGCATCCAACCCTCACCAAGAATGATGCCACAGTACAAACACAGAATGATCATCTTTAACAGGTGGCACAGTTACAGCTGTCAGTCCAAGATGGTCTAATGTCTGTCTGCTTGAGATGTCATGCATGACAAGCCATGCTGCTGTTCCAGGGATGGCTTGCACCTGTTACCCCTGGGCGTCTGGATACTGGATAAGGCCTTTGCCATCTCCATAGAGCCGTACGTAGGCAAGGCCAAAAAGACTACCCACCACCCTAGAAAACATAAGTGGTAAGAAACATAAGGATAATGCTGATCAATGCCAGATGTGTAAACTGCAATATGCATGCCCCTGAGGCACTTCCCAGTATGGAGAACATCGATGTCTGTGCAGTGACAGAAGCCTGCTGCAAGCCTACTGATAGCACACCAGCACTACCAGGTTATACCACATATCATGCGTTATGGCCCCAACACCTGGACCAAAACATGAAAGGAGGGGGAGTATACATATGCAGCACAGACACCCATATGGCCAGGTAACTGACAATGCACAAAGCAGTGGAGACCACCCATGTACACCTAAGTGTAGTCAAAACTGCTGTACAGTCTGTAGCATGCGACAGACCGCACTCTCACACACAAGAACTCCACCCAGACATCCTGAAGACACTGGACAGTATGAATGTCCCACCAAATACCAGACAAGGTACTCACAAATTACCACATAGGTGGTAAACCATTATGTATGCAAGGAGTAATCAGGGACCTAGGGACACAAGTCGACAGTAATCTGTCATGTGACACTCACAATGCCAATGTGGCTAGGAAGATTGTCGATATTGGACACCGTATCATGAAAGGATTCACATCTACATCAACAGAGGTCACTGTGCCCCTGTACTGTTCCCTTATCAAACCCATAATCTAGTACAATGACTCATATGGGATGTACCATACGTGACACCTGTAGCGGTTCGGAAGACCTCAAAGGTACCCCACCAAGAGGATAAAGGGTGTCAAATATATGTCATATGCTGCCTGGCTGTAGACACCCCAGCTGAATGCAGTCACAGACTGCCTACACAGAGGCATTGTATGTCTGTTGTACAAGGCCATGTCCAACACAGGAGTAATGGACATGCTCCACCACAGGAAATCAAAGCCATTGGAGCTGTGAGAGTGACAGATGTCAGCCTCAACACATAATGAAATAGGATGTGCTGGAGGGACAGATACATAACCCAGAGGCTCCCCACACCCAGAAACAGGATCCCAATCCATGTTAGGCAGAGCCCCTCACTGACACCCCTCAACAGGAATATTGCCAAGTGGATGGATGATCGTACATGTACACTGGGGGTCTTCACTGTGTCACGACCAGACAGAGGCACAGTAAAGAAAATCATAAATGGCCATAATAGTCACATAGCAACGGGCGAAAGACACACACACTCTGGCTTGGCTTACTAATGCCCTAGGGTGGATAGCCTAGTATGAACCTATGAACCTATGAAGATACAAATTGTACAGGACACTAAGGATAATCACAAGGCTTACTTAACTGATGGTAGGAACCATGTTGGGAATCCACAGATATGCTCGAAGCACACGGATATGACAAACAAGATACCAAACACACACACATATTCCCAACATACAACCTAACAGGTGCAGTGCACCCCCCCCCCCCCCAAAATGCAAAATATCTATCCCAGCAGACTGCTGGTCCCTGACATTGCAGATGCTGAGGTAACAGCCATCATCTGCAAAGCAAAACACACAGCAGCAAAGGTATGTGATGGTGTCCTGGGCTGAGGCCAACATGGACTCCAAGAATAATGGAATGCCAAATCACACTACTGCCCAATGTCAGCCTTACCACAGGATATGTACCCAAAGAGCAGTGTACAACAACAGTGGTCCTTCACAACAAAGGTGTTGCCTGAATGGATACTGCAAACTACCACCCCAGGATCCTGACAAGCTTGGTCTGCACAGCTATGGAAAGGATCAGTATGTACCGCAGACATAAATCTATCATGGACCTACTGATACCAGACCCTACACAGTGTGGCTGTCGTAACTGCAGATCCTGCCCCTAAACATGTTTGACCCATTTGAAACAGTCATTAAGGTCATTGATGAGGGCAATGTGGTCCACACAGCGTAGCTGGACCGTGCATATGCTTCCAGACAATACCCTATGAGTTCAGTATGGATATGTTCACCAGCTTAAATATATACCCCTATGTCAGTAGAGGGGTTGCAAACCAGACCAAGGCAGAACTGACATGGTCAGACATGCTGCATCCATGTCAGACTACAAAGCAGATATGAGTGGCATCCCACAAGGCTTGGTCCTGGGACCCCCCCCGTTCTGTATATATGTCCCATAGGTATAGGCCAACATGGAAGGACTGTGACTGAACATGTATGCAGAGGAGTACAAACAGCCCACCATATCTGATCCCCAGCTGACACAAGCAACCCACAAAAGGGCCACCTAGAAACAGACAACTGGAGCCATAGCCATGTCAGCAAGCTAATTGCAGAACTGTGTATAGACAACCACTGTGGATATACAGTAAGTGCCCACAAATTACCACACAGGTGTTAACCCATTACGTACCTAACATGTAATGAGAGACCTGGGGACACAAGGTGATAGATATCCTGCACTGGACAAACATGTGGCTGTAGTGTTCGCAGAAACATACCATATACCCACCCAATCATGAAGGTTGTCAGATGTAGATAAGGTGAGGTCACTGTGGCTCTGCAGTCATCCTTCATCAGCGTCACAATTGACTACAATAGCCCCTGTGGGATATACCTCAGCAGACACCTCCATCAACTGTAAAATCCACAACAGTACCCCACCAGGAGTAGCAAAGAGCATGAACAGATGCCATCTGTTGCCTGAGTAAACAAACTGCAGCTCCACACACTGCCATACTGCCCAGCAAGAGGCAAGCTGTGCCTGATGTATGAAGCCATGTCCAAGCTGGAATCAATGAACATGCTGCACCTTGTACAATCTGAATGGCAGTGAGCTATGCACATGAGAGACCTGAACCCCAGCACTGACATACATAGGACAAGCTGTACAGAATGATCCATAACACAGAAGGCACCCCAACTCTTGAGTAAACTCCCGGTACAGGTTAGCCAGAGAGTCACCTATCGACACCCCTGAAGAGGAATCCCGATGAATGGATGGGAGATGGTAGGTTAACCCTGGGTATCACTGTTATGTCAGAGGTAGACGGAGGCACAGTATACTAACCATGACATATGTCATGGCAAACTCCAGTTACAATGTGTGTCGAAGGACAAACACACCCTGTGACTAGCATCAGAAATGGCCTAGGGAACATCACTAGTGTTTGCCAATGTCCACCTATGTTGTGGAATACACTACCAATGTTGGACGAGCCTGGTGTAGGTAGTCCATATCTGAACATAATGCAACATGGTCATATGTGCACAACTGGCCCCTACACAGTCTGTTGTGCTCACTATGAAGATGTCAAGCAGTGATAGGACTAAAGCCCAGGATACTGTCCACCACAGTGAAAGTACTGAACCAGTACACTATACGGTACTACAGTGTTAGGTCATTATGAAAGTATGTTGACAACTGTCTGCAAAGTATCCCATGCAATCCCTGCAGGCACAGTATAATCCCTGTTGTGGCAGACACAAAGCAGTTGGCCAGTTAGTACACAACATGACACCCAACACACAACCATAAACGTGAGATATTGTTGAAGTTCACACACACCCAAATATGTGGTGGACTTCAGAGTGCAACATATGGAAAGCTCACACTGGGCATGCTCGCACACTTTGATAAATGAGGCATATGTCAGACAACATGCCATGGAAAGGCTGAACTGGGCATGCTCACACACTTAGGCCATATCTCCGTTTAGCAGTTGGCCACACATATCTGGTATTTGTACGTGTCATTCCAGGAACCAACCACAACACAGCAATCTGCCCAGTGCACACAGTAAATGACTACAGAGACATAAGTGATATAGTGGATCACCCTCATATTCAAACATCTTCCACAGATACACAAGTTGTTCATAGGAACAGGGAATGCTATGGCAATAAAGACCTGCAAACAGTAGAACAGCACAACAAATATTGTGCATCTGACAATTGAACATATGGGTGTAGAGGTCAATACTAGGCTTGTTGCCCTAGGGAATGACAGCTTAGCCAGAGTGTGCTTGGCATCTGCATCCCCAGTACAGTAGGCTACTGTGCCACTGTAAAGTAGGTCACATAAGGCAACGTGTGAGGTTAGTGAGCTGTGCCTCTGTCAAGCAGGGGCACAGTGGAGATCCCAGGGTTTGAATGTGCTAAGCCACAGCCATGTTGTTGGTGTGTGCTGGAAGAGGGTTGCTGAGGACCTCTAACAGTAAGTGGCCGTCAATAACAGACTGAGGGGAGCCCTATCTGCATTGTCTGGACAATTCCACTCTCAACACTGTGTTGTGATGATTATGTGGGAATGAAGTGTCGTGCCGGAACTGTTCACAGATGTCCTCCCTCTGTGGGCTACAGCTCTGCAATGTATTAGCTCACTCTGTCTGTTGGACGGCTCATATATGGCTGGTGTACACCTGACAGGTGTCTTGTTGTGGAGCAGTCATGGGTATATGTGGGATAGCATGATCAATGCAAACCTTACACATGCTCATAGAATGCAATTGTCAAGGATTATGCAGAGTGGCCAGTATAGTCCCCCAGCATGGTTCCTTTGAAGTCGTCCTCCCCAGTCCTCGCAAGTGTAGAGTCTGCTTGTGCTAAATACAGTTTGTGTGCAGTGACAACCTTGCCTGGGAGTGGGGATGGGATATGGATGTCCAGGGAAAGGTGGGTATGGTCAGATATCAACAATGGTGGTCTACCTCTGGTGTGGAACAGTGAGTACCCATGTTGCAGATGGACAGGTGCAATATGTATTCCCCAATGTGGCTGTGGTGTGTGGTTCTGCCATAGCACATGGACCCACAAATTGTAGTGGCTGTAGGGTAAAGTGGTAGAGGCCTGAGTAGTTCTCACACACAATATGCTTGTACCTGATGTTAACAACTGGAATGGTGTATGTGAACACCTGCATATCCCGGCAATGTTCCCAGGGAAGCTAAGTGTGTGTCCTGGATGTGGGAGTGGTGTTCTGGACTGGTTGTGTTGTGTGTTACAGGTCCTGTGGTCACGAAGCATGGTATATAGAACATAACCTGCCAGTGCGATGTGCATATCTGACCCTGACGTAGGTGGCTGCAAATGCATATATATGCTATCCCCCACCTGACAGGTAGTACTAGATGTACATACCTCTGTAGAAATAAAGATGTCAGCACCCTATAAATACTGCAGGTGCAGACCAGATGCCCAGTAATTCGGTTAGTGTGCTCTGCTAATGCGTCTCCCTCAAGTGTCATAATATGGGTAGGTAGGAGTTCGAACCATGCAATTGCTCAGTGTGTGTGTGTGTGGGTGAGCGGGGTTGTTGTGTGTGCAAGTCTGTGTGAGGAAGATGTCCCTTTTGGCAACTGTGAAAGCACTCTACAGGATGCACATTCCCCTATCTAAGCACGGATGATGTCAGCACCCTATAAGTACAGCAGGAGAAGGGAAACCTCCCAGTAAATCGAATAGCGTGCTCCGCTAATGCATCTGTCATGAGTGTCATAACATAGTTAGGTAGGGGTTTGAATCCTGCAACTGCCCAGTGTGTGTGGAGGGGGGTTAGTGTGTGTGCAAGTCTGTGTGAGGGAGATGTCCCTTTTGGCAACTGTGAAAGTACTCTACAGGATGCACATTCCCCTATCTAAGCACGGATGATGTCAGCACCCTATAAGTACAGCAGGAGAAGGGAAACCTCCCAGTAATTCGAATAGCGTGCTCTGCTAATGCGTCTGTTACGAGTGTCATAACATAGTTAGGTAGGAGTTTGAAACCTGCAAATGACAAGTGTGTGTGTTTGGATGTGGGGAGTTTGTGTGTGTGCAATTCTGTATGAAAGACATGTGCTTTTTTGCAATCAGGAGATCACACTACATGATGCACATTACCCTTTCCAAACACTGATGATGTCAGCACCCTATACATACAGCTGGAGAAGAGACACCTCCCAGTAATTCGAATAGTGCACTCTGCTAAAGTGTCTCTCTCAAGTGTCATAACATAGTTAGGTAGGGGTTTGAAACCTGCAAATGGCAAGTGTGTGTGTGTTTGGATGTGGGGAGTTTGTATGTGTGCAATTCTGTATGAAAAACATGTTAGTTTTGGCAATCAGGAGATCACACTACATGATGAACATTACCCTTTCCAAACACTGATGATGTCAGCACCCTATAAGTACAGCTGGAGAAGAGACACCTCCCAGTAATCCGAATAGCGCACTCTGCTAAAGTTTCTCTATTAAGTGTCATAACATAGTTAGGTAGGGGTTTGAAACCTGCAAATGGCAAGTGTGTGTGTGTTTGGATGTGGGGAGTTTGTGTGTGTGCAATTCTGTATGAAAAACATGTTAGTTTTGGCAATCAGGAGATCGCACTACATGATGCACATTATCCTTTCCAAACACTGATGATGTCAGCACCCTATAAGTGCAGCCAGAGAAGAGGAACCTCCTAGTAATCCGAATAGTGCACTTCGCTAATGCGTCTCTCTCACGTGTCGTGACATAGTTAGGTAGGGGTATGAATCCTGCAAATGGCAAGTGTGTGTGTGTGTGTGTGTGTGTGTGTTTGTGTTGGGGGGAGGGGGGGTAGTAGGGTGTGTGTAAATGCAAGTGTGAGAGAACAGATCCTTTTGGCAAATACTACAATACACCAGATGCTGCATATTCCCCCAGTAAACACAGGGGATGTCACCACACTATCAGCACAGCCAAACAGGGCTAGTTGGCCAGTAATGCCAATAGTGCACTCTGCTACTGGGTCTATTACCATTGTCAGAGTACAGATAGGTATGTTTTGAAAACCCACAACTGCCACGTGTGGTTGTGTCACACATTATGACCTTGTGTGGGTCTTTGTGCATAACAATGCATGCCATTGCCTAAACCAGCAATGGCAATGCACACATGATGTATGTGTGTGACACATACACATAAATACCTGTGACCTGCAGTAGTTACCATGTCTGACACGTGCCTCGAGTGGATAAATGGTATTTGCAATGCATAACAATATGACTGTGTCATACTGTGCAGGGGCCGCACGCGGTATGTGTCTATACAGTGTGGGTGTATATGGTAAAATACCTACAGCAGGGGATACACATCTGGTCTGGGCCATATAGTCTACATGTAGTCGATGTACAGGTGCTGCATGTTCCTACCTGTTGTGGGAGTGGTAACATGTTATTCCACTGCAATTCAGTGACCACATGCTGGGAACCCTTCAACTAGTGTGTTGTAGCTACAGTAATGCTCACGCACAATGTTTGGCTGGATGCAGTCCAGCCATATAAAGACAGTTCTTGAGACTGTCATATTGCCAGTGTGGTTATGGAGGATAGGTGGGTTTCCTGTGTATGGGAGGGTTGTGTGTGCCAGGCTATGAACCAGAAGGCAGTCCAACACACTGTTAGCTGCACATGAATAGGCCCTGATGCTTTGTGCTTTGCCAACAACCTGGAGGTGTGTGTATCTGTGGTGCCTTGGGATACCACCCCCCTGTCCATGTGTGTTACATGTGTAGGGGACGACAGGCATGGTATGAGGTATAACCTGGCAGTGATGGGTTGCACCTGTGAGCCGTGGATCAGGACTCTGGTACTGCACAGACATTGCAGTTCACCGTGCTGAGGACAGTGTTCAGTGCATGCATCTTGCGGTGTACACTGCTGGTCTTGTGTAGCATCACTGTTAGTGTCCTATCCTGTGTGATACCCACGGAGGTGGCTATGTAATCCGTGTCCTGCAGCATAAGGCAGTATGTGTGTATCAAGGGGCTTCGCCAATATACATTGGCCCATGGGTGTCACGTGCAAGCTGCCCCTCACAAATCATTGTGGCTTCCCTAGCATGTAAGCACACGTTGACAGCCAGTGGATACCCTAAGAATGACATTGGAGATTGAGCAGAATGTAGACATAGAACACCCTTCCTACATATAGTGGTAGCATACCTGGTGAGGGTATGATGGCAACCAAGATCAGGCTCATACTGGCCTGTGCCACATGCTGAGAGATCCCTTCTATGTTCCCTATCATGTAGTCCAGGGAGGTATGTCTCAGGTCATCTATAGTGGCATGGTCAATGACTGAGTCATATGTGTCCATGCCTCTGACTGACCTGTATGCATGTGTTTTGTGGTGGACCATAGTGCCCCACAGGCATATCACTGTGACCTTCACCATGTACAGCCTGTTGAGTGGGACCCCACTGCAGCGGCCAAGAGAGGTACCTGACACATCTGTAGCAGGTGTGTTGTGTAGCCCTACAGGCTGTGAGTGTGTGGCACACGGGATGTGTGTGCCATGTGTGGCATGTGCTCTGCTCCGATGTAACGTATGCCTGTGTGCCAGCTGTGGAGGTGTGTGATGCTCAGGCAGAATGCTATTCTGAGTCTCCAAGTATGCCCCAGTGTGTTCAGATTGCTGTCAGTGCGGGTCTATGTCTGACTGGTATTGTAGTCACTGTAGTATGTCATGCCACCTGACAGGGTATGGCATTACTGGGTTCAGAGTGCTCAGTCCCCAGATTGGCTATGTGGTGGCATCCCACACATGTGTTGTACATTCCTGGCCAGGGGTGATGGTTGACTGCATACATGTGGCAGCTGTGACATTGCCACATGACTCACATAAACCACAACTGGACCATAGAGGTGATTCACAGGTTACCTTTGCACATGCTACCCTAGTAGTGTGATTGCCATGGTGATTACCAACACATAGGGCCAGTGGGGAACAACATACTGAAGGTGTGTATGTGTGGGTGTACTGCTACTGATTTCATAGCACTGGCATATATGACTGCACACGTGGGTAAATGCCAGGTAAGACGTGCAATGTGTCACAGACAACGTACATGCGAACAGGACAGACAGTGACGTTCTGTCATGTGTAAACTTGACATACGTATCGTACGCTATGCAGATGTCACTAGGAGTCCACAGAAGAACTGTAACTCTGCATTGCAGGTGGAAGCAGTGTTCCAGGGAACCCCAAGCGAACATGCATGCAAACAAAGCTACAGTAAGCAGGGCTGGAAGTAGTCCATTGTACAACAAAGAAGGGGTAACACTAACAGTAGGTAACAGTGCAAATATGTAGGCACTATCAACATGTACCCAGGAATGCACAACGCAGATGCCCATGGTAGAACTGATATTATGTCATAGTTAATTGTGATTTGGATTACATTGGTACTGCACACATATCAAAATGTGCAAACATCCACATTGCATAGTCATTGGGGGCAACTTGCCACCATTACTGTACATGTCCATCATTGCGTATCACTACTTGCATTAGCTTCCCCCCTGTGCTACCCATGTATGTGGCTATCTGTTGACATCCTTACCACCGGTATGCAATAATGTGCAGCTGTTACACTTTGGTACGTACTATGGGTGCAGATAACAATTCAGGACAGTCATACGGTTACTGCATCAGGCATGCTGGGATATACACACAGTCATATCAGCACACTGTACTGTTACCAACATGATACTACTAATACACTTCTATGTAGTCACCCTGTGCATCAGCAATGTGTTTACCTGTTCCTGCACTGATGTTGGAGATTGCAGGAGGTGGCACAGTTTCATCATATGCACAGGGTGTGAATTAGGTATGCCTGAGTCTGCCACTGATACCACCAATTGACATGTGTGTGTATGTGTGTTGGTGAGGGACAGCAGTACAGGGTGGGGCACTGTTGGTGCAATGTGTGCGTGTATGTGGTAGCCCTAGGTGTTAACATTTTGCATGTGTGTATGCACACACACAGTTCCACCTCATGGCTGCCATATACAGAGGTTTGTGGACATCCACAGACTGCACCTGGCAGGTCATACAGATCAGTGTCTGTGGGCACGGACACGGTACCTGTGCCTGGCAGGGGTGCTACGGACCGTATCCGGTACTAAGCCGGACTGCGTACTGTCATCAGAAGTGGGAGTGTGTTGACTGGACACAGGTCCCTGTTGGGACTGTCCAGAGCCACGTGCACGTGGTCTCCTGGGGCGTTCCAATGACAGCACAGACCCAGCATTGCTGGGGCTGCTGCTGGCACTATGGGGGTGTGCTCGGGCCTGTTGTCATCCGCGCCGACTGCCAGCTGCTGCTGTTGCTGGCATACGGCCACGTCGACGCCGCAACCGCCCACCATTGCCCTGGCTCATGGACATGTGGTTGTGGAACTGCTGTAATATGTCCCCACAATGTCTGTCTATGACATCGGTGAAATTACAGATAGCATCCGCGATGTCACGCATACTGTCTGTCATGGCTGTGCGACATACTCTTAGCTCCCTCAGACCCTGTCTGGTGTACCTTTCCATACGCGACTGTGCCTGCATGATAGCTCAAAACATAGCTGAGGTTGACAGACCTCTTTGGGCACGTCTGCCAGAGGCAGTACGCCCATGGATGCTCCCACGAGAGCCCATGGGCAACTGTCTGTGTGGTACCATCGCAGGACCCTGCCCATGGCTGCTGTATGGGGAAGCACATGCCACAGATACCACATTACCCTGGTCAATGCCCACTGTATCCTGTCCATCACCTAGGGACAATGGTGACATAGGATGTACTGGCAGGATGACTGTGCACAATGATGGGGTTGACAGCTGTGTACTGTCAATTGGCTGACCAATGGCGGACCCTGACACACCTTCCTGTGCCATTACACAGATATCATCATTACCAGTACCTGTGGCACCAGATTCAGGTTCCCTGCTGCAGGACACCAGAGCAGCACCAGAACCTGTGGGAGGAAGACAGGAAACACAGTTTACAGTGTCCACACAATGTTACCAGTGATGCACTTATGCACACATGCACACGTGGACACATGCACACATGCACACATGCACACATGGACACAGGCACACATGCACACATGCACACGTGCACACATGCACACATGCACACTTGCACACTTGCACACATGCACACGTAGACACGTGGACACGTGTACACATGCACACATGCACACATGGACACAGGCACACATGCACACATGCACACATGCACATGTGGGCACATGGACACATGCACACATGCACACGTGGACACAGGCACACATGCACACATGCACACATGCACACGTGGACACAGGCACACATGCACACATGCACACATGCACACGTGGACACAGGCACACATGCACACATGCACACCCCGTAGTATACACACAGAGCACTACTGAGTTACGCTAGTATTACTAGCACTATCAGGACTATTATAGGTATTGTTAAACACACTCACCAGCATGGATGGCCTGCCTTGCTGTAACACCGGAGGGACCTGCAGAAATGAGGAGATTAATGTCAGTGGGCACAACTGTGCCATTGATACTGCATATGATACAGTGCAGTAGTACACCAGTTGCCTTTCACACGTCAGCTGCTGATATTGCCAATATCACACCTGCACAATTACATACTATGTTGACAGCTACATACCACGGACACACCTTACACATGCATAAACTAACAGTGTACAGAACAGTCAAGTGTACATATGGCATATTACGTGCACGCTCCATGTCGTGCTGCTGTGTGGATCCATTCTCCATCATGATGCAGGTGTACCGCTGTTGCTGTTCCAGGGCTGGAGCCACAACACTTAGGAGTAGCCCCTCCAGTCTGGTGAAGGGGGGATGTGTGGCCACCCCACCTCCTGTGGCAACCTGTTGCCTGTGGATATCCGACGCACGCTGACGGACATTTCTCATTAAATCACTGCAGTGATGTCGTACCTGCTCATATGTCCTATTATGCGTGCCAATGTCATTTACCCTACAGACAAGGTCGTGCCACAGTGCAGCCCTCTCCTGCTGATTCTGGCTGGTGCGGGAAAACAGTATGTCATAATCCTGCACCAGGCTCTGGTGTATCTCCTCATCTTCTGCTGCAGAGTAGGCAGGATTACGCTGACGCGCCATCTCCCTGGAAGAGAACACAAACAGGATATCAGCAGACTATGTCAGCAATATATGGCACACATACTATACATGATACTCAACTGTAGTGATATACTACTACTCCCATATGTAGCATGTGTGTGTCTCTTGGTGGATACACAAGTACATGGCCAGATATCAGTGCTCAGCCAACACCTGTGCAACAATACCTGCAACATTCCATACAACATAGTAGCATGCCCCATCGGTCAGCACACTGCGACAGGTCCAATGCACAACCTCACTCTGGGGGTTCATACCAAGGTACTGTATGTGGAACGCCATCCACTAGTGTGATCTGGACACAAGTTACTCGGCCTGGATATACATATCCCACCACCACCACCACCAGCACAGTAGACTACTTTGATATGTATGTGATTAGACAGTTATTCACTTGTTAGGACTGAGATGGTATCCATGCAGCCCACTGGGCCAGTGGAAGCCACAACCCACACTGCTGACCCCTTTGCGAATGCTTCCCACGGACATCCCAAAGATTGCATGGAACATGCACACACATTTCTAACCCAGACCCTATGCACAAAGGTTAGGCCTCCTGTCTGGTGGACCCCAGCCAAAGGCAGATTGTATAACAATAGAAGGAGGCTACTGCAGGACAGAGCAGATTCACATTAAGGGAAGGCATCTGTGGTTAGCACTGGTACTAAGATACAGTCTCTCATAACAACATCCACGGCCTACTCTGGGAGGGAAATGGCCACGAACACTATAGATAACCACAAGGCCTTCTTCAGTTATGTTACACATATGGACCAAATGCCTCAGATATGCTCTGAGTTAATACACACCTACTTAACATTCACCGAACACACAGATATTGGCAACATTCTTGCAGACAGGTTCGTGCACGATCCCCCTCCTTCTCCCCCACAAGTAGAAATACTTATCACAGCTGAATGTAACCTCCCTATCATCTCACATGTGCAGGTGAGGGCTGCCCTCAGCAAAGCAGAACACACAGCATCAATGAGACCTGATGGTATCCCTGGATGTGTGCTACGTGAACTCCAAGAGGACATACAACCGCATATAAGACTGATATTTAACCTTGGCTGTACTACAGGATATGTACCTGAACACTGGCATACAGCAACAGTGGTCCCACTCCACTAAGGAGGCACCTCTACTGACCCTGGGAACTACCGCACCATAAGCTTAACCGGCCTGGTCTGCTAAGCTATGGAATTATTCAGTATGGGACGCATATACAGCGATATTGGGTACCTGCAGACACTTGTTCCCGGCCAGTTTGCCTTTGTGATTGGCTGATCCTGCCTTTTGAACCTGGTTGACCTTTCAAAACAGTCACTACAGCCATTGATGAGGGCAACGCAATCCATACAGCCTACCTGGACTTGCCTAAGCCCTTCAACACAGTACTCCACTCAGGCATCATAGACAAGCTCATTAGCTTACATGTTACTACATATGTCACATGATGGGTTGCACACTGGTTGACATACAGAATCCATAATATCGATATTGTAGGAGCCATGTCAGACTCAATGCCAGTCACATGTGGTATCCCACAGGCCTCTGTCCTAGGACCCCTCTTGTTTGGCATTTATTTCTCAGATGTAAAAGCGAACATGTGCGGGTTGTGGATGACAAAGTTCCCAGATGACTGCTAACTAAGCGCCATAGTCGTTACACCAGCTGGCACACACATCCTACAGACGGGCCTCACTGCAACAGAAAACTGCTGCCAGGATCATGGCCTAACACTGACTGACATGTAATGTATAGTCATCCCCTTTTGGTGGAACAACGTGCACACAACATATCACATGGACATACCTATAGATACAGACCTATGACACATATGGAGGGTTCACAGTATACAGACTATTAACCTGCTACTTTACATTACCTGTGTTTGTCATAGCTGGTTGTGTTACCACTACTACTGCTTCCTGCTGCTGCTGGCATGGCTTGCTACTGTCACTGCTGACAGCTTAGACTCAGTGTGTGTACTGTGTGTTGTTGTTTGTGTTTTTTTTTTTTCTCTCACTCTCTGTCTCTGTCTCTGTCTCTCTCTCTCTCTCTCTCTCTCTGTCTGCCTCCAGACAGTGCAATGTACGTATTGCATGTGTGGAGTGTGAGTACAGGATGCTTTTGTAGGTATCTGCATAAGTCCATGTGATGGCCTCTGCACCAATTGTAAGCCAGCATTTGCTAATTGCATGCAGCCAGTTGTGTACTGATTGCAGTTCTCACTGTGATTTCAGGACAGTGCTATAAAAGGGTATGTGAGATAGGCATTGCCTTTTCAGATTGTAAGGGCGGGGACCATGCTGGTATGCTGTGGACAATGTTCTGTGAGTGTAAAGGTTAGTATCTCTCTCATGATTCAGGCTGTGTTGTAGATTCACATTTCTCCATTCCTCTCTCCTGTTTCCTATAGTACGTGTGTATGCACAATGACACCTACAACTATATATATATATATATATATATATATATATATATATATATATATATATATATATATATGTAAATATACATACATTTATATATGTACATTAACTGACATTATTACCTACTAGCTACCAACTAGCATGGCTGTTTCTGTTCGCACACTACTATTATGGAAATCCACTAGTTTTGACAGTAATTCTAAATGACATGCTTTGTGTACTACACATCCTATATTCCCTTTACATTCATTCCTACTATTACATGATATATTTATTTTAGCACAATGTTCTTGTATAAGAGTCATGGCTTAGTGGTAGGTCATGCAAACTACTGTTTCCAAGGTCCTGGGTTCGGGACTGACAGTGGGATTTTATTTTGCTTTTGAACTGACTACAGGACCTGTCAATCAGAGTGACTAAGGCACTTTTAAGCAGTTGTAACCGGGTTAGCGCTGGTTTGCACGGAGCTCCCGCATGCGCACTGGCGTTCAGCTCCGCGCACACCCGCTTACAACCGCTTAACAGTGCTTACTCTGGTGCACACCCGCGCTATTTTCTTTGAAAGAAATGAAAATGGGGAGACAGGAAAGTGGTGAAAAAGGGGTCACAAAGAGGGTAAGACAAGGGAAACAAGCTTGGGATTTGCAGGAGGGATGTAGGTAAGGCCCATAGCTGATCATTTCTTCATCAGCAACAGCTGTGCATATGTATCTAATTTGGTGTGATATTTGAATTTCCACCCCTGAGAGAGGTGTCAGGACAACAATAATACTTGTTGTACAGCCAATTGTAATTAATAGTTTCCATGTTCAGCAGACATGTGTGCGGAATGGGCAGCTATGTATGGGGCGTAATTCTTTTGTGTGTACAGAGTGCTCTTTTTTTTTTTTTTTTTTTTTTTTTCAGGTGAGAGTGGTATGTCAGGTGAAGGAAGTCGGTATAGCTGAGGAGGTAGGTTGGGTAGGTCAACAGACAAGACAAACAAGACGCATACAGGGGCGGTGTATGACATGTGTGGGGGGGTTACACAATTGACGGGGACGAATGTTTGGATATCCAGAGCCCATGAGCCCACAGATGGCAACAGCGGAACTGATATCCCCACCCATGGGCAGTTGCCACTGTACCTTCACTGCCCAGGACGGGGCTGTGCTGGGGGCTGTGTAGGCCGGGCAACAGGCATGCCCGTTAGTTGTGCCACCTGTGCCTCAAGCTGGCGTAGGGGCCCAAGAACAGATTCCTGGATCTCCCTATGCACCACAGTCCGGATGCTACGGAGGGTGAGTGGTGGTTCTCCTCCGGCCACACTTGCAGAGGAGGGATGAGCCCCATCCCCTGCAGCGCTTCCACCCACAGGTGGCACAGGGCCACTGGAGGAGGGTCCAGACTGGGCACTAGTGCCAGGTGTACTCGCCAGCTGAGGTGGGAGAGGTGGGTCCGCTGGAACCCGCCTTCCCTGTCGTCCTATGTTTTGCATTATGTCATGACAGTTTGGGTTAGTAACATATAATACCATTCGCAATTAGTTGTAACAGCATGCATTAGTATTCCCATTAACCAAACACCCAGATATTCACACCATTGAACTGCAAGCATAACACATGCAGAATATGAACAGCAATACACAGTCCAACAACATGCAGGGTTGATTGATGGCAACAGGCCATCAGGTTTGGATGTATGAACAGGCAGATGCATCAACGGACATGCAAATATTTATGACCCAACAGGACAAATGTCCAGGGGTGTTAATTGTGATTGCACATACCATTTTCACGTGGAATGGGTTATATGTGGTTATAGGGTGGGGTGAAGAAAATAATATTAACACCTTCGAATACCAATACATATGCTGTACATTTCTAATAGCTGCACATATATACACACTACTGTTCTAACTACAGTTTCCTATATGATAACTACTTTAATTTGGTGATAGGACTGTTACTGCTACATCAATATACATTTTATTGTTCTTCATACACATTCATATCTGGCTTTGTTCAGCTACATCATCCTGCTACATTTGCTTTATATAGCTATAGACAACTGTGGATGTTTGGTATGTCAGACAATCATACTATCTGCATATTGCAGACTGAGAGCAACATATCCAGATTTTGGGATACACATTCCAGCTGCAGCAACACGTTGAACAGATTTTGCTGTTTGGTTTTGCTTCTCACATTCATTTCATTCTGTACTGACTGCAGTATACTTTATTCAGGGGTTATTACTACTTTATTGGTGGATTCATAACTCTTTCTCACACTCTCTCACTTGTTTTCATTTTACTATTCAGGATGTTACTTACTTCTAGGCTTTATTGACATGTTTTACCTGTAGTTATTACAATCCTTTCCAGCAGTCTCACTTCTGTCATGTTTCAGTATTTCAACAGGGGTATATTTCACACATGTGATTTGCTCATCTTCTGCAGCTGTACTTTTCAGCCTGCTGCAGGTTGTGTACTATTATATTACAGGTGGGGTATCTTTATTTCAGACTTTATTTCAGACATTTTCATTTTTCTGTTTCATTACAGACTGCAACACACTTTTGTAATCAAGCAATACTTGCAAACACTCTTACACTGTTACTTGCACATTCTATTACTTAGTGACTACACTGCACTCTTTTGCTAACTGTCATACTTTTATATTTCTTTACAGTTACTGGGAGAGGATTACTGACCTGCCTGGTGGCGCAACCGCACCAGCCTATCGCCATAGGCTCTGCGGTTCGCAGAACGGACACCTGCAGCTGTAATATAAATGAAGTAATATTGGAATACACATCTCCATAATATCAGCTAGTTTAATTTCTTACATACATAATTAAATGTAACTTACTCAGTAGTGGGGCGTTGGGCATTTGCTGGGCCTCCTGGATCCAAAGGTTCAATTGGTCCTGCTTGCGTCTCTTCAGGTTCACATGGTGGTGGCGAACCTGCTCACCAGTCCTTGGAATCCCTGTGGCACTGGTGAGATCATGAGCCAACCAGTCCCACGCCTCAGCCCTATATGCTCCCCACAGGACCTGGCCCTGCATGAGTTGGGCCTCATGATTGTGGACTAGGAGCCAGACCATGTATCTGGACTCCTCAATGCCCCACCTCTGTGCTCGAAAGCAACTACCCTCACCTACTCCTGACATTCTGGCTGCAAGTCAGTTCTACAATGCTGTGTATTCCAGCCTATGGGGCTTATATATGCTGTTTTTCCCGCACATATCTGTGATTGGCCATTTTGGAATTGTATCAACTTCACAAAACCTGCTTTGTCATGCTCCACTTTGTATTCATTCCTATATATTTGCTATTACTGCATTTATAGATACTGCTGTCATGGCTTAGTGGTTCAGTACCTTGACTATGGTGCATAGTATCCTGGGTTTGAACCTGGCCACTGCTTTTTATTTTTTATAACTGTCTAGACAGGCTGAGGGGTGTGTCTGTGTAAAGGCAGTTTTGATACGGCTTGCTCAACGTTGCCCGTCGGTTAGCTTGTTGGCGCGGTGCGCAGCTCTGCGCAAACAGGATACACTGGTTTACACGTCATTTGGCTATCAGCACGCATATTACACTCAGCTCAGCTAGGGGCACACAGTTTCAGAGTGTTAAACCACTGCTCACCTTTGGGCACTCATTTTACATCTGTTAAACCACTGCTCACCTACAGGCAGATGCACTCACCTTGTTAAACTGTAGCTCAGCTATAGGCACATCTGGCATTTTTTATTATTTTATCTCACATTTCTTCAAAATAAATGGACTATTTCATTACATTTTACATGAACTATGATTTTATATGTGTACATGTTTGTCAGGGACTTGTTTCGTGCTTATTTTACTAAAAATAAAAATTGGTGTTGTGGGGGCTCGAACCATGAATGCCTGCTCTTCAGCCGACGTCTCTACCGCTACGCTATTGCTTCTTGGCTTACTTTGCATATTTAGTTCTTATATCCTTTTCCACTGACTGCTAACTGTGGCTAAGCTACGGGCACGCCCGCGCAAATGAGCGCACTCACGGGCAAACATCTTTACGATTTAAAAAAATATATAACATGTTCATTTATATATTTTATGTTCATAGTCTGTGGGGGCATGTGTTGTGTTGTGTTTATTCACATTTCCATGGCCTCTGTCGTGGGGGCATGTCCGCTTGCAGGGCTCGGCCTACGGACACGTCCCCTACTCTCTTCCACGGACCGTGTTAGCCTTCGGTGTGATTCAGCATGCCCTCATGCATATGCATGACATGCTGATGTCACACCGTTTAACTGCAGCCTCCGTGTAAGCCATGTATCTCTTACACGGAGGCTTTGTGAATCCTGCCCAATGTCTTCACCAAAAGACTATCAATGTTTTGGAATGGCCCAGCCAGAGTCCTCACCTAAATCCAATCGAAAATTTGTGGGGTGCCCTAAAGTGGGCTGTGCACAAGAGATGCCCTTGCAATCTAACAGAGTTGGAGGGCTTCTGCAAGTTAGACTGTGCAAATATTGCTAAGTCAAGATGTGCCATGCTGATAGATACCTTCCCTAGAGGGTGGACTGTTGTAATTAAATCAAATCATGCTTTAACAATGTATTACTGTAAGGGTGTACACACTAATGCAACCAGCCTATTGTACATATTTCATTTTCTATATGTTACCCCTAACTGATGTGGTTGTTCCTCAATTGGATTACACACGTTAAAGGTGGGAAACATTATGACATGATTTATGTGGTCTCATGTAATATATCAAAAAAACACGCCATGTTAACAGGAGTGTGTACACTTATTATATCCACTATTAGCTTAGAAGGCTATTAGAGTAACCGGTTTTGTTTTAACATACATTTACTGCAAGTTTTGAGATGTAAAACTCAAATTATGTCATTAATTAGTGATGCCAATCCTTATATCATCCCAGTAATGTGTCAAACAAACACAGGATTTATGAGGAAGAGACCAAAGATATGAGCCACACATCTAGACAGTCATCAAAACTCTGTACAGTTGAGAGGTATGTTCTGTAGGTGTTGCCACTATGCTATACAGGTGAGCTGCAATAATATGTGCATGGTTGCAGTGTTTGCTAGGTGAAGGCCCATCACCTACTAACACTATTCACATATCCCAGTATATTAGTAGTAACATTAAGTGGAAAGGGCTGCACCACATGATGTTGAGGGCCTGTCCAGAGTGTGTATGTTGTGGTCTGACTATATCATGAATGTCACCAGTTGGCTATTGTGAGGTCTGTGTAATGCCTTTGTGCCACCTCACCTGTATGTGTCTGTGTGTCAGAGTGTGTGTGTGTGTGTGTGTGTGTGTGTGTGTGTGTGTGTGTGTGTGTGTGTGTGTGTGTGTGTGTGTGTGTGTGTGTGTACCAGCAAACCTTATAGTGCAGGTATTAATTTACATATGTTGTCTTCCCCTCACAGATGGACATGGTGGTTGTGGTCCCTCCCACTCAGAATCTGATGTCAGTGTCTCTGCAGACTCTTACAATGATGGTGGTCATAGTGGGGCACAGGTGGGGTTGTCAGGGGCTGAATCTATGCCATCGGTTGGCATCCCACAGTCATCCACAATTTCCCCGCACACAGTCACAATGTCCACATATCCCATCCCCAGTATTCACAGATAATGGACAGTTTTCAGGTGGTGCATGGAACAGGCTAGTGTGGTGACTATGGCAAGTGTGAGTGTAGCAACTAGCCATAGCCAGTGAGGTCCCACACAAGTGGATGGACAGGGGTGCTCAAAAGAGGACTGCTGCCTGTCATGCTGCTGTCGCAAGTGCCACAGCAGGTGTCACCAGATGCATGTTTCAGGCTGTTATGGATGCACAGGCATGTAGTGAATGCAACACCAGACAAATACACAGGGTCTTGTATGCAACTCTTCATGGCTTATGTGGTGACATACATGACCTTGTTGAGACCACACATCAAAATATTCAGGTCATGGATAGATGGTGAGGTGAGACCTTGGCAATCCTTGACCATGGTATATCTGTGCTAGAGCATGTGATGGAAGATAGGCATCGGCCACAGGGACATTGGTCAGCACCAACATCAGCTGAGAGTCTATGGGGCTGTGCACCTTCACACTCCCATAGTGGCAGTACCAGCACTACTGAAGGGGGTGGTCACACCACGACAATGGAGCAGGTCATGGGCACATGGTCCTGGCCAGTCCCATCAGGGACATGGATCCAGCAGACAGCAGTCACCATCGGGAAGCAGTACTGCATCTGGCTTTGGGCCTGGTGGTGCCAGTGAGACCCCTGGCAGGACCAGTTCCCATGTCCACGGCCAGAGATGGTGAACTGTACACCCTGCCATATATGGTCCTCAGCTGTCCAAGATATCCCTGTGTAGGGCAGCCACATGGCATGAATGTGTGCATACATACACACACACACATCTGTGTCACAGGCAGGTTGCCCCCAGACACACATAACACCTCTGCACAGCCCATTTATAGAATAACCCTCCAAAACACACATGCATGATGTCAACCGTATGGCCTATCCGAGGCCTCTGGCAAACCCACACCACACCCTATGCATATGATGATACCTGTGTCACATCCCTGTCATACATACCATCGATGCAGAGACATGCTAATATAGCAGCACAACAGCAGCACAAACACCAAGTTGCTTCA
The DNA here is from genome assembly GCF_019279795.1 of Protopterus annectens. Lineage (NCBI taxonomy): Eukaryota > Metazoa > Chordata > Ceratodontiformes > Protopteridae > Protopterus > Protopterus annectens. The sequence goes on along the minus strand of NC_056744.1, from coordinate 523,651,957 downwards.
CCACAAAACGAAAACCACAGGATCCAATACAAAAGATTTTATTTCTCTAGCATCTCGGCTAAAATAAGCCTTCCTTGAAGGCTTATTTTAGCCAAGGCACTAGAGAAATAAAATCTTTTGTATTGGCTCCTGTGGTTTTCGTTTTGTGGTGAAGCAACATGCTAATATAGGTCTGATGCACAGGGTGAATATAGCACAGTGTAGCTATGTAATGCTGTGTAAGGTGCTGTTTGCCTACATTTGTTATGGGTACACATAAAAGTGTATATACCTTATTAGAAATGGTGCATTACTGCTGTTAGTACCACTGACTGAATGTAGTCTGACATGCTGTATTCTGATTGTATGCCAGGTGTCTGTGTGTCTGCAGGCTGTGGCTCTGCTGACATTACCAACGTGGAGTATGGCAGAGTGGAAATGCATTGACCGTGTCAGAGCTGAGGAACAGCTGTATATGGACACATTTACCAGGTCTGTGTAACAGTTATTGCATGTGCCACAGAGCTTATAGGGTTGAAGGGTGTATACAGGTAAGTCTATGGTGGCTGACATCAGCAGTCCTTGTAAAGTGGACAATGGTAAGTGTAGAGGGTGTAACACACCTCAGATTGGTAAAACCTACACCCCCAGAGGATATTGGGTTGACCAAACACACAGAAAATACTGTTCACACACACACACACACACACACACACACACACACACACACACACACATACACACACACACACACACGATCACAGTTGCCAGTGTTGGGTTTGGAACCCCTACCCATCTTGTTAGTGGTACTCCAGTGTTATGCAGTTATCGCAGGTGTCATGGAACTAATAGTGTGATGACTGCTCCAAGGTACCTGTAAAGTGAATAACATCACATGCTCTTGTGAGGTATGGCAATGGGGGGTGTACTGGGTCATTGGACTGTCATCTAAGAGTATACAGACTCACAACCACTGCTATACACACCAATGCACACACACTTGCCAGTACTAACATCAGCAGCCCTGCCTATCATTATGCATTCCATACTGTTACATAGCTGCTGCACACGGTACTGGGCTTATAGGGCTGAAGAGTTTCCACAAATACTTTTACGGTAAATGTGAACAGCAGCCTTTGTAAAGTAGACCTCGGGATGTGTACTGGGAGTGGCCTAGAATTGTAATCCACAGTCACCCAATGGATATAGTTCTCACTCAAACACACATACACACACACACACACACACACACACACACACACACACACACACACACACACACACACACACACACACACATTTGCCAGGACTGCAATTAGAACCCCTCCCTATCAAGTTACTGCTAATACAGTGTTATGCATTTATCACATGCACCACAAAGCTTACAGGGTGAAGAGAGTCCGAAGGTAACTCCAAGGTGAATGACATCACCAGGCCTGGTAATGTACGGCAATGGGTGATTTACTGTGTAAGAATGGACCCAAAATATTCAAACCTAACATACACAAATAAACTTATGCACACATTTGCCAGGGCTGCAATTAGCAGCCCTGCCTATGTTGTTAGTCAGTTCATACTGTTATATAGTTTCTGCAAGTGGGACAGGGCTTATTGGGCTGAAGAGTGTCAACAGATACCTGTATTGTTGATGAAGACAGTGGGACTTGTTAAGTGGACCTTGGGACATGCACTGGGAGTACCATAACCTAAAAATGTAACCCCCCCATGGATATATTTCTCACTCAGACACCTATACAGGATACAGTTCTCACACACACACACATTTGCCAAGACTGAGAGTAGAACCCCTACCTATTTAGTTATTGTTAATACAATGTTATGTATTTATCGCACATGCCATGGAGCCTATAGTGTGAAAAGTGTCCCACAGTTCTTCTAAGGTGAACAACATCACCAGCCCTTGTAACGTATGGCAATAGGCAATGTACTGGAAGAGTGAGGCCTCAAAATGATGTATCCTACAAATATACACACAAACATATTTGCCAGTAATCAGCTTAGAAACCCTTCCTCTGTAGTCATTGGTATTATAGTGTTATGCAGTTACTGCATGAATCACAGAGCTTATTGAGTGAAGAGTGTCCCAAGGTACCTATATAGTGAATAACATCACCAGCCCTTGTAAGGTATGGCAGTGGTTGGTGTACTGGGCGAGAAGGGCCTCAAAATACTTTCACACACATGTTTACATGCTCACAAACAATTTTATACACACTACATACAGTGCAGTGCTCTGCTTGACATGTATGTGAGTCTATTGCATAACATGGACAGTCTCTGGGTTATGAACCTGTCCCTCCAGCATGTTCTGTTGATTGTGGAAATGGGATTGAAGTCTCTGGGGCATGTGTTGTGGACAGATTGGGTTCTTTAGATGTAGCATTCCAAACAGAGTTGGGTCAGATATGGCTTGGTAAGTCAGGCAGGGATCGCCTCTAAGTAACCAAAATGAGACAGAGAATAGTTGGAGTTATTGGAGTCTGTCCATATAGGGCAGGTGTTTAAGGGCTAGGATCCTCTTTGTGAGGTACTTTTGCAACCTCTCCAGTTGTTGCAGGTGTCCAGTGAGGTACATGCCAAATGGGCCATTGTACTCATTGACTGGTTAATGAGGGGAGAGCAGAGGGAGACAATGACCTGTTACTTCCTGGATAGAACACCCTTAGTAATGAGATGTGCCATGTAGAGGGACTTTCTGAACACAGTGGGGCTTTGGTGGTCAACAGAGAGCTCGCTATCAACCTGTAGTCCCAGTTTTCTTATAACGACTTTGGTGTTCAGTGGACTACCATCAATGTGGTAATTCATGGGAACCATGTTGTTCCCAAAGGGGATGTCAGCACATTTTCTGGCACTGAGCTAGAGTCCAGGGTTCTGACACCAGTTATAGGTCTCAGTGAGGCCTTTGTGCAGGATGTCAACATCACGTGGGGAGGTAATAATAGCACACACCATGCAGCCATCTGGGAACATTGTCAGCCAGAGTCCCTATGTGTTGGGCTGGACTTCAGAGATGTAGATCATGAACACTAGGGGAGCCAGGACCAAACCCTGTGGGACTCCATTCATGACTGGTCATCAGTCTGACATGGAGTCCGCTGCTTTCACACCATGAGTCCTATCTGTGAGCCAGTTTGCAAGCCACATAGTGATATAGGGTTTGATGCCTAGCCGAGTGTGTTTGCCTATGATTCCTGAGTGGGGAATGGTATCCAAGGATTAGAAGGCCCACCTGTCTTGTTATTTATTCTTAGTTACTGCACGTGGCACAGAGCGGCTGCATAGTGTCTACAGCTACCTCTACAGTGGATGACAACAGTGGGCCTTGCAATGTGGACATGGGAATGTGTACTGGGTGGGCAACAGGAAAAAATTCCAAAACCCACCCTCCAATGGATACGGTTCTCATAAAAACACCCCCACCCACCCAACCACACACACACACACACACACACACACACACACACACACACACACACACACACACACGCACACATTTTCCAGGACTGAGAACAGAACCCCTACCTATCTAGCTATTGCTACTACAGTGTTATGCATTCATCACATGTGCCACAGAGCTTATAGGGTGAAGGCTATCCCAAGGTACTTTTAAGGTGAGGAACATTACCGGTCCTTGTAAAATATGGCAAGGGGTGATATACTGGGTGAGAGAGGCCACAAAATACTTCAACCTGCACATATACACACTCAAATACACTCACACACACACATTTGCTCTGACTGAGATTACAACCCCTACCTAGCTAGTTATTTGTACTATAGTGTTACACAATTATAGCATGTGTCACAGAGCTTGTAGGGCTGTGGGCTGCCCAAAGGTACTTCTGAGATGACTGACATCAGCAGGACTGCTAAAGTATGGTATTAGCAAGTGTACTGGGTGTAAACAGGCTCAAAATCTTTAACCTACAGACACACACACATGCACACACACACACACACACACACACACACACACACACACACACACACACACACACACACACATGCAGACATGTGCAGACACACGCAGACACACACACACACACACACACACATACACACACACACACACACACACACACACACACACACACACACACACACACACACACACACAGTTTTACATTTGCCAGGACTGAGATTAGAACCCCTGCCTAACTAGTTACTTGTACTATACTGTTACGCAATTATCACATGTGCTACAGAGCTTGTAGGGCTGTAGACTGCCCAGAGGTACTTCTATGGTGACTGACATCAGCAGGACTGCAAAAGTAGGGCAATGGGGTGTGTACTGAGTGTGAATGGGCTCAAAACCTTTAGCCTAAAGAAACACACACTTTTACATTTGCCAGGACTGAGATTAGAACCCATACCTAACTACTTACTTGTACTATAATGTTGCACAATTATCACACATGCTGCACAGCTTGCAGGGGTAAAGGCTGCCCTGAGGTACTTCTAAGGTGACTGACATCAGCAGGTCTGCTAAAGTAGGGCAATGGGATGTGTACTGAGTGTGAACAGGCTCAAAACCTTTAACTACAGACACACACACATGCACACATTTTTACATTTGCCAGGACTGAGATTAGAACCCCTAACTAACTAGTTCTTTGTACTATACTCTTATGCAATTATCACACATGCCACAGAGCTTGTAGGGCTGTAGACTAACTAGAGGTACTTCTAAGGTGACTGGCATCAGCAGTACTGCTAAAGTAGGGCAATGGGATGAGTACTGAGTGTGAACAGGCTCAAAACCTTTAACCTACACACACACACACACACACACACACACACACACACACACACACACACACACACACACGCACACACACACACTTTTACATTTGCCAGGACTGAGATTAGAACCCCTACCTAACTAGTTATTTGTACTATACTGTTACATAATTGTCACACATGCCACTCAGCTTGCAGAGCCGTAGGCTGCCTAGAGGTACTTCTAAGGTGACTGACATCAGCAGGACTGCTAAAATAGATCAATGGGATGTGTACTGAGTGTGAAGAGGCTCAAAACCTTTAACCTACAGAGAGGCACACTTTTACACTTGCCAGGAATGAGATTAGAACCCATACATAAATAGGTATTTGTACTATAGTGTTATGCAGTTATCATATGTGGTATACTGCTTACAGGACTGAGACAACTCCAAAGGTACTTCTAAGGTGGATGACATTAGCAGATCTTGTAAAGTAAGGCAATGGGAGGTGTACTGGTTGGGACTGGACTAAAACACTTATTTCCACACACACACACACACACACACACACACACACACACACACACACACACACACACACACACACAAACACACACACACGTACACACACCCAAACCCCCACCACACACACACACATACACAACCCCCCACAACCACTGTTACATATGCCAGGACTGTGATTAGAACACCTACCTATCTAGTTATTTTTACAATAGTGTTACACAGTTATCATGCATGCTAGAGAGCTGACAGTACTGAAGCCACTCCAAAGGTACTTCTAAGGTGAATGGCATTAGCAGATGTAATGTAGGGCAATGGGAAGTGTACTGGGTGGGTAAGGCATCATAATACTTAGACCTACAGACACACACACACACACACACACACACACACACACACACACACACACACACACACACATACACACAAAGGTAGGTGATGTGGTATTCCAACCCCTACCTCAGTACCATCAGACAATAAATCTCGTCTTCATGCTGGCACATGCCGGTGGTTACAACTGGTATGCAACTGTCTGCAGCAGAACATCACTCTATGCCATTCAGGGTATCCCTGTGTATGACTCACTCTGTGTGTGTGTCTCCCTGTGTGTCTCACTCTATTACTGTCTGTCCCTCTCTTCCTCATGTCTATGTGTGTGTATGCTTGACATATTGCAATATGTTGCCCATATATATGTGTGTGTATCACACAACAGATGCAGATATACCACATATATGTGCCACCTACAGCTGGCCGTGGGTAATCCTGACTGATGGGTGTGTGTGGAGACAGGTTTTTATAGTTGTGTGTATGCAAAGTCATTTGCACAACACAGAGATATATAGTCTAATGTGGTTTCAGACATGGGCTTCACTTCTCTAAGTGTAGGAGCATGCTCAGTATGACCTTCTATAGTAAGTGTGAGAATCCATTCCAGTGATAGTTGTACTCCAGTTCAGGGTGTTGTGTGCTACAGCCATACCTTGCAAACTGTTTGTGCAAGACATCTGGAGATAGGCTGCCAATATGGGGAAACAATGGGCCAAACATAGAGGAGTACTGTAACTATTGCTCTTATCAATGTATGAGTTGCTTGAGTTACAGGGTTTGTTTTAGCAGACATTTATTTTCTGGCATATAATGTTTGACAGTATACTGTACTGTGTCATTACCTACTGAAAGATATAACTGAATCATCACAGTTACCAGTGAAATACAAGATGGATGATGCACAGACCTATATTATGAAGTAAAGGCTAGATATTCTTGCACAATCCAGCCAGTTGGGAGGTGTGTCTATGGCTGATTGACTGATGAAGCTGTGTAGAAGTCCAGCACATTGGTGATATGCTGGCTGGGGATCTCCTGGTTGTGCAGTATTCTTCTTACCTGAAAGGTCATATCCTGGTGTGTCCATTCCTGCCAACTGCACAGATTCTCACAGATTATGCAGATTCATGCCTCATATATCTGGTCGGTTTCCCTTCACATTGATGTTTTCTAGCACATTTGTTGCAAATCACTCAGGGTTGCAGTCAGGGAATACTGACAGAACATTGGAGTTTCATATTTCACACCCTTTATGACATCCTTGCTACTACACACCCCTCTGTTATCCTATCAACTTTCTAACATTATGAGAGCAATTTTTCAAATGTGTCCCTATAGTTGGGCCTTTATCCCACTATTATGTATGGCTTTGTCCAGATTTCTTCTTCTACGAGGTTGAGAGGTATGCTACTAGCATTTAGCAGCATGATTTGCATTTTGTTGACTGTGTTACATTGGTAGTATGGACCCCATGGCATTCACTATAAAGGCAATATGGGTGAGGCATGGGCCTTTGCCAGAGGCCTGTAAGCCATATGAGACTGATGCAGGCCATCTGTAGCAAGGCAGTGCATTCTGTCACTTATATGTTCCCAGGCTGCCAGCAGTGGACCTCCCTGGGGTGACAATGGTAAATGACAGAACATAGCATACCTCTTTATGTATGTGAGCCAGACATCTGGACAAAAACATGAGTAAATGGGTGGCAAAGGCCTACATATACAGGTCACTGTAACTATTGGACTTACAAACCTGGAAGGGTGGTACAATAACAGATTTTGCATTAGCATGTTCCACGAAATGCAATGCCAACTATTTTGCATGTCAGCTACACCTATGATGAGAGTTGTACACACTGCCCAGATGTCAATATCCATTACTGCTGGGAAGCTGGACAGATCATGTACAGGGGGCCACACAAGGCCTGCTGTGATATCACTGTGTAAGTCTGTAGGGGGTTATTCCATTATTGTTGCCATTTGTGTGCCTTTGCCAGACATTCCTTTATGGTTTTCTATAGGGTATGAAGTCTGAGACACTACAATCTGTCAATATTTTCAGACTTTAGACCTTTGTGGTTTGCCAATGATTTGATAGACAAAACCACTATTTCAGACTAAAGACACCACAAATATGATGCAAACCTGTGTCATTCTGCGAAAGGTCTGTACAGTTGTGAGGTATGGTAGGCACTATATAGGTTACTCCAACCTGTGTACTGTTCATATGTGTGGCCCCCCTGTACATGATCTGTCCAGCTTCTCAGCAGTAATGGATATTGGCATCTGGACAGTGTGTACAACTCCCACCATAGGTGTAGCTGACATGCAAAATAGATGTCATTGCATTTTGTGGAACATGGCCCTGTCTACCACAGTAGTGTACCTAGGGCACTAGGACACAACAGCCAAACAGCCATGAGAAGTTGCTGGCCACATCCTGACAGTATTCCCCACACATATGCGTAGCTGATTGACCCCTGCATATTGGGGACATGCAACAAGTTATTCTGTGTTGATTGGGACAGCCCATGCAATGTGTGCTCTGCTGCTATTACCCTACAAACTTACATGTTACTGCATTTCTGTTTGAATATGGATATCATGAGGGCACACCTGTCAACAGTACACATTTGCACAGACTGTGCTAATATTGGCTTTACATTTTGGTTCCATTTAACATAGTATTTTCCTTGTCTTGGTGAATTGAGGCATATCACTAGACACCACAGGTTAGAGTGCACTGGCATACAACTGAGTTTCAGACTGCTTACCAATCAGTCTTACTGAAAATGCAAGGCCTGCTGTCATATCACTGTGTAAGTCTGTAGGGGGTTATTCCATCATTGTTGCCATTTGTGTGACTTTGCCAGACATTCCTTTATGGTTTTCTACGGCTGACTTGCTGTGTGAGTCTGAGGGAGAGTATGGAATCCCTACAGTGACATCCATGCATGTAACCTATGACCCCCTCCCTTAGTTGCCCCCCACGTATATTGCAGTGGGATTTGTCACCTTAAATGATACTGCATAGTATGAGGAAGCCAGTATTGTGCAGACATTTCCTGGTCTCCCACATAGCTGTCAGTTGTCTGCTGCTATCCCAGTAGGCCACCCCATCCCCTTGCATGCATGCAGCATTACTACAGATATGCTACCAAAACATAGTAATCCATTCATTTATTGTTAGGGAGACTTACTTACCTTGTGTCTGCAGGAGTTGTGAGAATGGTGCTTGAGGGCTGCCTATGTTGGGTGCACACAGTACACTGCCTATACATGATATGTTAAAGGTAATGTGATGTGTGTGTCATCCATTTTACTGTGTGTGGGAGTCAGAGAGAGAGGTGTCAGTCTCTGGGTCCCTACAGTGTTAGTGTGTGTGCTATGCGCTGCCTCTTTGCCAAGGCCTGGACATACTTGGCACGCCTCTATCTGCCTATGGGAGCAGGCTCAGGGCTTCCTCTTCTGAGTCCCTCTGTGCCTGTGGGGACATTGGCAATGGTGGGGGGCTGTATGGCCCTTCCCCTTGCTGTTCCTGCTGCAGCTGTTTCTGCAGGAGCATATTGCGTAGCATGGCACATACTATGACCATGTGTGCACATGTGGCTGGAGAGTACTGCAAGGCTCCACCAGATATGCCAAGGCAGCAGAACTGTGACTTGAGCATCCCAAACGCACACACTCTATAATGTTCCTGGTTTGTGTGAGTGCCTCATTATGGCGTTCTTGAGTGGGTGGGTGTGCATTTCTGATGGATGTCATCATCCATGGCTCCAGTGCATAGCCAGCATCTCTCACCAGATGGCCATACGGGATGTCCCCACTGGAAAATGCCTGGGACAGTTGTGATGAATGCCAGATGTGGGAGTTGTGATAGCTTCCAGGGCTGCCAGCACACACATTCATGATAATGCCCTTTTGGCATTGCACACAACCTGGCAGTTGATGGAGGAGAAGCCCTTGTTGTTTATGTATACCCTTACCTTGTTCTCCGAGTAGTGCTTTGATGTGGATGTGCACGCAGTCTATTGCACTCAGTACCTCTGGGTATTCTGCTACACAGTGGACACATATTCTGGTCCTCTACTCATGGGTGTTAGGGAAGTAAATGTGCTCACCAGCATGTGGTAGGATAGCATCCAGGAACTGGTAGAATACCCTGGATGTGGATGCCTGTGAGACCCCCAGGATGTTCCCAGTAGGTTCATAGGTTCATAGGTTCATAGGTTCATACTAGGCTATCTGCCCTAGGGCATTTATAAGCCTAGCCAGAATGTGTTTGGCTTTCGCCACCCATTTTAAAATTATTTTGCTATGCCCTTTTTCGAGGTTAGTATACTGTGCCTCAATCTAACAGTGACACAGAAGTGATACCCGGGGTAAACCTACGATCTCCCATCCACTCATCAAGATTCCTCTTGAAGAGAGTCAATGAGGGACTCTGCCTAACCTGGACTGGGATTTTATTCCAGAGTGAAGGGAGCCTCTGGGTTATGAATCTGTCCCTCCAGCATGTCCTATTTATTTCAGTGCTGAGGTTCAAGTCTCTCGAGTGCATAGCTCGATGGGATTTGGATTTTCTGAGGTGCAGCATGTCCATTAATTCCGGGTTGAACATGGCTTTATACATCAGGCACAGATCGCCTCTGAACAGGCGGTATGCCACTGAGTAGAGCTGGAGTTTCTTTAACCGGGCAGCATATGGCATCTGTTTGAGCCCTTTGATCCTCTTGGTGAGGTACTTTTGGGGTCTTTCCAGTTGCTGCAGGTGTCTGGTAAGGTACATCCCAAAAGGGGCATTGTACTCAATTATGGGCCTGATGAGGGATGAGTAAAGAGGCACGATGACCTCCCCTGATCTAGATGTGAATCCCTTCATGATTAGGTGGGCTATATAAAATGTTTTTCTAACCACTTTGGCCACGTGGTTGTCAAATGAGAGATTGCTATCAACTTGGGTCCCCAGGTCCCTAATTACTTCTTCTGTACTTAATGGATTTCCACCTATGTGGTAATTTGTGGGCACTTTGTTTTTGCCAAAGGGATGACTATACACTTTTGGCATTTAGCTTGAGGCCATGGCACTGGCACCAGTTGTCTGTTTCTATGAGGCCCTTTTGGAGGATGCTTGTATCGGCTGGAGAGTCGATTATGGCACCCAGTTTGCAGTCATCTGCGAACTTGGTCAGCCACAGTCCTTCCGTGTTGGCCTGTACCTCCGAGAAATATATACCGAACAAGAGAGGTCCCAGGACTGAGCCTTGTGGGACACCACTTGTAACTGGTTTGGAGTCTGACATGGCTCCAGCAATTCTAACCATGTGGGTTCTGTCCTTGAGCCAGTTTGCAATCCATCTAGTGACATAGGGGTTTATATTTAAGCTGGTGAGCTTATCTATAATGCCCGAGTGGGGTATTGTATCGAAGGCTTTTGCGAGGTCCAGGTAGGCTGTGTGGACCACCTTCCCCTCGTCAATGGCCTTGGTGACTGTTTCAAAGAAATCAACCAGGTTTAAGAGGCAGGATCTGCCCTTAACAAAGCCGAACTGGGTAGGATCCAGTGTTTGTAGGTCCCCAATATCTCTATTTATGAGGTCCATGATGATCCTTTCCATAGCTTTGCAGACCAAGCTAGTCAGGCTTATGGGGCGATAGTTTCCAGGATCCGTTGAGGCACCACCTTTATGGAGAGGGACCACTGTTGCTGTACGCCACTCTTTGGGCACATATCCTGTAGTAAGGCTGAGATTGAACAGTAGTTTTATGTTTGGGTTTAGCTCTTCTTTGAGTTCATGTAGGACGCAGCCCGGGACACCATCTGGTCCTATTGATGCTGTGTTTTTTGCTTTGGAGAGGGCGGCTCTTACCTGAGCATCTGAGATGTCAGGGGGCAGCACTCTGCTGGGATAGATATTTGCCCTTTTGGTGGGAGAAGTTTGCTGAACCTGTCAGCTAGGATGTTGGCAATGTCTGTGGGTTCGTGTATTTTTGTCATTTTGGATGAATTCTGAGTATATCTGGGAATTATCACCCAGGTTCCTAACATAACTAAAGAAAGCCTTGTGATTATCCTTAGTGTCCTGTGCAATGTTTCTCTCTAAGCTGGCCTTAGACAATTTTATGTGTGCCCGTAGTTTTTGCTAATACTGATCAGTGATGCCTTCCCTTTTGGGATTTTGCTTTATCATTTAGTAGCTTCCTCCTTCTATTGTATAGTTTGTTTATGACTGGGGTCCACCAGACAGGACGCCTGCCTTTGGAGGATTGGGTCTTGGTTTTATTTGGGATCGATGATCCATGCATTCCTGAAGGTGTTCATAGAATGCGTTTATAAAGGATTCTGCGGTCTGGGCGTATTTTCCACAGGCCGGGGCTTTGAAGGATTCCACCTCAGTTTTGAGGAGTGTAAAATTTGCTTTAGAGAAGTTTTTCACTGTGGTTTTCTGGGCAGGGGTGGGGTCGGGATGTGAATATCCAGTGAGATTAGTTTATGGTCTGATCTTACCAGTGAGGGATACACTTCTGGTCTGGAGCATATAGTCCCCATGTTGGTGATGATCAGGTCCAGTATGTTTTCCCTCTTGTGGGAGTGGTAACAAGTTGTTCCATAGCATTTGAGTTTATAAATTCTAGGAACCTTTGGGCTAGGGTGTTGGAGCTAGAGTAATGCTCCCAGTCTATGTTTGGGTAGTTGAAGTCACCCAATATAATGGTGTTTGGAGAGACCTTCATATTTTCCAGTGTTCTCAGGAAGGCCGAGTGGGGTTCCTGGGTTTGGGAGGGTGGTCTGTAGCAGGCTATAAACTGGAAGGCAGTTTTACCCACTGTTAGTTGCACATGGATAGTCTCTGATGCTTCGTGCTTTGCCACCAACCTGGAGGTGTGGGTATCTTTGATGAATATCGATACTCCCCCTCCTTTTGTGGTTCGGTCCAAGTTTTGGGGCCAAAATCATGGTATGAGGTATAACCTGGTAGTGCTGGGGTGCTCTCGGAGCCCTGAACCAGGTTTCTGTTACTGCACAGATATCGATGTTCTCCATGCTAAGGAGAGTTTCGAGTGCATGCATCTTGAGGTTTAGACTTCTGGCGTTGAGCAGCATTACTCTTAGTTTCTTATCCCTTGTGATACCTATGGAGGTGGGTTTGTCTTTTGAGCCTTGCCTAAAAGGCACTATGGGGGTAGCAAGAGCCTTTGCCAATATCCGAAAGCCCAGGGTGACAGGTGCAAGCCGTCCCTAGCGAAGCATCGTGGCTTGTCGAGCATATCATCCCAAGCTGACAGGCATTGGATCCCCTTTGAATGACACCAGTACTTAAGCCAATTGTTGAAATTGATCATCTTGTCTTCATATTGTGGCATCATTCTTGGTGAGGGTAAGATGCTACTCAAGGTCAGGGTCATACCGGCCTGGGCTATATGCTCAGAGAGCTCCTTTATGTCTCTTTTCATGTAGTCCAGGGAGGTACGTCTCAGGTCATTCACACCAGCATGGACAATGACTGAGTCATATTTGTACTTGCCTTGGAGTGACCTGAGTGCTTTTGTTATGTGGCGGATCCTAGCACCCGACAGGCTGCTCACCGTGACCCTCTCCTTGTTCAGCCTGGTGAGCGGGACGTCAGTGTGCCTGACGATAGAGTCACCTATTACAAGTGTATCAGGTGTGTTGTTTAGTCTTAAGGGCTGTGACTGTTTGGCACACTGGCTTTGTGAGATATGTGTTGCACGTGTTTTGTTTTGGGGTAGCGGCTGCTTGGGTGTCTGCTTTGGAGGTCTCTGCTGCTTCAGCAGATCTTTATTTAGAGCCTCCGAGTATGTTTTTGTGTGATTATGTGTTTGGTTTGCTGTCGTGGTAGGTCTATGTGAGACTGGATTTGTAGTGAGTATGGTTTCCTTCTCCTCCTGACTGGTTATGCCAGTACTGAGTTGAGAGAGCTTAGCCTCCGGTTTGGCTATATGGTTGCATCTCTCACATGTGTTGGAATTTGTTGGGAGGAGGAGAGGGTTGTCTGTGTACATGAGGCAGTTGTAACATTGCCTCAAGATTCCCAGATTCACCAGCTGGACCGGAGAGGAGATTGACAACTGACCTTTGGACATGCTAGAATACTATTGGGAATTCCTTAATAATTGAAAACCAGGGCCAGTGGGGAGTGAGGGTGTAGTGCTTTTAATTTTTAGTGCTGACTTATATAATTGCTTTAGCGAGCAAGTGCCAGGTAACTTAAGTGCAATGTGTTACAGGTAACTTAAATGCAAAAACGACAAACAGTAACTTTCTTTCAAGTGAAACAAGGAAATAAGTACAGTAAGCAATGCAGATATCACTAGTGAGCCACAGAAGCACTGAGAAGCTGCGTATTAGGTGGAATTAGCGTTCCAGGGAAATAACAAGCAAACAAACAACAAGCATATAAACAAAGCTATATTCAGCAGGCCTGGATCTAGTCTCTGCTACAGCAAACAAGGTGTACCATTTTCCGTAAGATACAGTTCAAATATTCAGGCACTATAAACCTTTAACCAGAAATTCCCAGCTCAGAAGGGCAGAGTCCAGCCTCTTCTCCCACAAGAGTGCAGACCACAAACCTTCTTAATGTAAAATAACTGGCCTGAAGCCCAAGTGCCTAAACCAGAACTAATACACTTTAAGAATAACAGACACTGGGCTCTCAATCAGCAGTTCCCAACTTAGAAGGATGAAAGCTACCTGTCCTGCCACCACAGTGCATGCCACAAACCTTCCTAATGTAAAACAACTGGTCTGAAGCCCAAGTGCTTAATCCAAAAGACTTAGAATGACAGCTAAACTTTAATCAAGTTACTACCAAGCAGTAATAAATACAATTGAATACTTTAGAGAATGCCTGGATTAGTGCTCAAGTTACACAAACAAAGCTAGATCCAGCAGGCCCGAATCCAGTCTATGCCACAGCAAACAAGGCACCAACTTCAGTAAGAAGCAGTTCAGATATGCATGCACTATAAGCCTTCAATCAGAAATTCCCAGCTCAGAAGGGCAGAGTCCAGCCTCTCCTCCCACAAGAGTGCAGACCACGAACCCTCTTAATGTAAAATAACTGGCCTGAAAGCCTAAGTGCTTAAACCAGAATTAATACACTTTTAGAATAACAGACACTGAGCCCTCAATCAGCAGTTCCCAACCTAGAAGGATGTAAGCTACCTGTTCTGCCACTACAGTGCAGACCACAAACCCTCTCAGTGCAAAACAACTGGTCCGAAGCCCAAGTATTTAAACCAGAAGGCTTAGAATGAGTTACACCAAGTAGTAATAAATACAATTGAGTACTTTTAAGATGATGCAAAAGTAAAAAAAAGTAGGTAGAAACACAAGTACAGTAAAAGCAGATGAAAATTTTTTTTTTTTTTTTTCTGAACAAGTGCTGAGATCAAAAAAACAGATTTGAGTGCTGAAACTAGAAAACTGGCTAGTTATAGGGGAAAAAAAACTAAGCTAGTAGGCTTCCCTCCAACACAGAAGGGCTTGGGGGCTCAAAAGCCTACAAATAGTCTATACCACTTAACAGGAAAGGCAGGAAACAAGCTTAAATTTTTTTTTTTTTTCTGTTTCCCAGATGCTCTCTTTGTACACAGAAGGAGTGCCTGAAATCAGAATATGATCTCACTGCACTCAGTTGAGTGAGCAAATGAGATGGGCCCAGAAGGAGTATCCAAACACAAATTTACAAGAGGGGCGGGCAGCTGCAAGGCCACTAAGATTAACACCAAAACAAAAACAGGGAGGGTGGGTGGGACAAACTGAAGAGCAGAGTGAAAACTTCCAGTTCAGCTAAATATTCCTTCCACACAGTTAAAATCAATTTAAATACTGTATTTTTTTGAAAAAAAAGCAGATAAAGGTACTTAAATTCTCTTATACGTCCAGTTGAATATATCAAGTTCTTAGTCGGCCAAAGCTGAGGTTTTTAAGCAGAAAATATTTCACACTGTACCACTTAAATAGGCAAGGACAGGAAATCAAAGAATGTGGCTACCCCCACACCTGCAATTACTAACAAATAATAAAATTCAAGCAGCACTAACTGAAGAGCAGAGTGAAAACTTCCAGTTCAGCTAAATATTCCTTCCACACAGTTAAAATCAATTTAAATACTGTATTTTTTGAAAAAAAAAGCAGATAAAGGTACTTAAATTCTCTTACACGTCCAGTTGAATATAGCAAGTTCTAAGCCGGCCAAAGCTGAGGTTTTTAAGCAGAAAATATTTCACACTGTACCACTTAAATAGGCAAGGACAGGAAATCAAAGAATGTGGCTACCCCCACACCTGCAATTACTAACAAATAATAAAATTCAAGCAGCACTAACTGAAGAGCAGAGTGAAAACTTCCAGTTCAGCTAAATATTCCTTCCACACAGTTAAAATCAATTTAAATACTGTATTTTTTTGAAAAAAAAAAGCAGATAAAGGTACTTAAATTCTCTTATACGTCCAGTTGAATATAGCAAGTTCTTAGCTCGCCAAAGCTGAGGTTTTTAAGCAGAAAATATTTCACACTGTACCACTTAAATAGGCAAGGACAGGAAATCAAAGAATGTGGCTACCACACCTGCAATTACTAACAAATAATAAAATTCAAGCAGCACTAACTGAAGAGCAGAGTGAAAACTTCCAGTTCAGCTAAATATTCCTTCCACACAGTTAAAATCAATTTAAATACTGTATTTTTGAAAAAAAGCAGATAAAGGTACTTAAATTCTCTTATACGTCCAGTTGAATATAGCAAGTTGTTAGCCGGCCAAAGCTGAGGTTTTTAAGCAGAAAATATTTCACACTGTACCACTTAAATAGGCAAGGACAGGAAATCAAAGAATGTGGCTACCCCCACACCTGCAATTACTAACAAATAATAAAATTCAAGCAGCACTAACTGAAGAGCAGAGTGAAAACTTCCAGTTCAGCTAAATATTCCTTCCACACAGTTAAAATCAATTTAAATACTGTATTTTTTGGGAAAAAAAAGCAGATAAAGGTACTTAAATTCTCTTATACGTCCAGTTGAATATAGCAAGTTCTTAGCCGGCCAAAGCTGAGGTTTTTAAGCAGAAAATATTTCACACTGTACCACTTAAATAGACAAGGACAGGAAATCAAAGAATGTGGCTACCCCCACACCTGCAATTACTAACAAATAATAAAATTCAAGCAGCACTAACTGAAGAGCAGAGTGAAAACTTCCAGTTCAGCTAAATATTCCTTCCACACAGTTAAAATCAATTTAAATACTGTATTTTTTGAAAAAAAAGCAGATAAAGGTACTTAAATTCTCTTATACGTCCAGTTGAATATAGCAAGTTCTTAGCCGTCCAAAGCTGAGGTTTTTAAGCAGAAAATATTTCACACTGTACCACTTAAATAGGCAAGGACAGGAAATCAAAGAATGTGGCTACCCCCACACCTGCAATTACTAACAAATAATAAAATTCAAGCAGCACTAACTGAAGAGCAGAGTGAAAACTTCCAGTTCAGCTAAATATTCCTTCCACACATTATTAGGTATTTGGAAAGTACCTGTAGCTAGTATTCTTAAGGCTACACATACCGTGGTATCCACTGGGATGGGTTCCCCTCTGTTGGCTCTGGGTCTGAGTTGAGGCTGGCACAGCTCAATGATTTGCTGCATTATGTCTCTGTCTACCATGTAGTGCTCTACTATCTCCAGATCATGTAGCCCCTGATAAGTTACCCTGGGTCTGAACACTCTTCTCCTCCTCCTTGGTCTGTAGCCATTGTCAGCATTATCCTCCTCACCACTCTCAGCCTCTAGCATATACTGATGGATCAAAGCAATGGCAGCCCCTAACATGTTTTCAGTTAAAAAAGTAAACAGGCAAACCAACACATTCTTGCACAAGAAGCGGTCACTTTAATACAATAAAATCACCAGAGACATAGCACTTTCACCTTTTACAATCCAGGCATCATCAGAGTCAAATAAAAATTAACAACAATCACATTAATAGGAAGAACAGACTGACATAATTTCCTGTAACATCATGCATCTATGAATAATGCACTAGTTTATGAATGACATCTATGTTATTGGAATTACTGCAATAACAGAATAATATTCTAAGTAATAAAACCATATATGTGTTATTAAAAATTGTTTAAAAATATTTTTTTTTTTTTTAAATTCTTTCCTAAAAACTGCTAGCATTCACTGAGGCTTGAAGGAGCCTGTATTTAAACTTGTTTTGCTCTTTTTTTTAAGGTACTCAAGATGGAAATCGTGTCATTAATTCCAGGTTTCACCCTAGCATTGAGTTTTAATTGTCATTCAGTTTCCTTGATCTGCAGCATCGCCCCCTCTTGTACTGACCAAAAATCTATCAATAACAAAAAATAGGAACTTTTTGAAATGTGTACACTCTGAACTGTGTGTGTAAAGGGCACTGGTACACTTAGCATTTCTCATATCCCTGTTGTGTTCTATAATCCTGTTATGTAGTTTCCTGGTGGTCTTGCCTATATAAAATGCAGGTCAGGAAATGCAGCTAGCAATATAGACAATATTTTTAGTGTTACAATTACAGCGTCCTGGACACTGTAAGTTCATATCATGAGTCAATCTGGACATAGGGTCCGTCATTTATAAATCTGCAGCTTGAACAGAAGCCATATTTGTGCATCCTAGTGACATAATTTTTCTTTTTAGTATCCATGTCCCTCTCCAAAATTTCTTTAATATTTTTGCCTCTATTGAAAACAGTCTTAGGCCCTGACCCTACTTTGTTTTTCATGTCGTCTAATAAGGCTCCCCAAATTTTCTTCATGCTTCCCTTTAATTATGAGGCAACTTGATTAAATGGTAAAATCATAACATCATTTTTGGAGCCATCATCATGATTTACATTAATATTACTGTGACCCCTTCTTAGAATGGGTAGGAACCTAGTCGTATGGTTCCTGGTTACCTCTTTCTTAGTTGACAGTAAAAGCTTAATTGGGTACCGCCTGTCCTTGATAATCCCAATCAACTTAAACAATTCTTCAGAAAATTTCTTGTCATCACTGATCAACCTGGACAGCCTGACCACCTGTCCCTTGACTATGTCCTACGCTGGTGTTCAGGATGACAACTGTCAAAATGCAATAATGTATTAGCATAGGTTGTTGTTTGTCTTTCAGATTTTTCCCGGTAAGGGGTCACCACAGAAGAACTCCGGTCCGCTAATGATTGGCAGCAGATTTTTACGAAACGCTGAGGTGCCAGCTCGACGCCCAACCTTCAACAAAGGCAGGCACATTTAAGGACGCATGTCTTTCAAACGTTACCCAACCATGGGGAGGACATGCAGACTCCACACAGAAGGCACTCCCAAGCCATGCCGAGAATCGAACGGGAGAACCTCTTGCTGTGAGGTAACAACGGTACCGCTGTACCACCGCATATTATGTATAATGTATTAGCGTAGGTCTGTTTCCTAAATATGTTAGATGATAGTTCTCCTGTGCAATTATCTTCTGTGAGAAGAATATCTAAGTAATCAATTTCATTTTGGTGTACCCTATAGGTGAACTTTAGGTATTGAGTGGTGGTGTTAATGTAATTCAAAAATTCTGCCACTTCAGAAGTTGTTCCTCTCCAAAGTATAAGTATATCATCCAAAAATATATAATACACATGTATCTTTGATGTAAAGTGAAAAGAAAATACATACCTCTTTTCCCATTCAGCCAAGAACAGGTTGGCAAAAACTGGGGCAAATTTTGCCCCTATGGCCACACCTGATTTTTGCCAGAAAAATTCACCTTAGAATACCAAAACATTATTTTTAAGCACCACTTCTAACAGGCCAACCAGTAGATTTACTCAGATTTGGTTCAAGTGTTCAGTTTGTGATAAACATTCTGAAAAATATTCTAAGCCTATGTCATGGGGGATCACAGTAAATAAGTTAACCACATCAATTGCCACAAGCAAGTCATCCTTATCAAGCTTAGCTGTTTTTAATTGTTCTAAGCAATGCCAAGAGCCTCTTAAGATATAAGCAAAATCATTGGCCACTTTCTTAGAGAAATAATCAACAAATGCAGCCAGTGGTTCAGTTTTTGAACCTTGAGTGGCAGCAATTGGTCTAAAAGGGGGGTCACTGATATTTTTGTGAATTTTGGGTATTCCAAAAATTATCAGAATTCTTGGTGTAACTACTTTCAAAAAATCATACTCATCCACTGTTAAAGTGTTCTGACTTAGAGCATCAAATAAAAAGATGCCAGTCTTGGCATATGCTCTATTGAATTTACTAAGAGAAATCCTTT
The DNA here is from genome assembly GCF_019279795.1 of Protopterus annectens. Lineage (NCBI taxonomy): Eukaryota > Metazoa > Chordata > Ceratodontiformes > Protopteridae > Protopterus > Protopterus annectens. The sequence goes on along the minus strand of NC_056744.1, from coordinate 523,632,069 downwards.
CATAAGTGTCTTACTCATTCAGTAAAGAGTACATTCTGCACACATAATCAATCTGCCTCATGATCGCTGCCCTTATCTGGCTTCATCACTCAGTATACTTTATTGTCAGATAGCTCTCTGAGTGCCAACCTTTCTTCTTTAGATAAGTTGTCACAACTAGAATAACTTGCCTTTACAATTTGTCTAAAATCATTTTCCACACATGTTTCAAACAAATTCACTAAGGGGTTACAGGGAGGCAAGAATGTACTTTTTCTTTTAAATACAAATGTTAAGTTGTCTGATGTAAAGCCTCAAGTTAAACAACAGTCTAGCAATATCAGACTTAAAACTCAGAACACAGCATCCATGGGACCAGACAACATCCCAGGCTGCGTTTTACACGAACTTCAGAATGAACTGGCTCCCCACTTAAGCACCATGTTCAATAATAGCCTCACATCAGGCTTTGTGCCCACTGAATGGCGCACAGCACCAGTTATCCCACTCCACAAAGGGGAAGCCACCACTGATCCCGGGAACTATCGACCTATTTGCCTGGTCTGCAAGGCCATGGAACGTATCATCATGGAACTCATAAACAAAGACATTGGTAACCTCCAAACTCTGGATCCCACCCAATTCAGGTTTGTGTAAGGCAGATCATGCCTCCTGAACCTGATCAACTTCTTTGAGTCAGTCACCAAAGCCGTGGATGAGGGTAAGGTGGTTCACACAGCCTATCTTGACCTCGCCAAGGCTTTCGACACCATACCCCATTCTGGAATTATAGCTAAACTCACTAAACTAGGTATAAATCCCTACGTCACAAGATGGGTTGCCAACTGGCTCACTGACAGAACCCACACTGTAAAAGTTGCAGACTCCAAATCTGACCTCAAAGCAGTGACAAGTGGAGTACCACAGGGTTCAGTCCTGGGACCGCTCCTGTTTGTTATCTACTTCTCTGAAGTACAGGCTAACACAGAAGGCCTCTGGCTAATGAAGTTCGCAGATGACTGCAAACTAGGAGCCATAATCAAGTCCTCAAATGATGTGGACATCCTACAGAAGAGCCTCACTGAGAGATGCCTGGTGTCAGAGCCATGGCCTCAAGTACAGTGTCATCCCCTTTGGTAAAAACTCTGTACCCATGAACTACCACATAGGAAGCAATCTACTTAACACTGAATGCGTGATAAGAGACCTTGGGACCCAGGTGGACAGTAGTCTCTCCTTTGATAGTCACATCGCCACAGTAGTCAGGAAGTCCTTCTACGTGTCACACCTCATCATAAAAGGGTTTTCATCCAGGAAAAAAAGAGGTCATTGTTCCCCTCTACTTGACACTCATTAGACCATTATAGAGTACAACACCCCTTTTGGAATGTACCTCACAAGACATCTGCAGCAGCTGGAAAGGCCACAGAAGTACCTCACAAAGAGGATTACTGGCCTCAAACAGATGCCCTACACTGCTGGTCTAAAAAAACTCCAGCTTTACTCTGTAGCATATTGCCTACTCTGAGGAGATCTCTGCCTAACATATAAAGCTATGTTAAACCCAGAGCTGTTGGACATGCTACACCTAAAGAAATCCCAGTCCCTCCGAGCTACATGCTCTAGGGACCTAAACCTTGTCACCACAATAAACAGGACATGCTGGAGGGATAAATTCCTGTTCCAGAGACTTCCTATACTCTGGAACAAGCTACCCATCTATGTCAAGCAAAGTTCCTCATTAGCACTCTTCAAGAAAAATCTTGATGAGTGGATGGGAAATAGGAAATGCACCCCAGCGATCACTTCTGTGGCTCTGCTCGACAGGGGCAAAGGAAATTAACTTTCTTGGGTGGTGTAAGCCAGGGAACCTTGTTGGCTAGGCTTACATAGGCCCTTGGGCCAATAGCCTAGTACCTACCTATGAACCTATGAACAAAACTAAAACCTTTTTGCAAAAGAGAAATATGTTCATTTTTCAAAGACAAATCACTAAGGTTATGTATAGTTCCTGTTCTACAGTTCACAATGGATGCTGTAGAATCACCGTTAACCAAGGCATTATTCATGTTAACATTTAATACTGTCATATCAGCATTATACATTCAGACATTCTGGCACAAGTATTCAAAACATTCAGTTCTTCTGGTGTCACCACAGAATCTAGTACACATACCTCCCTCCACGTCTGGTTCCCCAACACCAGTTCTTCCCCCTCACAGAATGACCCATGGGTGCTCCCGGAAAGGAGTGACCATGTGGAGCTTGATTTTGTTGTTGATTGAGGAGGCATTCTGAGCGCCTTAGTGGGGGTGGTTGCTCTAAAAAATGTTTATCATAATCATCCTCATTGACATTTGTTTGGTTGTGTTGGTTGTTAAAATTATTACTGTTGTTGCTGTTATTATTAGTAGCACTATTCATAAAGAAATCATTGTTTGTAACAGGGGGAGGGTCAGGATGGGTCTATGGCACATGCTCGACTAGCATATGTCCGAATCACAAAACATCGAACACACATACACGAAAGCAGTTAACAGTGAAAAACGCTTCCGTGTTTGTGTAGCTCAAAAAAAAAAAATCTACATTTCTGCAGGGAGGCTTTATTATTCTCACTCTGAGATCGCACTACAGTGGAGAAAAGGGAATTTTCCCTTATCCACACTGTAGTCTGATCTACGAAACAGGCACACATACACAGAAGCGCTTGTCGATGTTAAGCGCTTTCATGTATGTGTGTTCGATGTTTTTTTATTCGGACATATGCTAGTTGAGCATGTGTCCGGATCTCGTCAAGATACACTCTTTTATGTACATAATCAGCTTTGTCCCTATCTAATTTATTCTGTTTATATTTATAATTAGCATCAGAAAGTTTTATATGTCAGCAAATATTCTGTTGCATCTAGCAGACATCTGTTCAAACATAAAATCATTAACAATACTTTCATTAAGCAATTTTATGTCACCTTCAAGCTTCAAGAGCTTGTGCTTATTGTCTTTGATAATAATATTCATCACCTCGAGTTCAGTCTTATCAAACAGTTCAAGTAACTCCAGGTGCATCAAGGAACTCTTTTCTGTACCCAATGGAAACTTCCATACTCGGAGGCCCTTTGGAACTTGTTTTAATTTTGTAGATTGTACCAGAAAGGCATTATCTAACTGTAAAGATTTAAATTTCTTTTCTAAACATTCCAAGGTGGCAATTTGAGTGGTAAGAAGTCCAAAATCATTCCCCTGTCTTTCACAATGCAAAGTATAATCCAGTAATGGAGTCTGGAACAAACCATTCAAGCCATTGATAGCAAGGAGTGAAGATTTAGCATTGTTACCATTAGTTCTTGTAGAGCCCAGTACAGGAGTATGCAGAGTAAATAATTCTTCCTGCAATGATGTCAAAGTCTGTTTGGGCATGCCTCTGCGCTTTAATTCATTTAAATCAAAGGCTAGTTCACGAACTATAACAGTAAGTTCATCCACCTTAGTTTCAAGGGAAATAGACTGCTCCATAATGTAGTCACACAAGGTTAAAAGACTAGGAAATGGACTACAGCCACAAATGCAGAAGCAGTGTGGTAAATGGGTCTGAGGTGAGGCTGACACAGCTTGATGATTTGCTGCAGTATGTCTCTGTCCACCCTGTAGTGCTCTATCTCCAGATCATGGAGCCCCTTGTAGGTTACCCTGGGTCTAAACACTCTTTTCCTCCTCCTTGGTCTGTGGCGGTTGTCAGCATTATCCTCCTCACCACTCTCAGCCTCTAGCATATATTGATGGATCAAAGCAATGGCAGCCCCTAACATGTTTTCAGTTAAAATTCCCCTGGATGTGTACACCAATGGTGAAGAATTTGTGGGAAAACCAGACTGTAAGGTGTTTGCATAGTTTATACTGTTGTGCTGCAGATGCTGCCTGTATGATTGGCTGACTATGATGCATTCCACTTGCCAGCTATGTTATTTGTACTTGATTACTTATATTCTGCTATTTCCCTTTTTTCCTTTTTTCCCATCCCATTTCCACCTCTTTTAAGCCCTGAGGCATGCCTTGCACACCCAGCACCCAAATATAAACATTCCTGCTATTTCAGTTTTTTTCTTTTTTGCTTTAGACCCGGTGAGCGCTGCGCAAACTCATTTAGCTAAGGTAAACAATGAGAAATGGCCCTCCCCTGGACACGAACATGCTCTTCATTTCATGGAATAAGTCACTACAGCCTCAGACACCCCCCTTTGCTTAGCTGTGCTTAGATAAGCTCAAATGTGAGCCATGGTGCTCCAATTAGTGTATACCAAGCATGACACACACCCTTTTCATGTCTATTGCTCTCCTGCTTACACTACTGCCTTATAGTACCTACACAGTCAGGTGCATTTTGGCATTTTGCTTATTTTTGTGATTCAGTAAATTTCCCTCATTAGCATACCCCACTGCCTTACTCCCTAGTTACAGCACTACCTCAGAGCCTTTCCCCTTAGCAACCACTGTTCCCTGGTATTGTTTTGATTCTGCATGCCATAAACTATAATGGCAAAATGCAGAGTTCACTTAAAATTGCCTTTTCACATTTTTTTTTTATTTTCGGCACAATCCTGTTTGTGCACTGCTGCCCCATGCTTAAACGGCTGTGATCGGCCAAAAAAAAAAAAAAACTTTTATTTTTATAATTTTGCAACACTTTTCTATGCCAATGGCCATATATTTGGCCATTGGCATGCCTATGGATTAGAATACATGCTTTGGTTTGAACTGTCTTGTCTCAGTTTTGATTTTTGCAGAAATGTATTCGGCTACCAGCCTGCCACGGATGCCTGCCTGCTTACTGGATTACTAATTGACCTCATTTGCATGTTTTTCAAAAGCAAATGAGATCATTAGCATAATCCAGTCATGTTTGTGGCAGAATAGTTTGCCAGGCTCGTGCATGTCCCCAGGCATGTATACTGGATTGCTCGGCAGCCATATTTCATGCAGGAATGGCTACAGTATTCCTGCACAGAGTTTTTTGCTTATTTAATCCGGGGATAGTTTTGATTGTACAACATTACTAATTGTTTGTTAGTAGCTGCTGTCACATAATCAAAGTGTTTATCAAAATTAAGTTTCTGATCTATGATTATTCCTTCATGTGGTGCCTGTTCTATAAAGGTGTTGTTTTGTAAGTTAAATATATGCTACCAGAGGTAAACAGAACTATTTTTTTTGGATTTAGTATAAGTTGTGCACTGACCTGTTGTTCTATGACATAGAGAGTTTGCTCTGTAGTATACTATAGCTCGCTTTGGGAATCTCCTGTGCAGATTATGGTAGAGTCATCATCATATTGGATTAATATGGAATTTGGAGTGTTTGTGTACATGGCAATTTCCCAACCTGCTATCCCAAACCTTGTAATTTATTTTTCTTGAAGAAATACTTACACCATCCATCATACATAATGTGCGCTTATAAATGTAGCTTCAGGGACAAATAAGTTTGCTCACCAATTTGTAATAAACAACTAGGTAAGTGAAGCCTGACTTGAAGATTATGTAGAAAATATATACTCTTCCTCTGGTCTATAGACCTGCACTATTTGCATTCAAATAGACTGAACAGTCATAAAACACAGAGCAGAGTTATAGGCCCTAGATGTCCAGCTCCACTCCCTACTTCCCACTGGATTTAGTACCTTACAATGTTAGTCAGTTCATAGTAGCTGTAATTTGAATAAACTACTGCAGAGTGAAAACCATGAAAACTATTAATATGTTGCAGTAGTATAGCATCTCTCTCCTTGCCCAAGGTACTTCACTGCCACTATTCCTGATCTATATCTGGGTAACACCAGGTACTGTTCCACTCTTAAAACATGAATCAACTGAAATATAAAGCAAACTGTTATTCATAGCAGAGTAGTCCTTGGAAGGACAGGAACAGCAGTGTGTCACCACACAGCAATATGTAATCTCATGCCATTTAATTAATGAATATATCAGCCAAAAGTTTTTAAAATTAGAAAGCATAAAGTTATTTACTAATGTGAATTGTGGATTGCAGTTTTACAATTAAATACAAAAGAGATAGCTTACTATTCTGGGAAACAGAAAAATAACTAGTTTAGATGTTGAATCAAAATAGGTTACGTGAAAATAAAGACATCTGCCTGACTGGCTAAAACAATCTAGACTAATGGCAGCATTAATAAGTTCTGTGTCCAGAGTCTGAAATTACAAAGCCTAAAAGATAGTGCATAAAAGTATATCACACATACTTGGAAAAGTAGTCAAAGATAAATAAACTGACTGAACAAATGGAAATAGTTCTGATGCAATGACTACCTCTTGACTGGGCCCACAAAATAAAACAGGGACAATGGCCTTTCTGAAAAATGGCATGATATAAGACATTCTAAGCAGGAGCTAAGTGCAGTGCTATAATTGGGGAGGGCATGTGTGTGTGTGTGTGTGTGTGTGTGTGTGTGTGTGTGTGTGTGTGTGTGTGTGTGTGTGTGTGTGTGTGTGTGTGTGTGTGTGTGTGTGTGGAGTGGGTAAATCTCTCCTCTTCCATAAAGAAATATAAGGAAAAATACGTAAACAAACAAGAAATATAGAACCTTGTTTTTTAAGTTACCTCAGACTTGCTATCTCTCGTCACCACAAGAGATTATAACATTGCATATTCAAGACTACTTTCATCTTTTTCAAATTAAAACCAAAAACAAAGCAGAATCCAGACCAAAATGTACTGGTAACCAACTACCACAAGCCTGGAAAAACGAAGCAGGAGGTACCAAAAAATAAAGTCCTTTATTAAGCCACAACGTTGAAATCAAAGCACACCTTTCATTTCAACGTTTTTCAAATTAAAACCATACCACAAACTCCACCAAGACCTCAAGAAATAAATCCAAAAAAATGACCACAAAAACCAGCAAGTAGAAGAAATCAATGCCTTCAAAGAGGTGCTAGAGGTGAATAAAGATTTTATCTACTTGCTGGTTTCTGTGGTCATTGTTTTGGATTTACTTTCAGCTTTTTAATTGCTGCTTGGCACTAAAGAATAACATATCCTGTAATCTTACTGAAAACAATCATATTCTTGATGTAATTTTGCATCATCACAGAATAACACTAGTTACACATTTTTATAAATTTCAAACAAGCAACACTCACAAGTTTTATGCATCTTTTTTTTTTTGTTACTCAAAAAAATGCATATTCAGTCACATGCATACATTTCTTATCTTTATAGCAGTCTTGCTACTAAACAGTGGCAAGTTTAGACACAGTCTACAGTCTGTCTACCAGAGGCAAGGCTGTAGATGTTTAGATCCCAGAAACAACAGACCTGCAAACAAAAAAACACATTTCGGATCTACTATTTCCTTCAAAGAGTGCTGCAAATGGACTGAATGGCCCATAGAAGAGGGTAGCCTACGTTATTCATGCACATTGTGCACCAATACAAGAAGGATGAAAAATGTTTCAACTGGTGTAGAATAATGGAGATAAGGGACAGGAGAATCAGTTACCATAGAGAAAGATAGGTCACCTGACAATGGCAGCTCCACAATCCTAGGTCAGACACTGCATCAAAGCAGAATTTCCAGTTATGGATATTTGCATGACATGCACAACAGCCCTCCAAGCAATGATTTCATTGCCAGGTATCTTGCACATCATAACAATGCATGAGATACAACTATTCCTTGCAATTTCTCTTTGTATCAGGTGCATTGCCTAAGAAATGGCTGGTCAAGAATGGCTGTACATCTGAAGTATATCACAGGAACATGCAGGTACATAAATGAACAGTTGCAACATATGGAAGTAACACTGCTTGCTAGCAGTTTGGTGGTCATGTGACTGCAGTGCATAGTCACAAGGATGAGTTGTAGGACTTTAGGTGACCTCCCACATATAAGCTCCTACTGTCATGCATCTGGATGATCAATTTTGTCATGTTTGCTCTTTCTATTCTGAAGACAGTCCTCAATAACTGTTCAGGAATTTTAAACAAGATTCATAAAACTTTGAGATTAGACATCATTAGAATATCATTATACCTGTCTGATCTGGGGCTAACATAAACAATCTTCCACATGGTAAAATAGTATCAGTGTATGAGCCACCCGTTTACCTTAGGCACTGCTAGTATCTTCCTAACATTAGATGGTAGATGGTTACATTGTATACTTACAGATGGTTACAGTGCATACTTACTCTTCTCTATACAGTACAAAGTTTTCATATATGGACACCTACGGACAGACATTAGTTTATGCAGGTATCACTCATACAGTAGTCCTTACCACAGCACTCAGTACTATTCAGTAGCCACAGTGTCTGCCTAAACGCAGAACAGTTGGGCCATTTTATTGTACTGCAGTGGTGTTATGCACATAAGATTCAGAATGATGCACAGTTGTTGAAAGGTGAGTTACATTTAGCTGGATATTTGCATAGGTTATCTCATTTTTTATATAGTGCACAACATATACTGCTGTGGTTCACAGCAGAATAGTCCATTTGTCTACATGAGGTGAACTTCATAACCCAAAGTTCATACTTTTGTAGTGGTTATTTGGGAGACAATGGCTACACCTATATGTAAATGTAGTGTGTGTAAGTCATTTGTGAGGACTATGGAAATTTGAAAGCTTCTGAAAGGAAATGCCCACTTTTATAAAATGTTTAAAGTTGGTGAACTTATGCTTTAAGCATTTGAGAAGTAATATGTTAACATGTAAATGCTCAGATAATATTCAGATACTACTGATGGGTGGGCTGTGCACATGTCCATATGAAGTACTGACAGATAGCTAAGGCAAGTGGTGTGCAGCAAAGCACAAACTTAAACTTGCTTATTTGATTATTATTGGTATTTATAATACCAATAATAATCAAATAAGCAAGTTTAAGTTAACAAATGGTAACACATTAAAAAAAACAATTTTGCAATAAGCTACTGGAATGGAGTATGCTTGAACTGTTTATAGCACATGATTTGTGCATTTATTTTTCATTACAACTTTCTTCTGAATGCTTACTTAAAAAAAGGAATGTTTCAGATCATATTGAACTGAAATGCTTAGCTTACTCTGATGTATTTACTTCAGAAGTATGATTAATGTTTGCATATATTCAACCTCTGTTAGCCTTTCCAGTCTTATCTGTGGTTGGCAACTGTTATAAATTATTTCCTCCTCAACTACAGAAAGAAGAACCAAAGGGGAAATGTCTACGTATATTAGCACAGTATGCTTCTACAGATCTAAATTATTCAAATGAAGGAAAATATTTGTTTTTTGGCATTTTCCCTTAATATAAGAATATTTTCTGCATAATGTTTACTGCAAGTACAAGAAGAAGGATGTCATGAATTCCTTCTTTATGTAACATTTTTTTTTCTGGTTCCAGCTTATCTGTTTCGGGAATGGATACACCTTTAACATTTGTAATACAACTGCCTGCTTAGGAAAATGAATTGCATTGCTTATCTGATTTTTTTTCCTGAACATCAAGTAAATTAATTTTAAACAAGTCGTCCTCTAAGTTATGAAACCAAAAGATTGAACTTTGAAGCTTGTACTATGTTTTCAGCTGGTCACTCAGTTGCTGGTTTACAACACTCCCCTACTATATCTTGGGCATGATGGCTAACTCTGGTCAGCCATTTTGTACATTTAACACTTATTGTGAAAATAATGACTGTCTTACAAATTATTACAGTCATACATGACTTGTGGCCTATGCAGGCCCATATATTTTTAAACACGTTCTGGCTGTCTTACAAATAATTCATTAACTAACAATTACAGTATATTATAAATATATATACAGTATATTATAAATGCCCTAGGGCAGATAGCCTAGTATGAACCTATGAACCTATACCATATTTTATGTATGCATGAGCAAATGCATAATGACACACACATACACACACACACACACATACACACACACACACACACACACACACACACACACACACATATATATATATATATATATATATAGTCATAGTCAGATGTATATTTATATATATATATGTGTGTGTGTATATATATATATATATATTTTTTTATTTATTTATTTATTTATTTATTTTTTTGGGATATCTGTATATCTATGTGTGTGTACATATGAGTCTGTTATATATGCATACACATACCTGTTTTCAAACATATATTGTATACAAGAAAGAGGAAATATTAACTTGCCAAAATATTTACTGTACATCTCTGGTTTCTCACCTTAAACTGGCAAACCCACTCAGCCAGTTGGTCAGCTATCTGCCTCTCAGGTCATCATACATGTACAGACACTGGTGCCCAAAGTTCATGAACACTGTCAGGGATGACATGTTGTCATCCATCTCTATCAGATGTCATGTTTCTTCCACTTAGTGTTGGCCATTGCATTTTCTGCAGGTGTGACTCCTGGGAGGAGTCAACCCTAATTGTCTTCCTTACAGTACAGCTTGGAGACTGACGACCTGCTTTCACAGGTGTTACTATCTTTAGAAATGTCAGAACAATGGTAAGGGATGTAACTGTATGTCTGTGGTTTAGGGGGTGGGAAATCAATCCATACGAGGTGTGACAGCAATATACCCAAGTCATGCAGCAAAGGGCGTTATATGTGTGTATGAGTAAGCAATGTTCTCAGCTGAAATCCGCATTTCTCATTAACATCATGCATTCAACTGTTATAGACGTATAAGATTTGAAGTAGTAGTTGAGGTAACCCTTTCATAATTACTCTTTTGTAAGTGAAACATATTAGTAACATGTCCAGTTGGTGCTTCTTTGCTTTCATTAAACTAATTTATTGTTAGGAAGTGTGCTAAAGTGTGTCCAATTCTGAAGGATGACTGGATTTGGCTTCATTAAATTCCAAGCCTTGAAATAATGTGTGATAGTTAACTTGTATTCATATATGCTGTGTTCTATCACACATTCCCACAGCCAGCGTGTCTAAGTGCAGCTTCTCCACACCCACCCAAAGTCTATCAATGACTATATGTCCATATACACACAAACATACTACTGTGATAAATAGAGATCAGCGATGCTGATCTTTATTTGCATAGAAAATGTGCAAGACAACCTGAATTTCCATTAATAATGCTAAGCCTGCCATATTTTTCTGCAATCAGTCTCATTTAGTGGCAGCTATTGGAAAGTGCATTTTTTTAATTAAGCTAAAAACAACTTCATACTTATAAATTCAACTTAATTGATTATTTTTTCTATTGAAATGGATTTTTGTTTTTCTGATGAAATTCACATCATTAAAGTGGATGAAAGCGTTAAAGTCATTTGCCTTGGAGTGGTTTTTCGGACTGGTTTCTGTGATTTTTTTTGTTCTAGCAATGAAAGATCTAACCTACTGTTAGGATACCCACTCTACAAATTGGTAACTACAAGTTTCCATACATTTATTCACCATGGAGCTACATTTCATAAAAGATCCTCTGCATACAAGCCTCAGCAACTCTCATTACCCCTTGAACCAAACTCCACTGCACTGCATGCATGCATTCTCCTCTCAGGCACCAACTCTTCGGTAAACTCTCCCTAACAACCTGAAGGAAATCAACATTTATTCCAAACTCAGAATGCAACTCAAAAATCACTTCTTCATCCAAGCCAAATGCCCTGCTTCATCACAGGTCATGTAGCTTAACACACTATTCCTATCTCTTCTCCAAGTCTCTTTTCCTCTCTCAAAATTTACTGAGGTTTGATCCAGTTTAGAAAATAATATATATACTGTACATTATACTCTGCTTTATTCTATATTGCACTGTGCTTGTTGATGAGGGTGCAAATATACATTTCCTTTCTGTATAACTAGTCTGAACTGTTCTGTTTTTGCTTATATTTCTGTATATTTTGTTTGTGAAACGTTTTGTATTTCACTTAAGCAGAGCTTGACATTGATCAATATTATCAGTGCACTACCCTGGTAAAGAAATGCAAATAAATAAATAAACAAATGGCAGGAGTGGTGATTTTCTAGTGTTGTTTATAAAAGCAGGGCATCCACAGTAGTGTTGTTTACATAGGGAATGCGTTGAGAGATCAGTGGACATTTCATTGTGTTTTTTTCTCATTTGTGGATCAAGATCGGCAGGTCAACAGTATAAAAAGTAAAGAGGACAATGTTCGATTTTGATTTGTACTTCATTGTATTGACATGATGAAATTATTACTTACACTGTACTCAGACCTTTAATGATTTTTAAATTTCTTTTGTGATGGTACTGCGGTCCTGGTTAAAAAAGGGATGTAGGCACGAGAAATTCAGGCACGACTTCATTTCTTTTACTGCAGGGATCGTGAGTGCGTTTAATTTTGTTAAATCAGGTTTCATTTGGGTTACTCATATATGTTGTTCTGGGTTAATTTATCATGAAGCAGCAGGAATAAAGACAGAGAAAAGACAATTTTGGCCTTGAGGAGAATCCTGTTCTCATAGGCCCCCTCAAGACATATGACGAGTCACTTTTTGAAAAAGGGGGCCAAAACAAACCAAGAGAGTAAAGGTGTTGAACCAGGTCATTATAGATACAAATGCCTTTGGGGGAAGGAACTGCACATTGACACAGCACAGAAAAAGGGCCAATGATATGGTAGGACATGTTAGAGCAAAAGCAAGAAAGAAAGTAATAACTGGCCATTGCAGTACTGGTGGGGGTCCTGCTACACTTATCCTTATAACACCCAACGATGGATGTCTGCTGTCTACAAGGGGAAATGACTATGATACTGATGAAGATAGCAGAGGCATAATGAGAGGTAGAGTGGACACTGGCAATACCCACCTTGGCAGTTTCTGTAAATATGTTCTGGAAGTTTATCACACCCATCTTCACATATTCACATTAACATGGTGACTGCCGTTTAACTACTTGCATGCAACACATGACATTTACTATCAACTGTAAAACCTTCTATTTCTGCCAGCTATGAAAGTGAAGTGAAGTGAGAGTGCATACACAACATTCAGCAGTGTGCTCCATTGTCTCAGTATTAATGTAATAAATTCTTCACAAGGTCTGCAACAGAAAGGACCAGTCCCCCTTTACTATCACCGCTGGATAATGTCAACAGCAGTCAATAATGATAACATTATTATAATCATGAGACAGCCAGAGGACACTGGCACATGATCACCATGTTTAAAGGAGGGATCACACACCCCAAAGCAGTTGCATAACTCTGCAAGAAATAACACTGGATGGGGACATGACATTGCCAGTTGTACAGGGAAAGAAATCATGCACTCTAACACCAGTGTTTCCTCAATCACAAGATCACCTTATGGAGGATGGCACCATCTCAGAGGTAGCAATGTCCACTGTAACACATCTGCAAAGGGGCCTAAGGTGCAGGCACATGTCACAGCTACCTCCAGAAACATGAAAAGCAATGCCTGCCCAGCAGCCAATGTGCTAAGGCATTGTTCAGGCTCAGTCCATTGTCACAGAGAGTCAGGTAGAAATGCTCAGAGTACATGGAGATTTTCAGTACTACATGGGAATGGGAGAGAGCAGGAATAATGACATGACTACATGGGAATGGGAGAGAGTCAGAATAATGACATGACTACATGGGAATGGGAGAGAGTAGTGATAATGACATGACTACATGGGAATGGGAGAGAGTAGGGATAATGACATGACTACATGGGAATGGGAGAGAGTGGGGATAATGACATGACTACATGGGAATGGGAGAGAGTAGGGATAATGGCATGACTACATGGGAATGGGAGACAGTAGGGATAATGACACGACTGCATGGGAATGGGAGACAGTAGGGATAATGACATGATTGCATGGGAATGGGAGAGAGTAGGGATAATGACATGACTACATAGGAATGGGAGACAGTAGGGATAATGACATGACTACATGGGAATGGGAGACAGTAGGGATAATGACATGGTCACACTCATGTTCAGTGTTGTGGCACACAGCAGCAGCCATTTCTGGCTCAGTGTGTACATTAGTCAGGACCTAATAGACTCAAGTAGGAGTCAGTTGTGGACAGGAAAGAGGATTGGGTACTGTCTGGACATGTTGGGGTATATCATATTGTACTACAAGTGCTTCTCAGGGAAGTGGTGGAAATAATAGGGAGGACTTAACACGACAGAACTTATGCAGACCTCATCGGTACTCATGTACATGTAACAAAACCTCTGATTCAACTTCACCATCATTCAGCACTATGAGATTAGTGTATGTAAGATCACCTGCATCTATTAGGTCATGTCATTGCAGCAAGTTAGCTTCAAGCTCACTTGACTTCCTCACAGTCACGGGTACCATCATCGACCCTATCTTTACGGGACATCATGCACGATGCATTCGGCCTTGACCTACTGTAAGTCAGGTTTAGCTCTACGGGTAATGAAAACATGATATGTCTTAGTTCAACAGCATGCATTTCAATAGACTAATATCACAGCTATAATAATAATGAAAGTGTATACAACTGCAGCATGGGGGAGGGGAGGAAAATGTCTCTGTGCAGGGTACTTCAGTACAAAAAAGCTTTTCATCTGCAAATATTTTTTGTTGAGTAATGATAATGTTTACAATAAAACAAACAAACAAAAAAAAAATGAAATGAGGAAAGAAAATTGGGGTGGAGGGTAAGTTGCAGTGTGTAATGTTTAACACCGTTAAGAGCACATTCAGTATGATGAATGTCAGTTGAGTACTGATAATACTAACAGTTGCCCAAGCAATAATTAAACAAATAAATAAATAAACAAAAAGAATACACAATAATGGGGTGGGGGTGAGACAGCATGAAATAATATATACTATTATCAGACTAACACAAAGGGGAAAAAATGATTACATAACTAATGGTCATTCTTCCAACAGGATGACGATTGCTACTAAATCTGATTGCACAAGGTTTGGAGTCCATGACATAATAAATGAATCTGATGTGTGGTAATTTAATATAAGATAAACATATTTCTCATTTATCAAAACTGAAAGTGGAGAAGCATATGTCATAAAACAAGGAAATGTCAGTCATTTTTCTTTCTTCTTCTAGGTTTCAGTTTATGAAAAATACATGTTGGAATAGAACAACAGTACATTTTTAAGTACATGAAATTTCTTTCATCGATTCAGTTAAGTACTGTGTGCCAAATTTATATCACTGATGTTACAGCTGAAGCAGTACATGTGTACTTAAAAAGACCCCCTAATCAAAACACCTTCAGTAAAACTGTGCAAAACATTCTTATACTTTACATGATGCAAGTTCTGCTCACTGCACAGATCACAGTGAACAGTCAGGCATAACTCTTATAAACTGTATAAATATTTATACTGTGCAAGTATTCCACTGTAGAAGAAAAAAAAAACTATATATATATATATATATATATATATATACACATATATTTACACAGTGGCTTTAAAACATTTACACACCCCTGTTAAAATGCCAGGTTTTTGTGATATACAAAATGAGACCACAATAAATTATTTAAAAACTTTTCCCACCTTTCATGTGACCTATAACCAGTACAATTCAATTGAAAAGCAAACAAATCTGTTAGGGAAAAAAATATAAAAAATAAAATACGCTATATAATACATAATATAAATATAATACGCTGGTTGCATAAGTGTGCACACACCCTTGAACTAATACTTTGTTGTGTGTGCACACCGTTAAAATAATACTTTGTTGAAGCACCTTTTGATTTAATTACAGCATTCAGTCTTCTTGGGTACACACCTGCCATCAATTAAAGAGACTCTGATTAACCCCAAATAAAGTTCAGCTGTCCTAGTAGGATTTTCCTGACATTTACTCAGTTGCCTGCTACAGCAAAAGCCATGGTTCAAGGAGAGCTTACAAAGCATCAAAGGGATCTCATTGTTGAAAGGTATCAGTCAGGTGAAGGGTACAAAAAAATTTCCACAGCATTGGATATACCAGCGAACACAGTGAAGACAGTCATCAAAAAGTGGAGAAAATATGGGCCAATAGTGACGTTGAAAAGAACTGGATGTGCTTCCAAAATTAATGAAAAGACAAGATGGAAACTGATCAGGGAGGCTGCCAAGAGACATACAGCAGCACTGAAGGAGCTGCAGGAATTTCTGGCAAGTACTGGTTGTATACTACATGTGACAACAATCTCTTGTATTCTCCATATGTCTGGACTATAGGGTATGGTTGCAAGACAGAAGCCTTTTCTTATACAGAAAAACATCCAGGCCTGTCTAAAATTTGCAAAATAATACATCGTCTCCCAAAAGCATGTGGGAAAATGTGTTATGATCTGATGAGACCAAGTTTGAAAATTTTGGTCACAATTCCAAAAGGTACATTTGGCGCAAAAACAACACTTTGCATCACCAAAAGAACACCACCCCCAAGGAGAAGCATGGTGGTAGCAGTATCATGCTTTGGGGTTCCTTTTCTTCAGCTGGAACTGGGGCTTTAGGCAAGGTGGAGGGAATTATGAACGGTTCCAAATGCCAGTCACCTTTGTCCCAAAACCTTCAGGCATCTGCTAGAAAGCTGAAGATGAAGAAGAATTTCACCTTTCAACATGACAATGACCCCAAGCATACATCCAAATCAACAAAAGAATGGCTTCAGACCTCTGTCAATGGATATTTGTTAGAATTGTAAGATGATAGCTTCATTTTTTAAAGGCTCAAGCCACACCCACTGGGAGTTAAAGGTACACACTCAAATGAGATGTACTGGAGGGAACGAGTTAAAAGATTTGTTTGTTTTTCAATTCAATTGTACAGGTTATAGGTCACATTAAAGGTGGGAAAAGTTTTGAAATGATTTATTGTGGTCTCATTTTTTTATATCACAAAAACCTGGCATTTTAACAGGGGTGTGTAAACTTTTTATATCCACTGTATGTGTATATATATATATATATATATATATATATATATATATATATATATAATTAAAAATAAGAGGAACTGTGTGATGAAGAGTGACAGTAGCCATGCACCACAAAGCATAGTCCACATATAGCACATCAAGCAATAATTATACCATGTGTGTTTTTATAATGAGGAAACAGTAACCAGAATGTCTAGATGTTGTGTATTTATCTGCACAGTCATGCATCATGAACAAGCCTACCACATAGAGTTCTTTACAACTTCTGCAGGCTGGTCACCAAGACTATCACGAGTATGGTAGGACCTGTACTGGCACCTGCAAAGAAATCATGGAACAGTTCACCACCAGACTGGTGTATGATCATATTGAACAGAACTGAACACACATAAAATATCCTGCTAGTAGTAGCATACTGAATTATACCCCCACACCATCCAAGCAATGGGAATTACCTTTCAGCAGGCCAAATACTCACTCAGTGACAATCCATATCTGGTACAGGGCTGCTTTATACCTTTTTTCTAAAGCACCTGTCAGGTCCCTCAGAGGGATCATAAGCAAAAGGTCTAGTAAATAGCCTGCATTTCCTGAAAAACACAAGAAACAAAGTAAAAAGAAGGGGATGCAAGAAAGGAAGTGGGGTTTAGTAATAAATGATATATTTTTCAAAGAATACCTAAATAAATGATTAAACTTAAAATGTATTAGTTGGGGGAATGCTAGCTCTTTCTGTTGTAGTCTATCTCCTCCCATGAACCTGATGGGGCAGTAATAGCACCATGGCTGCAATCTTTTGCAGCAAGCACCTTAGAGAAGTTTGCCATACCTTAACAGGCACACATGGTTTGGGTTTAGTCCTGAGGTGACATGGAGAAATAAATTTACTGAGCTACACTTTCCAGGAGTATATTAAGGAACTGCTGAAATATCACTGAGGCAGAAATCTGAGAAATACCCAGAGTGTCTTCAGTCCGTCTCTGAAAGGTTCCAGTGTCAGTTATAACAAGGGCTATTCATACCTTTGTCTCCACATGTATGGGAAGGCTATGCATCTTCCATTACCCATCTGTGGGTCATACAGATTCAATAAAGCCCTTAAAATGTCCTGTACACTCTAAATCAATGATTTTTTTCCTGGTTATCAAAAATTATAATGAGTTATTCTTTGACTGTATCTTCATCTCTTTGGCCGGCAAGTGCCACTGGGCAACTATGTTTTTTATCATGGCAAATAAAAGCAGCTCACACTGGGAATTAGCTGTGCTGGCAGCAATCACAAGCATCTTTGCCAAAGGGAAAGTAGATAAAAAGGTGTTATTTTCCCTTTCATAACACATCTCATCAAAAATGAATATGATTCACAAACTGGTGGGGAAGGTGCATATTAGCATAAGAAGTTCTATATCATTTCTCATTAGAATCTCATTAATCATTCAGTTACATAAGTTTATTTGATGCTTCTGTCTATGGATTCAAATAATCTATATAAACCACACCTTGGCTGTACTCAAGGGTGGACAGCAAAGCTTGCCAATATGAATACCACTCAGAAGTCTAAATGATCTTCCTTTTCCTGGCTTAGTGCATGAGATAATGTGTTAATGAAAGTTCTTGTAGCACCTTAACTCTCAACCTGCAGACATTAAAAACAGGAACATAGGCTGTTGAAAGATGGGTAGATCCGGTTAAATATCTGGACATTTAGTTAGCATAACATATGAAAATCATGTAGCACATAACTCTTCCTGCTTCTAGGAGGAACGTGGGATATTATTCAGAAACACATAATTAAAACCAGGGAATGACAAAAATGACAGAAAAATAAAAGCACATGATCAAAGAAACAGTTTTAAATCTGTAGCCTTTAACAAACTGCATTGCAAAATTCTACCACTCAAGATAATTTATTCTTGTTTCAGAAACAGGGAGATGTAAAATGTGTGTCCTCTTTCCTTAAATTCTTGCCACAGGTATGGTAAACATGTAATGTGGCTTTCTGAGTACGAGACAGTGTCAAAAATCACATGATGAGGAAGAGTCAGAAAATGGTGTGAAGGGCTAAATCAAGCCTAACAATAGGGGCATACATCAAAACAGGGCATCCTGTGCAGTGTAGGGGCATACATCAAAACAGGGCATCCTGTGCAGTGTAGGGGCATACATCAAAACAGAGCATCCTCTGCAGTGTAGGGGCATACATCAAAACAGGGCATCCTGTGCAGTGTAGGGGCATACATCAAAACAGGGCATCCTGTGCAGTGTAGGGGCATACATCAAAGCAGGGCATCCTGTGCAGTGTAGGGGCATACATCAAAACAGGGCATCCTGTGCAGTGTAAGGGCATACATCAAAACAGGGCATCCTGTGCAGTGTAGGGGCATACATCAAAACAGGGCATCCTGTGCAGTGTAGGGGCATACATCAAAACAGGGCATCCTGTGCAGTGTAGGGGCATACATCAAAACAGGGCATCCTGTGCAGCGTAGGGGCATACATCAAAACAGGGCATCCTGTGCAGTGGTAAATCCAGCCTAAATAAAATAAATAACTTAATATACGTTTTAGCAATATTATTTTATAATTTATTTAGTTTATTGATCCTTTCAGGAGTAACAAACATATTTAGTTCATTGAAAGAAATTGCAAATTAGTTTTTTTGGTTATAGTTCACAAATCTTGCAATGTGAATGTACAAACATTCCATACATGGTTAGATCACGGCAATAAGAGCAACAATGCCTTACAGCTAAGTGCAATTATCTTCTCTTCTAGTCTCGAGTCCATTTAATTATGCAACACAAAAACAGTGACAAAATAGCAGGTGCTGCATGATATGTGAGCTTCATCGTTTCATAAAGAGAAAAGCTTAACGTCATTGTCTAATCATGTGTAAAGGCCAGTTTTCACAATGAGACACACAGGGCTGCAAATTAAAAAGAAAATAAAAAAGACAAAGCTAGAAATTCATTATTACAAAGCCTTCAGTTTCTCAGCTTGATGTACTTACAAAGCAAGGTAAATATTTCCTAACTAATTTACTCCATTATCTCTTTCTTATATTCTCTACTGAGTAAAATTGTACTGTCTTCAGAACAGATTAATCATGTTAATATATGTCCTATCAACTAGTGGTAATTACAATTAAATCACTATAGTCTGAGAGGTGTTTAAATGCCTTGAAATAAATTAACCATTCTACAGCAATCAATGGGAGCTGTTGGCAATAATGGAAAACATCTACGAAGTATATTCCTGTTAGAAGAAGTGTACACTTTACAGTTTACATCTATTAATCTCCACAACGTCTGTTTCTTCAAAGAAAGCACACTACTCATATTTCCATTCTAAGTTTTAATAATACACGTTGTAGTGACTTGAAAGTAAATAGTATGTATATGGAGTAGACAAAAGTTTGGATTTCTCCTTTTTTTTTCTTTCATTCACTGCCATCTCTCACACATAAACAGGCCTTCCAAACCTTTGAACAGGGAATGACAATACTGTTTTTTTTTTCTAGGAATAATTTTGAGTCACTAGGTTTCTGGTTAAAAATGTCATCTCCAGTGGTTTAGACTATGGCCCTGGTGATTTAAGTTTAATCATCTGAAGCATCTGATGGGGCCAGTGGGCAGCAAGGGCTGTCTGTCCTGTGGGAAGAGTAGTGCAAAGCTGGTCATCTGCTTTCATAGTCACTCATAGTCAGGGCAGTGATGCAAATATATGAGCTGATGATAGGATTTAAGGTCACCAAGTCTCAAACAGGTGGTAACTTTAAAGTTAGGTTTGAGAAATCATAAACTCAAATGGGGGGGGGGGGCATTCTGGGCCTTTATGAATATGCAGATCAAATATCTCATTGTCCATGAGTGGGATGAAGCCATTACTGATACTGTCATTTCTAGGATGCTGAGAAGGGCATAAGTGGCCCTCATGACTGCCTGAATGATAGCACCAATAACAACTGTTATCCTGATCCAGGGGGAAAAGACTGAATGGGTCACATCTAGTTGGGGTAGGTTTGATGGTTGGCAGGCATGGGGGCAATGATCGCATAGAAAAAAAAATGACCTAAAAGAAGACTACATGGAAAGCTAAATGGCTCACTTGCAACACAGGTTGTCTTTCCTTACTTCTGTTGTAGCAAATTTAATGGATGTAAACGTGTCTCATGTTTAGTATTAATTGATATTATTAGATTGTCACAGATTTTATTTATACATTTATTTATTTATTTAAATGCTTGCAGGTCATTAAGCACACTCTTGGTATGTGCTAATTAGATTGTTGATCTCCCAAGGTCAGGCTACTATAAGAGCATATCATCTTTATGACACAATTGGCATTTCATCCTTTTCTTCCTGTTTTGAAATATAATATGGTGTATCAGATATGTTTCACCTCTATCTAATTCTGCTATAAACCTTACCAAGTAGGGGTAGCTACAACTTTGACAGTTATGAGGCTGAAGACAAGGACAGACCATAGGACGATGTCTTAACTTTTATGATGGATAAAGAAATTCAAGTGCAACAATAACCCACATTAGAAGTTATTGCAGGACATCATTAGTCATAAATTCATTTATTTTATTGCAGGAGTACAATGATATGTTCAATTGTTAAAAAAAATGTGTGGCACATACACATGATATATGCCCTGGTACACTAGCATCATGCCATAGATGGATAAGCCCTGACAGCAGCACCAGTTAAACTGGGTTCAATTATGTTCTCTGGTGTCTGAGATGTTGCTATGGGTAGGATGAACGTGTCCTTCCTGGAGAGAGGGCACTCACTCAGACACACTTCCTGTAAGATCTTCAGTTTAAGCTGAGGACATGCACAGAGTACAGTCAAAAGGCAACATGGGTATTGGTTGAGCTACTGCAAAGATGGACCGACATGTGAGCAAGCCTCATTGCATGACCATCTTAAGATGCCATGGGGAGAATGAGGGGAAGGGGAACATTAGGGAACAGGAGTAATGAAAATACTCCCTGTAGCAATATGACTGCACCAGGATCCTTGATATCCTCACTGGCCTCCAGTCAGGGCTTGGGGTTAAGCAAGGGGAAAGGTAAAAGTGGGTCTGGTTGTCCCAGTAAATGAGGACAGGACCTGAGGACAATCTGAGGCTCACAAAACAATGCATTCACATGTTTATACAGGAATGAAAAAGGAAGCCCTTTAGCTTGTGCATAAGACACATCAAAAATCTGCAGTTCTGTAATTTATGACCATGAGCTGAGAAAAGTGTTGTGGCAGTTGAGCAAATGTTTTTGTGCTAGATGGGTATTGCAATACGACAATAAGTGAAAGGGCGTGGTCCATATCAGTGAAGGTCAGTACAGCATTATGGTATGATTGTGTAATGTAGAGTATGTTATGAGTGCTATCAAAATATAAAAGTCAGTGAAGATGAACTCATTCTTGTACGTGACAGGTTTAGTAAAGGTGTTTTTTAAAGGTTTAAGAATAGAGTGAGATGATATGATGTAATCTTTTATATCAACAACTGGTTTTGGCTGAAATCAGAAATGAATAAAATAGTTAACTCAACAACTCATGCTAATACATAACAAAATTTCTGTTGTTTTATCTTCACTGCTTAAATTTGTGGAAGTAGCATTTGCAGAAAAAGAAGACTTGCTCTGGGCTGTCTATCTATTGTTTAAAAATCACATTACCGTCTCTTAAATGTGCAAGATGTGTTTTAGAAATGTGTATGTTTGGCAATGATGCATTAAGCTATTAGAATTCAGAATAATTTCTTTAGACATTTTAGACTTTGAACAGATATGTCTATTCTACAATTTTTTCTGAACAGCTGAGACAGTTGATTCACTTTGTTAGAAGTTTGTGTCAAAATATGTCGGTAAAAGATATTTGAATACTTGGTACTGATTTTTCCAAGTTTCAGTAGTTAAATGCATTAAATGTAATCTGATTACGCTTATTTCCTTGATAACAAAACGTATAATATGGTGTAACACTTCCACTGGGAATATCTCTCGTATATCATAGGCAACCTTAGGGCCATAATTATGTGCTTATATGCATATTCCATCATAATTATAATAGACCAAATAAACAAAAAAATGTACGTTAGGGAATGTATCAATAAAGCAGAATGTATCTGATAAAAAAAAAGAAATAGTATTTCAGAATCAACTATCACTAAGCTAACACCAAACCTTATTTTAGTGTTAGAATGGTTACCTGCAGTACTAAGTCTTTTTTACCACTGGGGATACCTATTTCTGATTCAAAGACAGCCCTATTACACTGCTGTGACACAAACATGCACAGCAAAGCAGTGGTTGTCTCTGTAAATTACTGCAAATGCAAGAGAGGCATTCAGGAAGGTGGCAGCCTATGATAATTAGCAATGAGATCTCCATAGGACATGCATGCAATAAGGCATTTATGCAGCCAGATGCTGTGTAAGTTTGCTCAGACAGCTGTGTTAATAAACATGGCCAAAAGACTGTGCTCTCCCATTACCTTCAAAGAGTAAGATTATGTTAGAGGTAAATACTGGGAAGTTAGTGGACAAGTAGTGGTCAAGGGGTGTGCGTGTCTATGTGTGAGTGTGTGCGTGTGTGGCTGTATGTGTAAGTTTATTTAGAGAGAGAGAGAGAGAGAGAGAGAGTGTGTGTGTGTGTGTGTGTGTGTGTGTGTGTGTGTGTGTGTGTGTGTGTGTGTGTGTGTGTGTGTATAACATGTGTTTGCCTGGGTGGTTACTATAGGGAAGTTGTTAAGGGATAGGTAGGGTAGGAGGATGTGTCAATGTGTGTGTGTGTGTGTGTGTGTGTGTGTGTGTGTGTGTGTGTGTGTGTGTGTGTGTGTGTGTGTGTGTGTATAAAACATGTGTTTGCCTGGGTGGTTATTATAGGGAAGTTGTTAAGGGATAGGTAGGGTAGGAGGATGTGTCAATGTGTGTGTGTGTGTGTGTGTGTGTGTGTGTGTGTGTGTGTGTGTGTGTGTGTGTGTGTGTGTGTGTGTGTGTATAAAACATGTGTTTTCCTGGGTGGTTATTATAGGGAAGTTGTTAAGGAATAGGTAGGGTAGGAGGAAGTGTCATTTTGTGTGTGTGTGTGTGTGTGTGTGTGTGTGTGTGTGTGTGTGTGTGTGTGTGTGTGTGTGTGTGTGTGTGTGCGCGCGCGCGCATGTGTGTGTGCTTAAGGACTGTCATACATGTAAACTTCCCTAAACTAAGCAGCAAATCCTGCAACATTAGGACTGTGATGCTAGATAACAGGGATATTGCCAAAAAACTCACCCAGAAAGTTAATAGAGCACCAGTATTACAGAAACAAAAGACGCGACTGTAGGCTGGGGAAAACTAGACACTAGGGAAATTAACAGGCAACAAGTTTGCAGAGAAAAGATGTACAAGCTGGAGGGGTAGTAGATACCAGGAACATTAGGTGAATTATCCTACCTAAATCCTTAAAAAAAAAAAAGAGAAAGAGTTTGAACCCTAAATGAGGGACAGGGCAAGTATTAGGTAAGATCATGAAAGTTATGTAAAGTTAAGGACAGATGACAATAATGAGAGTGTGCCCATGTGGGGAAGGGCTAACATATCTCTCAGTGGTGGGGCTCAAGGCTTCTGGACAATACCATGAGAAGCATTAGATGACAAAACGGAAGCTTTAAAAATATTATGCCAAGTCACTAACAATGCTAATAGAGGAACAAATCAACCTTCATACTGCTATTTGCAAGCAATAAGAAGAATGAAACTATAATGTCTGTCATTACTGACTGATTGTAGATGTTCATCGTGCATACAGCTGCAGTCATAACAGATGGGTTCTCCTGCCGTCAGGCGGGTCCTCGGTCGGCCGAATTCCAAAGTCTAGGTCCGGCATCGGTTGCCGTCGCTTCTTCCCTGACGTCAGTGCGACAGGGGTATAAAGGAACCAGCCGACGCCATTTTCTTCAGTCTTTCTTGCCGCGCGGTGCCCAAAGCAGAAGCAGTTCGCAAGTGCCGGTCGGCCAGCTCCTGAGATTAAGAAAATTTGGAAACCGAAGTCTTCTTAAAAGCTAAGTACCCTGTTGGGGAAACTTTTCTTGCCTCAGACCGATGTCAGACAAAGTTAATAATTGTATTTCTTGTGGGAAGCAAATACCGCATAAGGATTTCCATTCCCTCTGTATACCTTGTTTAGGCCCAGACCACGACGTCTCGGTCTGTCGCTTTTGTGCTACATTCAACAGACGCACTATTAAGTGTCGGGCGGAGTTCGCCCAGCATTATTTTGGGAAAGCATTTAACTATACTATGTCGTCGGATACTCCGACTCCGGTTTTGTCTAAAAAACGCAAAGATAAGGACCGACACACGAGGTCCGCGGCCTCTAGCGACACCACACCAAAGCCGACTACACGCGGTCCGGTTCTCAGCGAGGCGCCTACGCAGCCCCCGATTACCGACGACACTTCTTTGATGGTGTCTCCTGTGCCCGAGGTCGCAGGCTCCTCGGCCCACACCCCGACTACAGATACCGAAGCCACTCTTGGCGTTGAAACTCAGAATGTGGACAGGTCCACCTCCACTCAAGGTGTCTTCAGACCTTCCTCTTCTTTCTCCATCAAGGCTTTCACTAAGTCTAAAGCATCCATGCACTCTAAGAGACCAGCTACACAGGTCCCATCTCCAGGCCCCATGCCTAAGAAACAGATGCTTAAAATGGCTGAGGATTTAATTACTCTTATCAGAGGTTCTCAGCCCCCACCGGACAAAAGGCCCAGAGTGGAGGAAGATTCCCCCTCCTCTGATCAGGGCTCCATTATTTCAGAGCACTCTGATGATCAGGAACATTCTTACTCCCCTTTTGAAGACTCTGATGCGGAGGAATCTATCCCTTCTGTATCCCCCCCAGAGGATTTCTCATTTGGGGAAACTTTGCATACCTTAAGGGAACACTTCCACTGGGAAGGCCAAGATTATTCAGATTCCAAGAAAAGGCTCAGGGAATTTCTCTTGCTACCTCAGCACAGGCCTCTGGCTATACCTCCTGTCTTGGACATCCTAGATGATGTTTACTCGGAGGCCTGCCTTAACCCGGACTCTCTACCTCCAGCTCCAGTTAAGCCTGTCAGGTACTACAGGGTTCCTGACTCACACCAATTTCTATACAAAAGCCATGCTGCTGACCCAGAAACCATCTCACAGGGCCCCAAGGGAGTTAAGGCCTCCATTGCTAAAAATCCATTACCTTCCGAGAGAGACTCCAGATCCTTAGAAAGGTGGGGAAAAAAGGTATATACCTTGGCTACCTTATCCATGAGGGCCTTAAACTGTCAGTTTCATATGCTAAAATACCAACAGTTTTGTTATCACAATTGAAAAGTAAAATGTCACAACCTGAACAACCAGACTTGAAGGAGTTGCAGGATTTGATGCATAGTGCAGAACAAGTGGGTAAGCATACCTTACAATGTGGTTTTGATGCTCTAGAGGCCTCATGTAGAGCTGCTGTTACAGGATCAGTCATACGTAGGCATGCCTGGCTCAAGGAACAAGCCTTGCCTGATCATGTCAAAGCTAAATTACTAGACGCCCCTCTTCAAAAGGCTGTACTATTTGGTGCTAATGCTGAGGAGGTATTAAGGAAAATGGAGGAAAAGGCTAAATCAATGCAAACTGTGAAAGAATTTCTACAGGTACAACCCCCACGTTTTAGTAGAAATTGGCCTTCCAAAAACTGGTCCTTTCCTGCCATGGACAGACCCCAAAGAGGCAGATACAGGCGCCCGAGGGGCAGAGGACAATCCCAAGGATCGTTTAGAGGCAGACAATGGCAAGCTCCTACACAAAGAGGTGGTGAGGATAACTCGCAATCTTTCAGAAAGCAAACCCAATGACTTTCCCATTTGCATGCCAACCAAGTCCCTTAGGAGGAAAGCTGGCATTATTTTCAAAAAATTGGCATATTGCCACAAAGGACAAATGGATCCTGGACATTATAAACAGAGGCTACAAATTCCATTTTCACACCCTTCCAAAAATGAGAGGCATGCCAAACCTGCCACACAATCAAAGGGCAGAGGCACAAAGTCAAATTACAGATCTCATAAACATGAAAGCTATTCAAGAGGTACCTACGCATGAACAAGGTCAAGGTTTTTATTCCAGGCTATTTCTGGTGCCAAGGAAGGGAAAAGATTGGAGACCTATTTTGGACCTATCCATCCTAAACACATTTCTACTCATACCAAAATTCAAGATGCTCACTCTACAGCAACTTCTTCCCATGCTGGGCAAGGAGTCTTGGCTGGTAACACTGGACCTCAAGGAGGCATACCTGCATGTCCCAATCAGACAAAATTGCAGAAGGTACCTCAGATTTCTTGCAGGTTCAACCCATTATCAATTCTCTGCATTGCCCTTTGGCTTATCTACTGCGCCCAGAGTATTCACAAAATGCCTGGCATCAGTAATTGCCTACTGCAGACTTCAAGGGATACAAATATACCCCTATTTAGACGACTGCCTGATCCAAGCGGACAGCAAGCACATTCTTCTGAAACATCTGGCTTATGTAATAATGTTGTTGAACTCTCTGGGATACACAGTCAACAAAAAGAAAGCAAGGCTAATACCCTCTCGGAAGATAATTTTCCTGGGTGCCAATTTGGACACAAACACCCAGATGGCCTACCTCACACCAGAGAAGCAGGGGCAACTAATTCAATACTTCAGAACACTAGCAAATTGCACCAGGCTGACTGCAAGGAAAATCCTGCAGGCTCTGGGATTCATGGCATCTTGCATCTTACTAATCCCATGTGCAAAGCTGCATATGAGGAAACTGCAATGGTACCTGAAAAACATATGGTCTCAACACAGCCACAGTTTGGAAACAATAATACCACTAATTCCATGTCTGCAAAAGGAATTTCTGTGGTGGGCTCACGCATGTTAAATAAACAAAGGTCTTCCATTCAGCAAGCCTCAAGCAAATCAAGTCATCACAACAGACGCCTCGGACTACGCCTGGGGGGCACACATGACAGATCGGTGCATTCAGGGCAAATGGTCCCAAAAAGAAAAGCACCTTCACATCAATCAAAAAGAAATGCTAGCAGTAAGAAATGCTATTATAGCTTTCAAGGACCTTCTACAACCAGGTCAACTATTGATAAGAACGGACAACACCACAGTTATGTGGTACATAAACAAACAGGGAGGAACACATTCTTACCCCCTATGCAGACTGGCCATGTCACTTTGGAACATGGCCCTGGATGTACAAATGGAACTACAAGCACAGTACTTGCCAGGCAAGGAAAACACGCTGGCAGACAACCTAAGCAGGAATATGACAGATCCACACGAATGGAAATTGCATCCAAAAGTTTTTACAGAAATAATCCAAGAATGGGGAAGGCCAGACATAGATCTCTTTGCCTCCCACAAAAATCATCAATTGACAAAATTCTGCTCAAGGATTTTCCATCCAAAGGCCTGGAGAGTGGACGCTCTCTCTTTCAGTTGGACATCAATGACAGTTTATGCCTTCCCACCTCTTCCTCTGCTGCCCAAAGTTCTATTGAAAACCAGAGCAGACAGACCAAAGATGATTCTCATTGCTCCGGACTGGCCAAGGCAACACTGGTACCCACTCCTGAGGAGCCTGACGCATTCCCCACCATGGACCCTGCCTCTAATGCCTCTTCTTCTGACTCAGCACAGCTTCAAAACTCTTCACAGCCAGCTAAAAACACTCAATCTAGCCGCATGGAAGATTCCTTAGCATCACAACAGGCCCTACTCTCCAAGGAGGTGCAGGATGTCATTTTGGAGGCCAGAAGGCCATCAACTAGAAAAGCTTACTCCGCAAAATGGAAACGTTTTTGTGTCTGGAATGAGAAAAAGGGCCAGGATCCTGGAAAACTGAATTTACATCAAATACTACAATATTTGGCTGAACTGCTAAGCAGTGGACTTTCATTCTCTTCCATCAAAATCCATGCCTCAGCCATTTCTGCAGAATACAACACTGATCCACCTTTATTCTCTCACCCTCTCTTAAGACAGTTCCTCAGAGGGGCTAAGAATTTAAGACCTCCAAGGAAACAACCAATACCTGCTTGGGATCTTAATTTCATTCTGGAAAAACTGACCTTGCCTCCCTTTGAGCCAGCTGCCTCATCAGATTTGCAATATTTGTCCTGGAAAACAGCTTTCCTTCTGGCTATCACCTCAGCTCATAGAGTTTCAGAGCTACAGGCTCTCATGGCTGTCCAGCCTTTTATCATCTTCCATCAGGACAGAGTTTCCTTACAAACCAACCCGTCCTTTATGCCTAAAGTGGTATCCAGGGTAGCTTTAAATCAGGCCATACATTTACCTACCTTTTATCCTAATCCTCAAAACAAAGGGGAGAGATTACTACATTCCTTGGACATCCACAGACAACTGCGTTATTATTTGGACAGAACAAAGCCTTTCAGAAAATCAGAACAGCTCTTTGTGTCCTATGCGGTAGGAGCTCAAGGAAAGCCAATTTCCAAACAGACTATCTCAAAATGGATAGCCCACTGCATACGCTTTTGCTATTCCTTTCATGGCAAAACTGTACCTACAGGCATTAGAACTCATTCCACCAGGGACACAGCCACTTCTGCAGCCTTCCTCAGAGGAGTTCCTACCAAGGATATTTTGGAAGCAGCCACTTGGAGTTCTGTGCATACCTTCTCCAAGCACTACAACCTACCATTATACTCCAAATCTAGAGCAGGTTTTGCCACTGCAGTCTTGCAGGGCATTTTGGCTCCTCCTAGTTCCACCTAGTGCCTACCACCCCTTTCTTAGCTTTGGGATTCTACCCATCTGTTATGACTGCAGCTGTATGCACGATGAACATAGTACAGTTTTGTACCTACCATAAATGTAGATGTTCAAGTGTTAATACAGCTGCAGTCCAGGTTTCCCTCCCTCCTTCCCCTCTTGGGACAGGCCTATAGGCTAACACATCCTCATACAACCTGATTGGGGTATTCATTTATGATGTATTTGCTTACAACTACTGTATTTTGATTATATTGCACTGCATTATTATACAAATTTATGTATTGCCTTCCTTCTGGGGCACCTGACATCTGGGGCAAGAAAAACTGAAGAAAATGGCGTCGGCTGGTTCCTTTATACCCCTGTCGCACTGACGTCAGGGAAGAAGCGACGACAACCGACGCCGGACCTAGACTTTGGAATTCGGCCGACCGAGGACCCGCCTGACGGCAGGAGAACCCATCTGTTATGACTGCAGCTGTATTAGCACTCGAACATCTACATTTATGGTAGGTACAAAACTGTACTTTATGAGTGATTTATAAGGGGCAGGGGAAAATAAGAGTATACTTCAGTGGCACTCTGTCAACTCAAGGACAGGTAAGACGTGTGCGTGTGCGTGCGTGTGCGTGTGTGTGTGCATGTGTGTCCATGTGCGTGTGCATGTGTGTGCACATGTGTGTGTGTGTGTGTGTGTGTGTGTGTGTGTGTGTGTGTGCGTGTGCGTGTGCGTGTGCGTGTGTGTGTGTGTGTGTGTGTGTGTGTGTGTGTGTGTGTGTGTGTGTGTGTGTGTGTGTGTGTGTGTGTGTGTGTGTGTGTGGGCCCCAGAGGTGCTTTCCACTGAAAAGGGCTGATTAGCACTCAAGTTAATTACTGGTGATTTATAGACATGCAAATTAGCCATGTATGAGATCTTTCGTCATTGCAGCTAAATGTCTGAATTGTGTTTTCCACATTTGCAGGTTTAGACCATTTAGGTCACAACTCTTATCACTTGCATTGGGTTCTTTCTGGATCCAAGTGTCAGCATCAGACATACGCCAATAAACTGTGCAGTACAGTTTACCACAGGCAGAGGCAATATACAGGGTATGGGTGATTTAAAGACACAGCTTGCCTGCACAAAGTGAAAAGCAGAGTAGCATGCAGAGAACGCAAATGGGTTTTTAATGATGTGGAAATGAGGAATCACCTGCTTTTGAAAATAGATTACTATCCTAGTGGGACTAGCCTAGTTAAGAAATGATAATAAATAATAAATAGTAAAATAAATAAAGCACATGAATTATACAAATGTCAGTATCAGGCATGGTGAAGTTATTTAGAGAGGTAGAAGAAAAATGATCTGCCCTGTGGTGCAAACCTTTTCTAACAATTAATGCATACCTTTTCTATCACCAGGGATTTGTGTTTAATGGGGCTATGGATATGCTTAGACTAACAGTATGACTGCAAAACACAGCATGTCTCAATGGCCAAAATGAGAAACAGAGACAATGATGTTGTATGTTGTATCTATTGATGCCATCATAGAAGGTTTCATTAGTGACCCCCACAACATCACCTCATAGGCCAGCAGATGGGGGACCAAAACTGTGTAGACCTACTCCTATTCTGTGGGCCACAAGTGTAAGAAAGAGGGATAAATGGATTACATATCCTTCTGGATGCAATGATATGTGGATATTGTTTCTATCTTATTTACAGTGGACAAGTTAAGTACAGCTATCAATTAACTGTACAGTAGTAAAAAAATTGCTGGAATGATAAATAAACTCTAAGTCTTACAAAACTTAAAACTTTTATTAAACTAAATTCTTCAGGCATCAAAAATCAAATGTAGCAACAATCCATTTAAACACAAACTTAGCCATGTGATCATTGGAGTCATTTCACCCTAGCAAAAATATTGAGATTTATTATTTGTAAATTTTTATATTAAACAAAATTACATAGATAAGCATTTTACAGGTAACCATTTGAAATATTGGGACCCACTAGAGTGAGTCCCAAAGCACGGAGACTGAATGGCCGAAAAGTGGACTTACATATATCATGTCCGAGATGGCCATTTTTAGAATACTTCCTTTTCTTCAGTGAATGGTGATTCTGGATTTGCTTAACATACGTTCTGTGGGGTGTGTTGCAGACACATCCCACACAAAGGGGAATATAACGGGGCTTTCAACTCTGCAAAAAAGATGTTTAAAGGAAAAGAGCGACGTGTGCAATTTACTCTTTTCCTGGGTTTTAGTACTGAAACATTATTGACAGTCTAATGCTGCACATAAGAATTCATTATTTAAATTCCCATGTCTCATGGAAAGCTTACCTACCAGTAAAAACAGACATTTAAATTCCACACAATGCTCTGCATGTTTGCATTTGTCTCTATTTTTTTTCTCCTTAAATGTAAAATATGATATTTGATTCTTACATTAAAACTGCACTCTCTTTTGTCTACATAAAAACTGCCACACTTGAATTTTGCTAGGTAAACTAGCCTTTCTGTCTCGTATGTTTCTAAATCATTAAAGTAATACAGTTTCCCTAAATTACAACATTATCATTCAATACATATCCGCACATTGCATGTGAATGTACCCTTTCCTTTTCTATTATCACCACTCCTTCATTCAAATAATTCCTTTAGATCGCTTTCCCTTCTGTATGAGAAGAATGAATTTGAATAATTTTAAGTTTAATAAGGCTTACAGTTTATTTTAGCATTCTTGCAGTTTTGTGTCTCTGTGCAGTTCATTGCTAGTTTTAATTTTTTCATTCTGAGTGACTTTGCCTTCGACATCAGTGTTTTGGGGAGTTTTTCAACAAGTAAAGTATATTGCAAGAGTCAGCCTGTTATATTCTACAGCAGTCCCTCAACGTGATACTGGACCATGTGGAGAGGCATATCTGGTGGTTCCTCAGGATTATAGAAAGAAGAACCACCACTGGGCAGGCATTTCTCATCGTTTCCCATTCCCCTGATATTCTTGGAGTCATAGATTGTGCACAAACATTGCCATCACTGCCCATTTTCCTCTACGACTGAAATACACCACTTGGAAGGGTTTCAATTGCCAGCTGGTCTATAATGCTCAAGGCATTATATATAATATATCTGTGCACCATTCTAGAAATTCTCACAAGTCACATATATGGCTCATGTTAACCTGTACTGCCAGTTTATACTGAGGGATTTCTCACAAGTACACCTAGTTGGTAGATGCATGCAGAGTTGGTAACATAAGAGTCGTATACATACATATCATGCAAGAATGAGCAGACAGTATATAGTGGTATGACAGCACTTGCTGCAGGTGATGCTGGATATGCTCTGAATCCAGCAATGGTAATAAGCCATAAAGTTTATTTAGCATACCAAGTTAAGTATATCACAGAAGTCGGCCTGGCATATTGTACACCAATTTTTCAACATCATGCTGCAGCATGAAGAGAAGTATATCTGGTTCCCCAGGATTACAGATAAGAGACACACCACTACTTAGTCATTTTATATCATATCCTACTTGCCTGACATTCTACTCATAAGTTGAATACGAATTCACTTACAAGTGTAAGATACTGAATTTCAGTATCTCGACATGAAAGTGTCGAAAGTGCAGTTATTTGAAACTGCATTTCACCAAATGTTGCATTGCCGAATCCGCGGTTGTGGTGGTGCGGTGTTTTAGTTGTGGTTTGCTGTGTCTTTAAGGAGCAGTGTGGTCTCGGATATAGAGATGGCACTCAATGTGTGGTTATACACGGAGATTCAGGTAAGTGTTTATTGTTTAAAGGTTTTGGGTAGGGATTTGTTATTACTGAAGTGTGTTGTGAACTTTTAGGTGTAGGTTAGGATAGGTAGGTATGTAAGAGTGTGGGTGTGTAAGTGCTGAAAGTGGTGATGTTTGTACATATGTAGTGTGTGCTTGTGCACTGGAAGTGTAAAGTGCGTTGCGGTAGGTTTGTTGTGTTATTCATGTTAGTGCGACCTCGGAGTTTGCATATATATAAGTAGCTGGGGTGGGGGGGCACAGCCACCCACATGGGGGTTGCAGGGGGGCTTTTCTCCTGGTTATATGTAGATTAGTTGGGTTTCGTTTGTGTGTGTGTTGTGTTGATTTGTTATAGTGTGGGAAGGAAGGTGTTGCATGTGTATTTGTGTGTTGGAGGGTGTGTTAAAAACAGATCATCAAATACTGAAAATACGATATTATGAACTTTCAGTATTTTGATGTTCATTTTTTTACATTTTCAATGTAGTGCACTTTCGACACTTTCATCTCAAGATATTGAAATTCAATATTTCAGTATCTCAAGCTAGTAAAGTGAATTCTTGCATACACATTGACATTAGCATACCTCCCAACTGTCTTGATTTTTGAATATTGTCCAGTTTTTTCCCTCATTTTTTGGTCAGTTCCTCTTACATTTATGTTTTTTTGACAAAACAATGAGGATTGAAGTCACTAAATAACATACATTTGATTTTAAGACTTCATCTCCTTCAGAAAATGTATGCCAACACAGCTCCTGCCATTCTAGAAACTCTTTAAGTTTATAAGATCAGTGTTTAAAATCTGTCTCTATTTTTGGGCCTTTTTGCCCCATTATTTCAAGTGTTATTCATCTTTCTTTTGCTGAAAGGTTGAGAAGAATTAAGCCCCTTCCTGGTCCATTGAAACTGAAATACACCTCTTGGTAGGGCTTTCACTACTTCAACCGACAGCTGTTCTGTAATTCTTAAGACATTATATATAATGCCTCTATGCACTAGTCTAGACATTCTCACAAGTGAAGCATATGGCATATGTCTAACCTATGCCTCCAGTTTATGCTGGAGGACCTCTCATAAGATCATGTAGTTGGTAGATGCACACATAGGTGGCTTAAACAAGGTAGCATGCATACATATTATAAAAGAAGGAGCAGGCCACATATAATTGTGTGATAGCACTCATGGCAGGTGATATTGGATTTGCTCTGAAGCTGTAGATGGCAATCTCCATTCTCATGGCAGAGATGATGTATACCATTGCCACTGCAGAAAAAACATACCTTCAATGAATTTTTGTGTTTGGAAACCTGAAAGGATGCTTCCGTTGCCTTCGCATAGCAGATAAAACACTGCAATGTGCATTAGTCACCTGCAGGGAAACAGTAGAAGTAGGACTACCTGTGGAAGACCAGCCTGTGGAGTCTGTAGAAAAAGACAGAGTAAATGCTGCATGCAAGATGGATAGCACAGGTAAAGAGTCTGAATCTGGTCCACAACTATTTGCCATGACAAAGACAACACAAAATAAAATGAAGCTTGAATTCTCATATCCAGGCAATACAAATAATTGCATGGGCTATCTGTTCTGTGAAGCAAATATAAGTATATCTGTGAGGACAAGAGGCTAGGCAGGGGAGAGTTATCATCACTTGCACAGGTAGTTGGAGGAGACACAGGAGCAGCTGATGGCAGCACTTTCATACAGACTATTGTCATTGTAGGTGAATATGGTAGTCATACCCTCTGCCCATAGGTTCTAGAGAGTCAAAATCACTTCTTCCAATGATAAGATTGAGTTGGCATGTTGTCACTTTGGGTAATGTCCAATGCAATTACCTGTAATCTCAGGAATCACTGCATTCTGTGACAGAAATGTATATAAGTATAGGATTGAGTGCATGAACCTTCATGGGGTGTCCAATGTTGAAACCTTACAGAGCTTCATCATCTACGACCTTGACATCAGCCATTAACAGGCATGGTGCTCTTTCTATCACAGATGATAGCAAAGGAGTAGAACTATATAAGTATTCATAAGCATCATGACATGTGTGGAGTTTGATGAGAGGTGGCATCCGTGACTATGACACTGCCTGTGAAAAGGTTGGGCAGCCTGTGTAGCTATAGCTTTAGGTGTAACCATCTGAGCAACAATCTGTATAGTGTGTGCAATGATGTTACATGCTTGGCCACTTTTTATCCTGACCTTCCAATGGTCACATGTTGCATGGATTTCAGAAGCAAACTGTTGGGCAATTGAAATGGAGGCCATCTTTGCCACCAGACTCTTGAGCAATAACATTGCTCCCTGTCCCTACACTCCATGTTACTTTGCAGGAGTTGTACATTATCACACTACACATGGAGCACACTTACAGTCTCCCCAATTTGGTTGATATGTGCTGCCTCTGCTTGGATCACTGGCAGGCACTTTGCATTACACCCAGATCAGGGTTTGTTCAGGAGTCACAGCAATGCCTTGGACTGCCATGATTTTCCTCCATGGTAGACGAGCACATGGCAAAGAAAGAGGAAATATTATAAGCTATGTGGGAATCCCATACGAGTCTCATAGTTCTAGACTAAATGACCTGTCATGGCAATGTTATGGGGCCAGACCTTACTCACAAAGGGATATGTGCTTAAGGTGATATAGGTGATCTCCACTGCTGTAGCATAGTGGAAGGTGTCATTGCATCTTCAGACTGTGAATCTTGCACATTACCATCATTGCTGTCTGATAAGAGAAACCGAAGGACATTGGGTGTGTGCTGTCTCATTCTGCTGGTCCTTCCACCAGCAGAACCTGCAAAAATATACTTGTATGCACTCTACCCATAACATACATAGAATTAGAGAGGACCGCATGCATGCAGCAGATGTAGTCATGCATGTCTTGACATGTGGGTTATTTTGGTCATAGGACAGAGGTACCAGAAATTATAGATATATTTAAGGCCCTTAATGAATCACTTCTGTCAAGAATACCAGGTAGTGCACAAGACAGAATTGTACTATGTAATACTGACCTGGTGCACTCCATACAAGTCTTTATATATACATACTGACATTCTCTCTCTCTCTCTCTCTCTCTCTCTCTCAGTATATATTTATTTTTTTACTGACATATGATTACTAGGAAAGTCTAACTGGGTAGAAGCCCATTTTCAGAGGAGACCCATGGAGAAAAGCTGCAAATTATTACAAAACATTTTAAGAACAATAATTTTGCCATCTTCAGAAATAAAACAAAAACATCTGCAGTTTAAATAATTATAACAGATTAGACATAATATAAAAACGGTTAAGAAATGATACAAGGTATATGACAATCATTTAATATTTAGAGAAATTTTAGACAGTTTGTAGAGAAATTAAAGTTAATTCTGTCTAATACAAATAGGAATTGCAATATGAATTGAGGGAAAAACAGGTGTATGGTACATTTAGAGAGAAAGTCACGGGAGGGAATTAGATAGCAGTAAGGAAGTAAGTGAAAAAAGGAGAGTAAGGTGGTATAAGGAATGAAAAGGTACTTGTTCACATTTAGGGATATAGTTTACCCTGGTTTTGAGCAAGAACAAAGTCAGATTTTAGCTAGGAGATCTTTCAGAGTGGTTTTGAAAGATGGGAGGAAGGTTATAGACCTGATGGATACAGGCAAGGAGTTCTAGGCCTTATCAACCTTGTAATTCTTTCAAAGCATTTTACATTGGAAAGACCGAACGTAAATTAAAAGCTAGAATATATGAACATCAGTATGCTATTAATAAGAAAGATCTTAATAATGCTTTGGCTAGACACACCATAGAATGTGAAGGGCACAATTTTTGTTTCACTATCCTACAGAGGAGGGAACCAGATATAAGAGGAGGTCCTTGGCAGATTCGGCTCGAAATAGATGAATTATGCTGGCAGATTCGTACAAGAGCCCACACTTTTCCTGGTTTGAATGATGCCATTTCTATTAAATGCGTTCTGAAATTGCTCTCGCTTAATAGGTAACCCTTATTAGTTGATCGCATATTAATGACTGCACAGGTTCACTTCTTTATATATGTACACCTTTTAATCTATTTACATATATATATAATATGTTAGAATATACGTACATTTGTTTTAAATTAATTCCTATGGGCAAGTATGTCCCAACTTTTGGGCATATATACACATGTATATATATATATATATATATATATATATATATATATATATATATATATATATATATTTATGTGTATAAATAATATCATTTGCTAAAATTGTTGGGGTTTCATTGGTCTGTAGGCATTTTAGGGTAGCACAGGTTTTTGCATTTGGAGCAATGTCATGCGTGTTTTAGACATTTAAACTCTTGTTTGTATAAATCTAATGTTATTAATGGTATAGTAGTGTCAGTATGATTTCTGACAGCATTCTTCTAAGTTTATTTAATATTTGCATTTATGTACAGCG
Organism: Protopterus annectens; assembly: GCF_019279795.1. Lineage (NCBI taxonomy): Eukaryota > Metazoa > Chordata > Ceratodontiformes > Protopteridae > Protopterus > Protopterus annectens. Next base: position 523,594,138 of record NC_056744.1, on the reverse strand, counting down.
TAATCTATATTTAAATGCATCCAGTTTTGATATCAAGTATTTTACGCTAATGACGTTTTTAAATTTTGACGTAAAGTGCAGATTTAAATATGTTCACAAGCATTTTTTAGATAGCAGGTGTTTTTTCGTGTATTTGTCTACATATTAATTTATATTTGTTTATTATTAACAGGCATCTTGTATTTGTCTTAATTGAATGGAATATGCAGGATCTAATTTGAGGGACTGATTTTTGTCTGTTTGTTTATTTATTTATCCCACGTATATAACATCATTCTGAGTAATACCTTTAAGGTTTCCAGGGGACTTAATTACTAGTAAATGCTTTTTAACATCATTGGTTAATTTTAAACAGGGATCCTATATAAAGTGATTGTGAGTGTGTTCTTGCTGTTTGTCTGATGAAGGCGGGATATTTTATTCTGCCGAAAGCACTTACTTTTGGATTTGGAAAATAAATACACGTTTGGATATAATGCTTTGCTCTTATTGTGTTCTACATTCGCTTTTTTACTTGTCGAAGTTGTTCGTGGTTTGAGTTTTTGTCGTTGTATGAGTACAGACAATGCCCAACAGTCATTCTAGGTTTGTAGACAGACACGAGTTTTTAGTTACTGGATCACAATGCCCGACTGGGAAAATAGTTGTGTGTAATGTTTTTAGTGTTGGGCAGGCAGAAGGACACTGAATAATTTTACTGGTGGTAAGAAGTTGTGTATATGTTAGTTAATGCGGCAGTTTTAACCAATTAGGCTTTTTAGTGCTATACAGTGGTGGATTCTGAAAGGGGTATGTGCTGCAACTTTCTTATAGCGTTGTTCAAGTTTCAATTTTTGGGAAGCTTGGAGGTTAGTAAGGATGGGAGTGCCATAAAGAAGTGTGGGGAAGAGATAAGTAGTGGGAAGTGTAGTTTTAGTTGTGTTGGTGAGAAAGTTTTTTGCTGTGTAAAGCATCCCTAGGTTTTGCTCAGTTTTTTTTATGCAATTTTGTATATGCGGGTCTAATGTAATATTATCATCAACTATCACACCTAATAGTTTTCTGTGCAAAGTGACTTCAATTGTTGTATTATCAAGAGAGAGGACATCAAATTTCATTTTTTCATGCGACAGGGATTTGTGGAAAAAAGTAGTAGTTTGGTCTTGTTTGGGTTGAGCATGAGTTGTAAGTTACAAAGCCATGTTTCAGTGGCTGCTGCTTCCTGAGTAATGTATTGGAGGTGCTCCATGTTGTAAGACATGCAAATGAGAGTGGAATCATCTGTGTATTGAATTAGGGTGGCCTGTTGTGTGGAAGTACAGAGGGTGTTGGTAAAAATGTTAAAGTGGAGGGGACCGGGGATGATGCCTTGTGGTACACAGGTGGTGACTGGGAGGTAAGGAGAGAGTGTGGAGTGCCATTTTACTGACTGATACCTATTGTTCAGGTAGCGTTTGAACCACTGAAGGGTGGGCTGAGAGAGACCTAGTGAAGACATTTGAAGTAGGAGTTTGCTAAGAGAAACTGTCAAAAGCTTTAGACAAGTCTAGAAATAAGAAACAGACTAGTCTGCCATTATCTCTAGTTTATTGACAAGTTAATTATCAATTTATTGAGAAGTTAGAAGGGCAGTCCTAGTACTATGGTAAGGACAGAAGCCATATTGTATAGGGGACAGGAGTTCTTCCTGCTGGAGACAGTCTAGCATTTGTTTTCAAATACATTTTTCAAGTACTCTGGTGAGGGAAGATAAGACTGCTATAGTTCTAAATTTAATAATGTCTGTTGAATTTCCTGCTTTGTGCCAAGGGATAATGGATGTCCAAATATTTTTAGGTTTGTGTTTAGTATTATTCTGAAGTTATTATAACATAGTTTTTGTCCTCATATATTTGCCTTTTAGTATGATTTTGAAGCATTCTGAAGTCTTCAAGATATTGAGGTGTTTAATATGTTTGCCATTCTTTCTGTGCTTTTTCTCTAACCTGAATTAGCATTCTACTCTTTTTGGATAGCCAAATTGCATTATTTGTTTTCACTCTCTTCCTACTAGGTGATACAAGGCTATTTAGGATGTTTAGAAAAGTTTAATTCAATTACAGCATCCCCTAAGAGGAGGATTTTTAGGAAGTTCCAGTTAATAGATGATAGTGTAGTAATTAACATTTCTGAATTAAACTTGGAAAGGTTATGTATTGTTTTATAAATATGCTGTTATCTGGGTGTGTCAGATGGCTGATCATATAGATTGGGAGATGAGCCTTGAGAAAGTCCGACATTGGACCTGTGGTGGAGTATTTGCTAAGGTCTGATACTAGGATCCAGTCTAATAGAGAATTTGATGTCTTGCTATAATGTGTACGGGGGTCTATATTAGAACACCGAATGTTCAAAATGTCAAGTGTTCTAATATCGACCCATTTTGAAAATATCGAAGAAACAGAAAAACTAATTTTTTCTGAGGGAAAGAATTTGGGTGTCTGTTTCTGATGGTATGGTATTTTCAGCACTGTGGTGGAAAGTTACGGGTTGGGATCAGGTAAGTGTGCGATTGTGTGGATGTGAGGGTTAGGGCGGATTAGATGAGTTAGGGTTAAGGTGCGGGTCAGGTAAGTGTGCGATTGTGTGGACGTGAGGGTTAGGGCGGGGTAGGTAAGTTAGGGTTAGGACGCGGGTGAGGTGACTGTGCGATAGTGATGGACCTTAGGTTAAGGTTTGGGATAAGGTAAGTGGATAGTTAGTGGTGTAGGGTTAGGTGTAAGAGTTTAGCTGTATGTGTGTGAATTGCTGTTTGTTTGGTGTGCTTGTACATGTGTTTTGGAACAGCTTCTGAATGTTCAATGTTTTAAATTTTCGATTCATAGCGTTTGATATTAGAACACTCGACGTTTTTAATGTTTGGTGTTCTAATATAGACCCTGTGTAGGGCTATTAATTAGTTGTGTGAAACCATATAAGTTTGTGTAGGGGAGTTAGAGTTTATCTCAAACCAACTGGCATTCATATCATCTGGTAATATTTTTTTCTTGTGGAAATGTATAGATATCCAGTGTAGGATATCATCCAAGATACTGTGACAAAAAGTAAGACTGTGAACCAAGCCAAGGCAATGACTATAATCATGCATATCTCTTCAGCTCAAAACAGTCCAAAATATTCAAAAAAATATGATTTAATTGTGAGCACTTTTGCAATAACCACTATTGCTTCATCAGATAATTAATGCATTCAATCATTCCACCTTTTTAAAAAAAACATAATTCACCCAATCAAAAAACCTCTGCATCATCACATGACTTGAGTTAAAATGCTACATAAAAATCGCTATATAAAAAACTATATATAAAATATACTATATATATATATCTATATATATATATATATATATATATATATATATATATATATATATATATATATGTATATATATATATGGGTCTACTGCTTTTCATCGAATACCACATATTCCAAAAAGAGCAGTAGACTGCTCAGTTATGCGAAAGTGCACTTATTCAAAAGTGCACTTTCGCGAGCTCAGCTTCTACGAATGGATCGCACCGCAGCAGATGACAGTAGGAAAACATGCTATGTCCTCCTCTGTGGTGTGGTAGTCACGGACCTTAGGGTTAGGGCACGGGTCATGGTAAGGGGATAGCCCTACTAGCTATCCCCTTACCATGACCCATGCCCTAACCCTAAGGTCCGTGACTACCTCACCACAGTGTAGGACAAGCTATCCTTCACTGTGGTGCAGTAGTCATGGACCTTAGGGTTAGGACACGGGTCATGGTAAGGGGATAGCTGTACTAGCTATCCCCTTACCATGACCCACGCCCTAACCCTAAGGTCTGTGACTACTGCACTAAATGGCAGTACATATCCTATCCTTCTCTCAATCAGTCACCAACTGTTTTCAGAGTTACCTGTCTGACCGCCAACAATCCGTTGTATGGCAGAATGACATATCTCCCCAACTACCTGTCTCCATAGGGATTCCCCAAGGATCCATCCTTGGACCCCTACTCTTCTCTGTTTTCACCAATAATCTAGCCTCTCCCACCAAACATGGCACACTCATACAATATGCAGATGACTCTACCATCATCTGTTCAGCCTAGTCCCTACCCAAACAGCAAAAAGTCACACAGGAAGCCTTTTCCTCTGGTGAAACTTGGTTATCCGATGCCCACTTAATACTCAACCCAAACAAAACTAAACTACTCATCTTCCAACCCACCAAACATACTCAAAACAACTCTCACTTTAACATCACAGCAAAAGACAACACCACTATATACCCAAGTGAACACACCAAATTGCTAGGAGTGGAAATAGACAATAAACTAAAATTTGACATTCACATATCCATGACCATAAAAAAAGTCCACAAAAAACTAGGAGCATTATACAGAAATAAGCAACTTCTCACCAAAGCAGCAAAGATTTCAATAGCAAATTCCCACCTTATCTCCGCCCTACTTTATGCCTCTAAAATATATACCAACCTAAGGCAATGTGATCTAAACAAGCTTGAGACCTGCTACAACAAAATCGCCAAATTCGCCACAGGGGCATCCTACAATAGTCAACACTGTCTCACACTTGCTGAACTGGGCTTGTTTGAACTCCCTCATCTCCTTCAATGGTATCAACTATCACTCGCCCACAAACTAGTAAACCATCCACTAAATGTCCCATCCCTCCAGAATCTACTCCAACCCTATCGCACCACCAGACCACTAAGATCCAGCAACAAAAATCACTTTCAGATCACTAAAGCCAATACCTCTGTTGGTGAAGCACTATTCTCTTGCGCCATAGCCAAATTATGGAACTCCGTCTCACCCACAATTACCTCTGTACCATCATGCATCCACTGCAAAACTTTACTAAAAGTGCACATAAAAACATGCTGGCTATGCCCTTGCAACTCCCACTCTAATATCACCCACCCCATCCAACCACTACCTTTCTTTCCACCCCCACTAACTACCTTGATTATAGCAAGCTCAGATGCTCATAAGCCTAATACTTATTATAGAGTAGGAACGTCTTATTGTAACATTTGTTAATGTCTGTTATGTACTTCGCAGATAAAGATTCTAGTTGTCTGCTGATGTACTATGTTCTTCATCTGTAAATATGTTTGTAATTAATTGCTATGTTAAATTGTTAATCACTATGTAATCCAATGTAACTACTGTCTGTTTATTTGAACTGTGGAGCTTTTCTCCCCTGGCCTCCACTGAAAATGAACCTACGTCCAGTCGGACATTCCCGGTCAACAAATGGAAAAAAATAAATAAATAAAATAAATAAACATAGCCCGTTCGCTGAAGTGGGTTTCGCAAAAGTGCACTTTTGATTAAGTGCACTTTCTCATACCCAGGGTCTACTGTGTGAGTTTGAAGAAGTGTATTTTCGAACTTATACAGTAGACCCATATATATATATGCATGTGTGTGTGTGTGTGTGTGTGTGTATATATATATATATATATATATATATATATATATATATATATATATATATATATATACACACACACACACAATATATGATATTATATTAGTATATATAATATATAATAATATATAACAATCAATTTCAATTTTAAACATTTATTTTCTCCTTCTAGTTTTTATTTGCCATCATTCTGATAATCCATTTCATTTCACTTTGTTTCAGTTATGTTCCTAATGTTTCTCCCTCTTTCATTAGGTGTTATGGTATCAATGACTAAAAACTTAAAACTATGGGATATACCTTCTTGGACAACATGTTTTGCAAGTGCATTGGTGCTAATCCTATAGATGATACTGTAAACATGTTCCCTATTTGTATGTTTGTATTTTATTAATAAAATAAATATAATTAAATAAATATATCTATTCAGCTTTCTCAAACAATTTAATCGGATAAACTATTTAAGTGTAACTTCAAGGGTCATTCTCAAATCACCTCATGATCACGGGGTGAAGTAGGATAACATATTCCTCTGTGGTGATGTTAAGGAATTGGATAAGCGAAGCTTCTTACCAAACCAAAACCCTATTTGATTTTTACTGAGGAAGGCTACCTCATTGTGGTGGCTTAGGTTTTTTGTCAAGTAGATAGCCGACTGTGACCTTACCATCCTCTCTATCTGCTACTATAAATGGATTCCACCGATTTCAACAGTACCACTGTTTAATTCTTTGACCGCCAACAATCTGTTGTATGGCAGAATGACATATCTCCCCAACTACCTGTCTCCATAGGGGTTCCCCAAGGATCCATCCTTGGACCCCTACTCTTCTCTGTTTTCACCAATAATCTAGCCTCTGCCACCATACATGGCACACTCATACAATACGCAGATGACTCTACCATCATCTGCTCATCCCAGTCCCTACCCAAACTGCAAAAAGTCACACAGGAAGCCTTTTCCTCAGTTGAAACTTGGTTATCCGATGCCCAATTAATACTCAACCGATTCAAAACTAAACTACTCATCTTCCAACCCACCAAACATACTCAAAACAACTCTCACTTTAACATCACAGCAAAAGACAACACCACTATATATACCCAACTGAACATTGTGTGTATATATATATATGTATATATATATTTATATATATATATATATATATATATACACACACACACACACACACACACACACGTATATATATATATATATATATATATATATATATATATATATCTATATATATATATATATATATATATACATATATATATATATATATATATATACACGTGTGTGTGTGTGTGTGTGTGTGTGTGTGTATATATATATATATATATATATATATATATATATATATATATATATATATATGTATATATATACACACAATATATGATATTATATTAATATATATAATATATAATAATATATAACAATCAATTTAAATTTTAAACATTTATTTTCTCCTTCTAGTTCTTGATTTTAATACAGGTTTAATGGATATTTTGTCATTTAACCCACTACCCCTGTTCGCCATCATTCTGATAATCCATTTCAGTTCACTTGTTTCAGTTATGTTCCTAATGTTTCTCCCTCGTTCATTAGGTGTTATGGTATCAATGACTAAAAACTTAAAACTATGGGATGTACCTTCTTGGACAACATGTTTTGCAAGTGCATTGGTGCTAATCCTATAGATGATACTGTAAACATGTTCCCTGATTCTGTCATGAAATCTTCTGTCATTCTTATCTACATAAAAGGCTGGACAGACTATACAGTGGGCTAAATAAACTATATTACTAATATTACAAGAAGCTGTTACTCTAAAGGTCAATTCCCTCCCTGTTTCCGGATGTAGAAATCTATTTGAAGTGTCTAAAAACTTGCAAGGGTTACATTTGTTGCCCGGATAAGTGCCACAGACATTCATTAATTCTACTGGGGCCTTTGAAGCTCTAGGATAACATAACCTTCTCTTTCTGATTGGTCGAATTAGGTTTTTTAAAAAGGGAATTGATTGAATGCACTAATTGTCTGATGAAGCAGTAGTGGTTACTGCAAAAGTGCTCACAATAAACCCATTATTTTGAATATTTTGAACTTTTTTAAGCTGAAGAGCTACGCATGCTTATAGTTGCTGCCTTGGTTTGGTTCACAGTCTTACTTTTGTCTCAAATTTTTATATGCTCGGACGTAGTGGACCATTTATCCAGTTTGCTGCTGTCTTTTTCTGCATTATCATCGAATATAGCTGTATTGTCACCAGGCGGAATATAAAGGGCAGTAATACATATTTGTTTATAATTGTTTATTTTGAGGACAGCAATAAGAAAGTCGGCTGAATTGAATGGTGAATTTGGTGTTGGTTTGCTGTAAGGGGAAATTTGGTAGGTATTGGGAAATATTAAAGCAATACCACCACCTTTCTTCTTTATACGTTCGTTACAGCATAACATTAGAGTAAGAGGGGTTGGGCGAGAATTGGGGGTAGGGTAGGGGAGTGAAGTGAAGCCCAGCATAGCAGGCTTCCCAACCTCAGCTCAATGTATAACTGAGAGCAATCAGTTTATAGCCAGAACAGAACAACTAACAAAGAGATGCAAGTAAAACAGGTTGCCTGTTATTTCCAGAGGCTAAATAACTAGCTTATGCAGTATAGACTATTGGTCAAGTTAAAAGGGACAGTGGCCAACTTAGTAAGAGGTCCCTAGAATACATGGTCAATTTCACAGAGATTTTCAACCATAACACAGGCTTGTATGCAACTGATTAAAATTAATACACAGCAAAGTTCTTCCTGATAAATATGCTTACATTAAACAATGACAACAATCTCAGTAAACTTGAGCTTCTGCAAGGTTTACTATCAAATGTGTGAAACTTACCTTATTGTCAGTCATATGGTTGAGGTTATAGGTGCAAATGCTTAAAATACCAGGTTGAATTTTTATTGCCACTGGAACGTTGAGAAGCAGCTGCATTCATAGTTCTGAGCATCTCTATTTACAACTGATATGCACTAAAATGGGATCTGGTAAATTACCCTTTTCCTCACTGTAAAACAATCTCAAAGTTGGAATATAAAATTAATAGAGGGTGTGGGGGGGCTTTCCCCCTTGCAAAACATGTGTAGGGCATCTCTGGACATGAAGGTAAGTTGAGTAATGTCAATAATGTCAAATTCAACATTATCAACATTACTGCGTTCATTGGTGTAAGGAAATGCTGGTGTAATGTCAATTAATTCAGTCATACGGTCATTCAGTCATTCAGTTTGAGTAAGTCATTGTTCAAACATGATATTTCCAGAATTACACACACACTAATACACACACACATATATATATATATATATATATATATATATATATATATATATATATATATATATATATATATATATATATATATATATATATATATATATATATATATATATATACACACACACACACGCACACACACACACACACACACACACACACACACACACACACACACACATATATATATATATATATATTGTGGTCTCATTTTTTTATATCTGAATTTCTCCATATATAGTGAAACAAAAATTTTAGCTTCAACATGCACCATAGAATTTTTTGTGGGGGTCTTGTTGGACCTCATTTTTACTTTCCAAGCCCCTAGTACTGAATATCCATGGCAGGTCTACCAGCTACTATCCAATGCTCATGGACTTACTAAATTTTTACTGAGGTTCGTCATGGATTCCAAGGGTGTCCTGAAGGCTTGGCTCATCTGTTTTTCTAGCGGGCAGTTTTGACGTATCCCCTTTACTTTCCCCACCCACCATGCTTGTTGTTTACATCTGAATACAGCTCTCCTCTTTGGACCACACACCTGTTTAGGAAGTGTATCAGTGAATGTCGTCTCATCTGTGGGTGGCATACCCATCCCCTCCCTGCTGCATTGTCAGTCGCCTCAGCCATTAATCGTACCTGGTACAGCTAGGCCATAGTCAGAGGCTTATCCTCTGTGCCACTGGAGTGACTATATTCAAATGAGATATTGGTCTATAATCAGACTACTAAATAGAGTCTTTGATTTATTTTAAAACTGTGGATATCAATGACTATTTTAATGAAAGTAGAATCTGAGTAGAAACTTGTACACATAATAGAGCCCTGTAAAAAACATTCACAGCATTATGAGGGTATACGTTATACACTTCTGGCTCAGTCCCTAGAGCTTTATTTAATTGGCAGATGTTGTCAGGTATACTCTAAGTATGCTAACACATACATGCATCAGCAAAAGGGTATCAAGAACAGAAAGAAGGAATACATGTAAATTGCTAAGAGATTCCCTTATTGGCACTGCAGCCAGAGTTATTTAATTGTGTTCTTACACACAGTGCATCCTCTGGTCCAGAATTTCATACATCTCTGACCAAAGGTTATTGCTGTATGCTGCACTGAGGAGCTGATTAGTGCCTAGCATCTGTGCACTTCGGCTTACCTACACTCATCATTTCAATTGGTGGGGGTGGGTGTAACAAATGTTTTATAGTGCAAGAAGCTAGATGGGCTAAGATGAGGGGGTAGGCTCATAATGAGCAAAGCATACACCAAACCCAGATGCCAGACCCAAGGAATACAGTGAAAGAATGTCTTCCACTCTGTAATATAACTATAAGAAGCTGTTTGCTACAGTTTCGACATTAACATGTACCACGAATGCAGTACCATTATTCATTATTGAGCTCTCATGCCCCATTGTAACTGATGACTGTGCCTTTTAACAGCTTCCGCCTATGGCATATGCTTTATTTCCCCCAGTACAGTTACAGCCTGGGTTTAGCAAGCAGACATAAACCAGATTTAAGCCAGACTGTCTTTGGGTTACTGCAGTATTATAGGAAGAAACACTACTAATTGAGAGTGACAGGTTGCCCTGTTTAGGACATCAGTAAATACTGCTTATTTGGGAGAACTCTGATCTGTTTGAATTTTTAGCAACATTTTGTTTATGTCAGATCATTTCTTACATTTGATTGCTTTCATGTACAGTGCTACATGTACCATTTATTTATCACTGCACAATTTCACATTATGTTTATCCCAAAATTTTGACCTACAAAATAGGAAGCAATTAAATATTCTGCAACTGTTTTATCACTTACTTATTTTTGAATTGGTTATGAAATTCTTTTGACCATGGGTCAAAACACAGTGATTTTGTTTAACATCTGTTTATCTTTGCATGGTATTACCCTGGCATTTAAGTAAAACCTCTGATGTCACCACTTCTTATTATAGCAAAGTTAAAGGATGTATCAATGTTATATGAAAAGTGCACTCTGTTAATGCAACCTCAGGTTCCAAACATGCATAACCAATAAAAAAATCATGATCATAAGAAATTGATTGTGAGGCTGAGATGATGGCTCAGTATTACAACTTTTCAAATCAGATATTAGAGAGGTTATCTGCAGTAGGACTTTTTGTCAAGACACAGCTGCAAACTGTGATTTTGAATAGGTTTTCCTGTATAAATCAGTTAATTTGTTAATATGGTTCTTTCTATATATACTCAAACTAGGTGGGGTGCTATGACCCTACACCCCCCAATGTGTGGGGCTGTGCCCCCACCCCCCTCTTAATATATATACTAATTCCAGGATTGCACTACAGTGGGGAACAGGGTATATACCTTTCAATGAAAGGAGTTTCAGTCAAATTACTTTTCAGTGAAGTGAGCTTTCAGTGAATTGTGCTCAGGAGACTGATTTTCAGTGAAATGAGTTTTCAACTAAATGAGTTTCAGTGAAGTGTGTTTTCAATGAAATGAAGTACACCTATATATATATATATAGATATATAATATATAGTATATATATATATATATATATATATGTGTGTGTGTGTGTGTGTGTGTGTATGTGTGTGTGTGTGTGTGTGTGTGCACTTACTATTATCTAACTCTCATGTTGTAAATCCCTTTAGATGTTATGAAATGTGTCCCCCCAGATTGTAACCTGGATGGCAGACAGCATTGCAGAAAGGCTTGTCTTATTCAGCATTTGCTTAATGACAAAGCAAAGAATAAGCCTATCTAGAATGTGTTTTAAATACCATTAACCTTTGTCTTTCTCTGCATCCAGCCCTTCTCCTAATCCATATTCCTGATATAGACTCCTTATACTGCAAACTGATGCATCTTAACCATGTTCCTGGTCACCCCTGTTTGCTCCTCTGCTATAGTCTATTTTTCAAAAAAGTGAACAACAACCACCTGAGGATGAATGCTCCTGTGAACAAAATAACAAATAAAAGCTGCAACTGTTTCCAAAACATTAATCGGAGCAAAAACGGCAGTAAACCACAATGCTGTTACATTAAAACTGGCATAAAACTTTTTATTCACACAAATAAGCGCTTTCACCATTAGGCTTCATCAGAAAGTCTGATGAAGCCTAATGGTGAAAGCGTTTATTTGTGTGAATAAAAAGTTTTATGCCAGTTTTAATGTGGTGTCGACTTCACAATCTTTGGATATTTACTCCGCTGTAACAGCATTGTGGTTTACTGCTGTTTTTGCTCCGATAGTCTATTTTTGTTTTTAATTTCTGTCAACATCCAGAGTACGCACCCTGTTTTATACTTCTGTGATGACTTCCCTCCTCCTTCCATCTTCACTTAAAGGTATAGTCATTGATATTTACCTTTACAATCCATCTTCCAGGACTGGTCTGTCTTCTGGGTGAAGATGCGGACTTCCGCTGACATAGACCATGTCACTCTGCAATGTCTCATCTACCATCCTCCTTCTAGTTCCAAGCCCTTCTACCTTGGCCTACACTGCAGCTAGTCACTTATTCTCTCCTTTTATTTTATGTCATATTGACTGCTTGTGCAGTTACTAGATCTGGAAATGCTTCCTCTATCCTTTACTCTGGCATCCATCTGTCAAATCCCTGGTTCTATTTACCACCACCTCACCTTTCTTGTCTGACAAATCTTTGCTGCCTACTTACAACACAACATGTCTCTATCCCTCCTCAAATTAGTGGCCACCTTGCTTGCTTCCTCCTATGTTTAACTAAGAGTAACCTCTGAGACTGGCTGCAAAGCTGCCTGGTCTCTCCTATATCTCTTTCTAAGACTTCTACTGTCCTAGGGGATTGAATCGTAAATTTGTGTCAACACTAGTTTCACTAACTCCACTTCGTACAGCTTTCCGACGCTGCTCCAATCTGTAAATATTAACTCTTTATTTCTACCACCTGCGGTTCTCTTCTTTCTCTGCTGATTGTCTTTCCTTAGACTGCAAAGATCCCTTTCTTATGCCTCATTTACTCTTCTACAATCTATGTCAAATGTTGTGTCCCTTTCACCCATATTGCACCCATTAACTGAATGTTCTTGCATTCTTACTTCCATCCTGCTGCCTGTATGGTGCTGGCTCTTTCATGGCCACCTTCATCTCTGTCTCCTCTTTATCTCATCTTTGTTGTTCGCAGTTGTTTTTGTACGTACATGTATATCTGTATCTGTTTCTCTACCTATCTATAGCTATAAATACCTTTATCTAGCTATACATAAATTTGTGTATATCTATATCTATCTCACTCTCTTTCTCTGACTCTCAGTATATATATTATACATACCCACAACTGCACATATCCACTTACAGACACACACACACACACACACACACACACACACACACACACACACACACACACACACACACACACACACACAGACACACACACACACACACACACACACACACACACACACACACACACACACACACACACACACGTACACACACACACACACACACACACACACACACACACACACACACACACACACACACACACACACACACACACACACACACACACACACACACACACACACACACACACACACACACAAGCACACACACACACACACACACACACACACACACACACACACACACACACATACACACACAGACACACAAACACACACACAGTTGGGAGAAATCCTGGGGAGCCTGAGATAACTCTGCTCTTCAGCTGTACAATGTAATGCTATTTGTGGGTCAGGGGTCTGGAGTTGTGTGTTTACCAAATATCCTTTATGAGAATTGCTCCTTATGTATTATTGGCTTGCAGAGGTGAAAATCAAGAAACTATCTCTCTTTTCACATAATATTATTGGTAAAACCATCTAAGATTTATATGTCTATTTGTCACAATGATAATTGATGTTTTTCAATGAGACAGAAAGTGACATGCATTGTGGAGTAATTTATTTTTCTTGTTAAGTAGAAGAGGAGAATCCTCCCCAGTAAAGTTTAGGTAGTCTGAAGGAAGCATATTGAATCCTAAAAATATGGATTTATCTTCTCAAGAAGCTTACAAAGAAATAAAACTAAAGCAGGAGACAATTTAAGAGAAGGAAATGAAAAGCTGGAAGGCACAATACACTTATGAGAAGAAGACAAACGCTTCCCCAGTAAAAGAGAACTATTGCAAACACCTGAGACAGGTGGGATAATGGATAATGAATTAGGAGCCTTAGGTTTGCATAACAGACTTTTTGTTAATAATCCAGTATCTGAAATCTGAGAGATACCCCATGAAAATCATCTAATCCTTGCCAGACATGTGCCCATTTATTACCTTCACAAGGGCAACAGACACTCATGGAATGGCTATCAGTTAACCAGCCCTAAAAGATTTTCCAGTTTCTGACCCTAACACCTTATTTGGCAGTAAATGTGTGCTCACAAATATGAAGGCCTGCAGTGCATTGTCTAGTGAGTATGTGTATTCCCATATATGACCAAGTGAAGGTTACCATGCAGACACAACTTGACAGAGACAGACATATTTCTAGCTCATAGAATGAATACTGTGCACCCCCCCAGATGGCAGTAATATTTCTCAGAGAGAAACCACTATCTTTTCCAAAGGAAGGTCAAGCAAATATCAGTTGATCATTCCTATCCTGCCTTGCTGACTGCACCACAGCATGGATCAAAAGTCAGTCCTGGTTCATCCGAGTCATATCCTGGACATTATCCCACTGTACCATGACGTCGACATATAATAAATAATTTTGAAATATGTATTAGATACATAACACCTTCTTGGACTATTAGATTTATATTTGATACATGCTTAGTACCCTATGTTACAGGTGTGTGACCCAGTTTAACTCTGCTACTAAGCAGTAGTTAAGTCTGAATCTGGATATGTGAGGGAATAGCTGCATTGTTGTGGTTTACAGGTGTGTTATACTCCAAGACTATCACTAAAACTATATTGAGATAAAAAGTTTACTAGAATTTAACAGTTTTCTGAAACTCTGAACAGCAAACTTCATGACAATATGGTACTGCAATTCACTACAAAACCTCAGGTTAACTGCATTTGAATTTGTATTAGTTACCAAGTACAGACATGACAATGGGCTATAATATGAAGGGCTGAGCAGCAAGGATGTCTAGGGGGAACAGTAGAGCAGAGGGATGACTTTTAGTAGGGTGGGGTGGCAGTATTAGACCTTTGAGAGCAAGTTGAAAAAACCTGGCTTCACCCCTGATTTAATCTTTTATTTATTAGCTTTAATAAATGATGCATGCCTCTGTTTAATATATCTCAGTTAATCTAATCATCTAAAACGTTTACAGTTTCTGGTATATTTCTTCTGTTCATCTCATTTCTTTGGTTTAGCCTTTCTTTAATATTTCCTGAACTACCGCAAAATGTCATCAATGTGATAAGATTTTTTTACTTTTAGAACTCTAATCACTTGTATTCGATCTGTCCTTGGTAATATCTTCTTTTTAGTAAAAGCATGCATTCATAGAATATAAGCAAAGCTTTTTTTTTCTCCTACAGACGTTATGGTAAAGAATATGTTGTTATCTCCTTTTTATTTCATTCAATATATCCCTATATATTTTCCCCCTTTTGGACTTTCAGTTTTTAAAATGTGTAGTTTATTTTGTAAAACTGATAACTCCAAGTATCATTATTTTATTTTGTTTTGACACCAAACTAAAGCATTGTTATATAGTCATGATTTAATGTTATCCCAACGCATTACCTCATTAGTGTTTTTGTTATCAGTAAAATTTTAAAAAGTTAGTTATTTCTTTAATCAGCCATTTCCCAAAATCCTTAAGTTTTACCATGTAAGAAAGGATTCTATTAACTATAGGTAAAGGCATAGAAGTTATTGATAGGCATCAACTAAGATATGATATGAAATCGGGCAAGGATTTATTTTAAAGCTTTTAAAGAGCTGCAAACATTCTATCCTTCTTGACTGGGTTCTGAGTATGCATGAATAATGGATAAAAATCAGTCATTATTTCTTATTGAAAATAGACCTTTCATATTTAATAATGTTTCCAGTTTCTTAAATATTTTGGCAGATGCTGCTATGTGTGATTCCTTTGCAGTGCCTGTATCTTTACTATCAAAAATACAAGATTAGATTACTTTCATGTGATTATATTGCGTATGTCTCAGCCTGATATACAATACATTAGGTGAAAATACTGTTTTTATATTCTAGCATAGGCAAAGTACGTGTACCTTCTTTGTCAGTAAAGCTGTAAAAAATCTTAGGCATTATTAACTTGTGTTTCCACAAGATGACTGCACTTTTTTATATATATTTATGTGATGACTTTGCCAGTACTTTATATTGAGATAGTTTAAGTTTACCCCCTTCTTTCAGCAGAAGGTGTATCTCAAGCAAGTGCTACTCGTGGTTTATTTACTTTAACATATTTAAATCTTTTTTGTACTACTACTAAGTTTATTAATATTTAATGAAAGAAAAATGATATGTCATTTTGTGTTCCTGTAGGTTTTGATATAATTTAACATTTGTATCATTCAACTGATATGCTGCAAGTGATGTTTGTTAATCCTATTATAATATCCAAAAAAAAAAAAAGAAAAGCTGGTCCACTTACAGTGGATTTCCTAATAACATTTAACTAAGTTGTCATAAAATCCTGAAGACCTTCTGGATTCTATTGAGTGTTACTCTAACTAGAGTAAACTAAATAAATTAACCAACCAAATAAATCTATACCAACCTAGAACAACATGAACCTGTTGCCTCTAGTCCTTATCCTGTGTATCCACTGACAAAATATTTATTATTTATTTATTTCAGTTTGGTGACTGGGGAGGTCCACTGGTCTCAGAAGCCCATTTTCAGTGGAGGCCCGGGGAGAAAAGCTCCACATTACATAGTAAAATTAAAATACAACAGATGAAATTAAAATTAAGATTCAAAGATACAGATATATTAAGATACAATGGATAATATTAAGTTTTATGGATACTGGTAAATTGTGATACAGAGACAGTATGAGGTACAGTGGTTACATAGCATATGAGTCATATATTGACATGGTTGGTTAAAAGGGTTACACAGAATCTGAGTCTTGTTATGGCAGAGTGGTAGAACAAGCATAAATGTTAGGGAGGGGGGATAAAAGGGAGAGCAAACTATTTACAATATTTACATATATATACACAAGACAACAGTAAAGAATAAGTAAAATCCATGGAGCAAAGTTGTTGGAAATAGGAGTATGGAAATACAATTAGTGTAGAGAGAGTAGAAGGCTAGGTGGGGAAAGTGCAGTTGCACTTCCAATTAGAGAACAAGTAGGAATGGAGGTGGGTTTTGAAGCTGTCAGGGTTTTCTGTCATTCATAAAGAAGGAGGGAGAGAATTCCATTTTTTGGCTAAGGAAAAAGATAGGAGGTGCTGCCCGACAGGTCGCTTTGGTGTGTGGATAGTGAGTAGGTTTAGGTGAGCAGATGTAAGTGGCCTGTTAGGAGTGTATGGTTGTAGGATGTTGGATAGTGCAGGACATTTAGAGGGGTTAAATAATAGCCTATGGGCAGTTGTAAGTTGTAGGTAGTCTAGAAGGTTGGGAAGTTCTAGCCAGTTTAGTGAGTGGAGGGCAGAGCAATGGTGGGAGGAGTGTTTGGCTTTGAAGGTGAATTTTGAAATTTTATTATAACAACTTTCCATTTTTGAGGAAATGGAGGCAGATAAGTTAGTTAATAGAGGGGCACCATACATTAGTGAGGGAAGAAGATAGGTAGTGGCGAGGGTTTGTCTAAAAGAAGGAGAGAGATAGTGGATGTTTCTGTATAGTAAGCCAAGTTTTTGAAGTGTTTTCTTGATGTTGAGTTGAATATGGGTGTCAAATTTTAGGTTTTCATCTATAGTGACCCCAAGTAGTTTGGCATAGGGAACAATTTCTATGGTTGAATTGTTATGGCTTCTAATTTGGAAAGAGTTTTTGTCAATAGGGAAGGATTTTGAGGGGGTGGGGGGGGGAGTAGTATTTTGGATTTGTTAGCATTTAGAGATAGGTGGTTTTGGATCATCCAGTTCTCAGTGGTGGAGAAAGCAGTTTGAGTGTATGATAGAAGTTCTGGGAGGTTGGTGGCACAGCAGATTAAAGTGGAGTCATCAGCGTATTGTACGATTTTAGTATTTGGGATGGCAGAGTGGAAGTCATTGATGAAGATGTTAAATAGCATTAGGCCAAGAATGGAACCTTGGGGAACTCCAGTGGGGGTAGGAAGGAATTTTGAGGTGCCTTTCCTCCATTTTACAGCTTGAGATCTGTTGGATAGGTAACTTGAGAACCAGGATAGTGTATTGTGTGAGAGGTTGAGGTTAGCAAGGTGGCTAAGGAGATGAGTATGGGAGACAGTGTCGAAAGCCTTGGAGAGATCTAGTAGAACTGTTGAAACTATTTTTCCAGTGTCGCGGGCACGGTTGACTATATCTAGGAATGAGAGTAGAGCAGTTATAGTGCTATGGCCAGGATGGAAACCATGTTCGGTTTGAGAGATGAGGTGGTGTTTGGTATGGAAGAGCATTAGCTGAATATGAATGCATTTTTCCAGTATTTTTGATATTGGGGAGAGGATGGCTATGGGTCAAAAGTTTGAGGTATTATTATTTATACCACCTTTGTGGAGAAGATGTATAAAGGCAGCACACCACAGCTTAGGGACATATGATTCCTGTATGGATCTGTTGATTAGGATACTAATAGGGAGGGTGATTCCATCTGCAGCAATTTGTAAGAATTTAGATTAAATGTTATCTGGGGCATTAGAGCAAGGTTTTAGTTTGCTGAGAAGTTTTTTTATACATGAGGTAGAGACTGGTTTAAGTTCAAAGGTGGGGGGAGGGTTGGGTTTAGAGGCTGGGGTAGAGTGAACTGTGTGGATGAGTTAATTGGGAAGGTCTTATTTAGTTCAGCTATAGAGTTAGTAAAGAAGGAGTTGAATAGAGTGGCAATTTCCAGATCGGACCTGATAGTGTCAGGGCAAGGATTATTTTTGGTGCCTGGATTGAGAAGTGAATTAATGGACTTCCAGAATTGTTTGGGGTTTTTGGAGTGGTTGGCCTGGAGTGTCATATAGTAGGATTGTTTGTTTTTGTATATATGTCTTTTAGTAAGGTTGCATAGTTGCTTATATTGAATAAGGGTCTCTGGTTGTTTATTGTGCTGAGAAAGTTTACAGCATTTGTCTCTCTGTTGCATAAGCTTTTTGGTTTCCCTAGTTAATCATGGGGCAGATTTGGATTTGACTCTTATAGTTCAGGGTGGAGCTTTGAAATTAAGTACATTTAGGAAAGTGGAGTTAAAGGACTCGATGGTGATGTCACATGGTAGAGTTTTTAGATTGTTCCAGTTAGTTTGTTTGAGGGTATTAGAGAAAGTTAGAGGGTTGAGGTTATTTAGGTTATGTGTATGTAGGTATTGGTGCTGGAGAGGGGGACACTGGGTTGCTCGGTGGATGAAGGCAGGCAGGTGGTCACTAAAAGAGTCGGGAAGGATGCCTGAGTCCAAGATGTTGTTAGAGTGGGTAGCTAGGATCCAGTCCAGTGTAGATCCTGGAGGATTGATTTTGTTGGGTCTAGTGATAGAGTTAGTTAATTGAGTAAAGTTTAATAAATTGACAGATATGGCTGGGTTTAGGTTATTAATTTTGTTCCAATCTATATTAACATCTCCTAAAATGTAGGTCTCTAGGTTAATATTAGTTGAGGCCCATTGGAGGATTTATTCAAGGGTGGTAGTATTGTTACCTGGGGGAATATAAAGGGATATGAAGCAGATACTTTTGTGAATATTCATTTGTAGTAAACCTATTACTAGTTCTGCATTGTAGAACTGGGGAATGGGGTTTGGGTATGGAATAATGGGGAGTAGATTAGAGAATATCAAGACTACTCTTCCACCTTTTCTGTTTAAGCGGTCAGATCTAAGGGCATGAAAGCCAGGGGGTAGGATTTTTGAGTCAGAGATGGCAGGTTTTAGCCAAGTCTCAGAGATGGCTACAATGTCAGGAAGTTTGTGGTGAAGCCAGGCATGGAAAAGAGTAGCTTTATTTCTTAGACTCTGGGTGTTGAGAGTAACTATTTTTAGGCTTTTAAGGTTAGCGGTATTGGTAATTCTTGGGGGGGGGTGAGATTGTTAGTAGTGCTAGGTCCAGGGTTTGGGTGGATATCACCTGATAGAAATAGGTGGATGAAGAAGGGACATAGTAGGAGATTTAGTTTGCCTTTTGACTGTTGTGGACAATAAATCAGGGCTTTAGGGAAGTTATGTTTTGTTGAGGTGGGTAAGATCTTTGGTTTAAAGTAGTGGAGAAGATTGGGCTGTAGTAGTGAGGATGATATGGTAGGAAAGTGAGTTGTGGTGGGGGTGAAAAGTGGAATGGGAGATGAGAGGTGGGACAGAAAAGAGGGGGAAGAGGAGAGGAGGTATAGGAGGTAGTATGGTGCAATGGAATTAGAATTAAGAGGGTGAAGAAACAGGATTTGTAGTGTTTGAAGGAATGGAGAATGCATAATGTAATGGATTAAGTATGTAAGATAGAGAAGTATGGGAGGTATAGTATAGGTAGGGTAAAAGAGAGAGAAAGATCAAGGGGTGTAGGGTGTAGTATAGTGTGGGTAGGGAGTGGATTTAATTGATGGGAGGCTAGGAGGAGGTATGTGTGGGGAGTGGCCTTTAATTGATGGGAGAAGAGAAGGGTGAGAAGGCCAGTAATTAGTGTGGTAGAGAATGGGAGGAGTCTACTGGAGAGATAAAAGTGCGAGTAGTGGGGGTGGGAGGGATTTGTGGGTAGGGTAGGGGAGTGGAGTGAGCCCACAGGGCGAATGGAGCGGGTAGAGACAAGTGAGTGGAACAGCTCAGGATGAACAATCAGTGGATTGCTGATTGCTCAGGTAAGTGAAAGTGCGGATGAGTAGAGAATAATAGAAGTAGAGTGGTAATGTTCAGTGGAGGAAAGTGGTGTTTACAGAAGTGCAAAAGATATGTGAGGGAAATATATAGGCAGCAGAATGTAATAGAAGTAAATTATAGGATAGCAGGAGCAGGGTATAGGCAGCAGAAAGTAGAATATGTAAATTATAGGATAGCAGGATAGACTAATGGACGGGACTGGATAAGGGTGCCACCTAGAGGACAGGGAATGTTATTACAGCAGATGTAAATGTCTGGGAAAGGCTGGTCAAGGACTAGATACTAACTATGAATCAGCTAAAGAAGGCAGCAATAGAGGGACTAAGGGTCTGTAATCTAACTACTGAATACAGAAGAGGGTATGGCTGCTGGCAGTCCTGGCTAGAGGCTAACAATTACAAGCTACAAGACATATACACTATTAAATGTCAGCTTTTCTGCCAGTATTAGGAGAACACATACTTTCTTTCTTCCTTTCTTGAAAGATCACAGGGATAAGACAGCAGGTGATATGGAAGGGTCCTTAGATTCCAGATAGTCACATTTTTAACCTCAAGTGGAAGGAAGGCAAGCTGGAGAGCTGGGAATAATTAGGGAGCAAGACTAAAAACAGTGGAGAGAAAAAGAAAACAAATGTCCTTATTAAGTTAGTACAGTCAGTATAACTAAGCATATTTTGCAAAATACAGCATTAATGCATTCATCCAACAATGCTGGATATAGTTCAGGAAAAGGAAGAATCAAAGCAGCATTAGTACAGCCATTCAACAAAGCAAGAAGCCATGGGAACACTTCCATGCAAGGTAGACCTGTATATTGCTTTGGTACATTTACAATTCAATACACTGCTTAGGATCTCACAAGGTAAAACAGACTCGGGTACATACTTATAACCTATAACTTGTTTCCTTATCTCCTTTATTTCTCCTCTTAATTTTCATTTTCTCTCTCTCTCCTTTTTGTTTTACTCCATACTTTTTATTTCCAAGACTACTACAAGAAGTATGTGCATACCAATTATACCAATGTTACTAATAGTTAAAACGTCTTATTTTATTGTATATCTTCCTAATCTTATCAACAGATATTGATACAGTCTCTCACCAGAAACTCTTACATAAATTCTCATCCATAGGTCTCACCAACTCTTCACTGCCGTCAATCCATTGCTGCATCTCAAACAGAGCACAGGCAGTGAAATGGAAACATGATTTCTCCACCTTCTTTGCAGTATGTAGTAGACCCCATAGTTTTTAACATATTCAACGATGAACTCTATACTGTTATAAAAAATGCTACCCTAGTTCAATGAACTGATGACTTGACCCTTATCTGCTCTGTCAATATCTATGTGAATTCCAACACATTACAAAATAACCCTTCTTATCATTTGAAACCTGGCTATATAATTCATAACTGTTTCTAAACCCTAAAAAAAATAACATAATTAACTGCTTTTTACCCCACAATACATTTCTATCAAAACAGCATTATTGATTATTGTCTATGCCAACAACACCAAGATACAGCAAGTCAACCAAAGAAAATTACTGTATGCCATCATATATGACCAGCTGAACTTCAACTATTGTGTATCACACAAGGTTAAAAAAAAATAACAAAAACTAACTACATTATCTAGAATAAAAACCTACCTTTTTGCCATTGCCAGAGGATGTATTGCCTCTATTTTCTTAGTACCGTCTTTCTGTATAGTGCCCTAATTTTCATTAAACTTCAAGTCCCACAAATTTTCAAAAGTAAACAATGTTAAAATAAAATAGCCAAATTTGCCTTTAACTATAAAAATAAAAGACACTAAAGCCTAGTGCAGAGAATAAAACTGGTTAGAAATACTACATCACTTAGCTCATTCTTAGCTAGCTACAAGACACAGGCTTATCTATAAGTCAGAAAATTGCCAATCCCTTAACAACTTAATACAACACTACCACCCCAACAGAATTTTACACTGTAAAGAAAAATCACTTGTCACAATAACCAAATCATGGAAAACTGTGATTCTCTGTATTGAAATAGTGCAGCTAAACTGTGGAACCTAATCCATTCAGAATGCAGACATATTTAAAACACAACTAAACCTTTACCTATCGAATTAATGGTTGTGCCTCTGTACATCTCCAGGATTAATACCACTGCTATTATCCGCCTTCCTTAACGTCAAGCCATTTCTCTTTCAGAATCCTATACTCCACAATCAGTCCTCGCCGATATCTGAATAATTTTACTAGCAGCTCCCGGCTAAATACATTATTTTCTGACACTACCCATTTTACATCTCTGTATGTCCAGTATAAAACTTATATATAATTACACTCTGAACCTGCTTTATACCCCACCTCTTAACTATAATATCACATTCCCTGCATTCAACATACACTTTGTACTCTCTGATTGTGCTATCTCATCTCCATCATCATTATTAATGACTACAGATCCTGCAGGATCAGGAGGGGCCAGTTACACAGTGCTGTTGCTTGATACAGAATCATTTGTTAATACACCAAAGCACGAAATATCCAGTGTAAGCATAAAACAGCACCAGAAGTGTAACTACTATTGACATTTACAAATATTAACATAACAGTAAATGCATTAATTGTACACCTTGTGCAGATGACTGTGGAGGGTGAACCTCTGATGCCCTGTACACTGTAAATCAGACAACTTCAATAATTTAGACAGCAACTAAGAGATGTAGAGGATTTACATGTATTCTTACATAGAAATAGGTCTACATACTGTATGTTGAAGATCTCCAGTCAATTGTCTCTCTTGTTGATGATGTAGCCCTACCCTAATATCGAACAGCACACTATGGGACTATGATGAGGTAATACTGCCTCTGAACAATGTCAGGAACTCCTCCTTGGCCATGAAGGGTGGTAAACTCAACAGAACCCTAGACTTTGATCTATCTACCCATGCCAGGAGTTGAGTGCTTTTTTGTCAGCAGATAAGATGTCACTGGTTTTGTGGCACACCATATCATAACTGCAGCTGTTACTACTGATCAAATTGATGTCTGCTTCAACATCTTCCCAGGCATGGTCACAGCATGCCTTGTCAGTTGCATAAATGCCAAAGAGCTGTCATCCATGGAGAGGAAGGGATTGGAGTAACACCTTATTCACCGCATTGGAGAACTTAGGCTTACCAGTGGATTTCTCAGGTATTACTCTGTAGGTATGGAAAACAGTGGAATAATCTGCCTTGCTCTTGGGTGTCCCACAAAGGCCTTACACTGCCAGTCTCCCTCTGGCCATATAATATACTATTTGTATGCCTGATAGCTATATATCTGTAGCCACAATCTTTCATTAATGTCAAGCACATAACTTCACTTAGCACACGTACCTCATAAAATAATATCCATACTTTTGCAAATGACCATGATGTAATTATTGTTTTTTCTAGGGATCAGAAATAGTTTTGCAAACAGCAAAAGTGTAATGTATCCCGCAGTGAAATTAATTTACTGAAAGCAGAATTAGACGCCAAGCAGGAATGTGTTGCACAGCCCTCTGAGTATGTGCTGAAATGTATGTCTCCATTCTACAAATAATCATTTAGCCTAACAAGTTTTTTATCTTTGCAACCCCCCACCCCCCACATCAATACAGCTCTCCAAAAAACTTACTTTTTACCATGTCAGCATGTTTGGTAACAGTAAAACGCAGCCCAATTTGAAATATGGACATATAAAAATTAGCACCTCCCTTGTACAAGCAAAACTTTAGGTTTTCATGACTAATTTTTCTGTATCTCAGGACGTCTAGTTTCCAAACTTGCTTAATCTAGAGATTCTTCTATAACATGATGGCTCTCTGCCTTCCATCACATTTACATTATACAGATTTATGGGGCTGGAGCAATGATTATGCTAGTTTAGAACATACCTGCTAACCATCACACTCGAGACTCCTCAATCCGGTGCACACACCTGGGTCATTGCTGCCAGCACTGCACATCTGGGCCCGGGACATGTATCGACCAGAGGATCTCTAATTCCAAATCTAACTGTGTACACATTAGAGTATAACTGGGAATGCTTCTTGTGTGTTTTAGTATGGTGGTTAAAGCCATTAATGTTTAATGATATTCATTTCATCAAGTACAGTACTAATGAATTATCCTTTAGTTAACCTTGAAATAAAGAGCTTAACAGAAAAAAAATTACATGACCAAAAAGTTAATTTATATGATTTTTTATTCCTCTGGAAATCAGAGTAGTATTTTAGTAGACACTAATTCTTTATAAGCATCCTTGATTGGCAAACATTTGCTTACAAGCACATGGCAGAATTAAATGAAAGATAAATCTTGTTTTTATTCCCATTTGTTTTAGAAAAATTCTTATCCTGCAAGACTTCCCTGCTTGAGTGGGGTTTGGATAAAAATGACATTTATTCTTTTCTGTGCTATTTGAAATGCCATGTTCCTCTCTAATATATTGAATAATATAACAACATTGGGTCTCTTAAACTGAGTTGTTGGAGAATCAGTTCTCTGTATACATCAACTTTAATTACAGTGAGGTCAGTGTTTTAGTCTTTGCCTAATGCATCTTTAATGTTCAAAACAGGTTGTGAGACATATGTATGGAGTCTAAATGTTCAGTACTTCCAAAAATCCTTAAGATATATCTACAAAAACGATCTTCAAGATTTAAGATTCTTTCCTCCAATTCTTGTGGTTTATTTTTTTTCAAAATAGAGTTGTCCTACTCTAGGTGACTTAACTTGTTATTGAAGTCATCTGTCTTACTCTGCACCCTTTCTTGTCTTAAAGATAAGGAGGAAAACTCCGCCTTCCTTTGTATAGCAGCAGAAGAATTGTGGGAAGACGGACACTGTAACACAGAAATATATATAACCATTCATCTAAAGATTGGGTTGTATTGTTCTCCACCCATGCCAGGGAAGTGGTGTTATGTAAACATTAGAATCAATATGCTAACTCCAATAGCCAATCTTTTCAGGAATGTGAAATTACCATTGCTATTACTATGAATTATTTCTCTAACAATTCTATAGTTAACAACAATGTTAACTGAAACAAGCTGCTAGAAATGAACATGTGAATGTTGGCCTGTCAGAAATGTGATTCTAAGCAACATATTGATAATGGGACTATACCTCTGCTATGTGATAAAGCAATTACTAAAACAGCATGACCAACCAGTTGCCTTTGTGACACAACTAAGTTACCTAAATCTACAATATTGGTAGATGGCAAGTAACTGAAAGGATTACTAAGTGTGAGATCATGGTAACACTTGTTAAGGAACTTAACATCTGCAAGTATAACAACTTCTGATGAGAGAACTGTGGAAGCATTACATGTTCATGGAGATACAAAAGTACATTTTATAATATATGCACAAGTCTCAACACTGATGGGTAAGGTACAATATCCCATGGCCTTAATTTCTAATCTAACACATGATGTTTTAATAGTCCAAAATGTACCTACTTCAAATCATTGTGGAAATTGTGAGTGAAGGAGCAGAGTTACATAATCTGTGGTCAGTGTATACATCAAGTAAAAGTAGTGAAAAGCAGTAACAGCCAGCCATTGTATTATGGCCACACTGTTGTGAGCATACTCCTTATACGAATGGGGTAAAGCAGCAGCAGTCTAGCATAATGCCATGAAAACATGGTTTTCAATATTTTTGGATGAGACTGTGATGCCTGTGCACTGGCCCAGCAATAAAGGAGCCTCAATCCTCACCACTAACACCAGTGAGGGGCATCCATATTGGGAAGGATAACAAATACACACACAGTAAAGTGCAATTTTCCTTAAGAGCACATCGAGATCACAGTCAGTCTGGGGCTAGTTTCTCCCTTTCTCTCCAGATCCCCAATAAGATTCCCCACTGGCACAGTTATAAAGAGGGGTCCTTAGCCAGGGTCCCAAGCCAAGTCCTCCTAGCACTCTCTCTGTCCAACCAGTGCTTCGTGTCCCTGCCCAAGAAGCTGACACATACACACACTTTGAGATATGATTTATATACAACCACACAGACACTCCAGGGGGAGGGTAGCACAGGTTCACTAGCTGTGCCCCTTCTGTCCAGGTTATAAGATAGTAATCACTGCCACCAGGATCCTTACTTATCAGCAACTAAAAAGGCCCTTACTAAAGGGTGTCCAGTTGTTACTGTGCAGTATTATTATCCAAGTGGTACATACGACTGAACAGCAAGACTATTGGAGTGGCTTTGTACAGTATCACTATATACATGCAATGTAATCTAGCGCTTAAATGATCTCTACACAAAACAGCCACAGTTGAAAGGTTTAAAAATATTTAATAATAAATAATAAAAACACAAAACAATACTTCTTACTACACAGTGCTAGTCAAGAGTTCAGAGATCACAGAGAAATGCTTAAAATAATACAGTAGAAATGTTCTGACATCAGTACAGAAAAACAACTATCTAATCTTCCTTTTTCCTAGCTATTTCTAAGAGAAAACAGTCCTAAAATAAACTTACATATAGAGCAAAGCAGTGTTGGTGATGTAGGATGTTCTGAAGACCAATGCCAAATGCTCTCTGATTCTCTCTCTTTTAATTGATAACACAGTGCTGCTTCGTATTACATCATTCTTAACAATTTCCTGTTTTCTCAGGCTAACAGAAACTCAGAGGTTAATAGCCCTTTTGATCTTGCAGCTGGTCAGGAAGCCAGAGCAATAAAAGAAATGATACATGTAAATTCTAGCCATTAACTCTGGTCTCAAAACAAAAGAAAGAATCTGCTGGTGCAGACATCACGGCTCCGAGTCTGAGATCAAAGAATTATACCATGCTTGACTTATCAGCTTTCCTCCAGCAGCGTGCAATGTGATTACATTTTTGAAGTTCAACATTTAACAAAGAGAGCAAGCATGTGGCTTACATTAATATTTACAAATGACAGAATTATCTACAAAATTGAATATACCTTACCCCATTCCCTGTCTTGAGAGCCAATCTGCATTGGCATTGCTACTCCCAATGCGGTGCTGCACTGACATATCATATGCTTGCAGCCCTAGACTTCATCTTGGCAATTTTCTGTTTTGTTGACTGGCTCTGTTTAACTATGCTAGGGGATTGTGATCTGTCACTACAGTGAATTTCCATACAGATAAGGCTGAAGTTTCTGCAGTGCCCCCACTATGGCTAGACGTTCCTTTTCTACATCTGCATAGCATTGCTCCATGGGTTGGAGCCTATGACTGAGATAAACCACTGGGTGCTCTTCTCCCTCTGAAGAAATCTGACTAAGTGCAGCCCCCACACCATGGTTTGAAGCATCCAATTGCACAACAAATTCTTTGCTGTAATCGGGTCTGGCTAACACAGGGGTCCTCCCAAAGCTTCTTTAAGCTTCTGGAATGCCTGCTCACATGCTGGGGTCCACACTACCTTATCTGGCCTGTTCTTCCTTGTCAGGTCTGTGAGGGGAACAGCTATGGTACTATAACTGGGGAAAAACTTTCTGTAGTACCCTGCTGTCCCTGAGAATGACCTCACCTGCTTTTTTGTAACAGGTGCAGGCTATGCCTGAATGGCTTTTACTTTGGCGGGTTCTAGCCTGATCTTACCACTCCCCAATCTATGTCCCAGGTAGGAGACTTCTGCCATACCCACCTGACATTTGCTCAGCTTAATGGTCAACTCTGCCTTCTGTAGTCCACCCAGCACCTCCCTGACATGTTGAAGGTGCTCTTGCCAGGAATGCCTGTAGATGGCAATATCATCTAGGTAAGCAAGGGCAAACCCACCTGCTAGGATATGATTTACCAGCCTCTGGAAAGTTGCTGGGGCATTTTTCATCCAAAAGGGCATCTTTGTGAACTCATACAAGCCAAAAGGAGTCACAAAGGCTGACTTCTCAATAGCACTCGGAGTCAAGGGCACCTGCTAGTAACCCTTGGTAACATCAATGATTGTAAGATACTTAGCCCCACCCAGCTGCTCTAGGGCCTCATCTGTCCTAGGCATGGGGTAAGCATCTGACTCTGTGTGACTATTTAATTTCCTGTAGTCCACACAGAACCTGGTGCTGCCATCCTTCTTTGGCACCAGCACCACTGGGGAGGCCCAGGGACTGTTGGACTCTTGAATTACCCCTAATTCCAACATCTCCTGTATCTCCTCCCTAGGAGTCTGTTTAAGTCTCTCAGGCACCCTATAAGGGGCCTGCCTAATAGGCCTTTGGGGTCCTGTATCTACCTGGTTCTGCTCCAGGTGGGTGCACCTTGGTTTCCCAGTGAACACAACCCAAACTCCTGTAACACTGCTCGGATTTATTGAACTTGGGTAGGAGATAGCTGCTGGGACATTGCTACCCCTTCTGCTGTGGTGTCAGTCTGAGCCTCACTGGGGAGATCAGTCACCAGATCTCCATCAGACTCCTCCTGCAACCCACTGCAAATACTCAGCACAAGGGCCTCCCTATCATGGTAAGATTTCATCATGTCAACATGTTACAACTTGTGCCCCTGCCTCATGCCTAGCAGTTCCACCATGCGATTAACATCACTTACCTTCCTTAGCACCTTGTAGAGTCACTCCCAAGCTGCTTGCAGCTTGTTGTGTCTGACAGGAATGGGAACCACTACCTGCTGCCCTACAGCATACTCTCTAGCTCGAGCATTCTTGTCATACTATACCTTTTTCTGTTGTAGAGCTTCTGCCAGGTTCTCCTGGGCAAAGCCCATGAGTTCTCTGAGCCTTATCCTGAGGTTTAGGACATATGCCACAACAGACTCCTTGCAAGATTCACACTCACCTTCCCACTCATCATGAATTAAATCTCGAGGTCCCCTACCCTATGCCCATACAACAACTCAAATGGTGAAAAACCTGTGGATTCCTGGGGAACCTCTCTGTAAGCAAATAACAGATGGGGAAAATATTTGCCCCACTCCCTCTTGAACTGGTCTACAAATGTCCATTGCATGGACTTGATTGTAGAGTTTAACCTTTCAATGAGACCATTAGTCTGGGGATGGTAGGGGTTTGTCTTCAGGTGCTTCTCCCCATAGTACTTCCACAGACAAGCCAGCAGGTTTGACATGAAATTGGCACCTCTGTCAGTCACTGTTTCCTTTGGAAACCCTACCTAACCTGCTGAAAATCTCCAACAAAGCATTTTCCACCTTTTCTGCCTAATAGAGGACAAAGCCACTGCCTCAGGATATCTTGTAGCATAATCTACTACCACTAGAATATACTTTTTTTGTGTGGAACTTGAGGTACTCAGCGGCCCCACAATATCCATAGCTACCCTCTGAAATGCCTTCTCAATCACAGACAAAGGCATCAAAGGAGCTGTCGCCTTCTCTCCTGCCTTGCCTACCTTTTGGCACTGCTCACAGGTCCTGCAGTACCCTGTTACATCCCTGGAAATTCCAGGCCAATAGAAGTTCTACATAATATGTCTCTTTGTATGTTTTATGCTCATATGACCTGCAAAGGGAATATCATGGGCTACGGCTAGAAGTACTGGATGGTAGGGTCTAGGCACTATCAACTGCTGTACCCTCTCACCTTCTAGCCTGGGTCTACTCTCTATACAGTGACCCTTTGTTTCAGTATACAGATTCCCCCTTCCCTTGAGAATCAGGTGCATCCCTAGCTACCTGCCTCAGGTCTTGCGATGTAGGGTCTGAGAGCTGAGCCTGTCTCAATGATCTCTTTGTAACCCTTCCCAGCTCACATTCCACAGGAAGTCTGGCATCCTCTGACAGTGGTGCCTCACTGTCAGCCTGTGTACTTCTACTCAACTCTACCTTTGCAGTCACTCTGTCCAAGGGGACATCAGCGCCCACAAGCAGCTGTGGCTCACCCTCAGTCTCACTGCTACAGAGTAGCTTCCTTCCTCACCAGTCCTGGCTATAAGTATGTGGTCTGCCTGGGTCTCACCCAGGGTATCAGACCCACATGTTTGTCTCAAAGCCTGACTGCATGTAACTGCATTAACACATAGTAGTGCCTCATCAAAATATTTCCCTATCAGGACATCTGCAGGATGGTATTTTGGTACCCTGTTGTCTCAAGAAACCCTACTACTGGTGTTTTGTCTTCCCCACTTATTGGCTCTCTCACCTTTTGTTCCCCACCTTGCCTCTGTGGACATTCTATATGCCACATGGCCTAACTGGTTGCATTTAAAACATTTAACCCTAGGTCCTGGACATGTACCTGAACTAGAGGCTTCCCCTGTTACTGGCAGATTGTGTTGGGGCAGTCTGGGCTGCCCACCATGAGTTTCTTTAGACCCATGAGCAGTACTAAGGGTCCCTTTCTTGGCAAGGATGCCCTGCTTGCTAGGTATAGGTCTCCCTTCTTCCACAACTCATCTGAAGTAGCACATTGTCTATAAGATAACCAGATCCACATGTCCTCAGGGAAAGTGCTAAGGGCTTGTTCCCTCACCAAAAGGTCTGCCAGCCCTTCAAAAGTGGTGATTTGACATCCACTCACCCGGCTATGAATATAATTGCTCAGTAAAGCAACATATTCACACATACTTTTATCTGCCTTACATCTATGCTCACAAAACTTTTTCCTATAAGTTTCAGGTGTTAGCTTAAAAAATTCTAACAAACAGTTCTTAACAGCAGTATAATCAAAATATTCACAGTCAGCAAGTTTAGACAATGCAGTTACAGCTTTACCAGGGAGTAAGGGGATCATGAACTGTACCCAGAGCCTTTAGTCAACATCATACTGTTTACATACCCTCTCAAACATATAAATGAAACTATCAAAATTATCCCCCTCTTTAAACTGTGGAAGAAATGACATTTTGTTCTTCTGGGTTCCGGTTACTCCCTTCCCCATTACCTCCATGACTTTGGTGAAGATTCAACATTTCCTTTTCGTGCTGCCTCTGCTGCTCCTTTTCCACAGCTTCCATTCCAAATGCCTGGCTTTCAACTCAAGTCTCTTTAGCTCCAGATGGATTTTTAAGCCCTCTGAACAAAGGCTGAGCTGTCCATTCCCTGAGTGTTGTACATCTCCACGGCCAATCGGATCGTCCTCCTGGCTGCTGTTTTCTGATGCAGCTATGTCCAAAGCTGCAGTTATGTCTGCCTTAGTCAGGTTTCCATGCAGCATTCACCTAGCCTGGCACATCTCAGCCAGATGGCACCTTGTCAGCTTTCCATAGTCCTCTGATGACATTCTTGCCTGCTCTCCTTGACTAACTAAGCTAACAAAAGAAATAAAACAATTGTGATCTGAACTCTGAGTATTCACTGTGAGCCTGATTTAGAGTACAAAACACCTTCAGAGATCAGTGTACACAAGCTACAGAAATTCACACTACCCACACCACTACAAACCAATTACTATTTGATAACCAAATAATATGTGGTGTGGATATCCCACCACTGCCACACAATTAATATGTGATGCCAATGCACTGGCGCAGCAGTCAAAGAGCCTCAATCCCCACCACTAACACCAGTGAGGGGTGGCCATATTAGGACGGATAACAAATACCCACACAGTAAATTACAATTTCCCTTAAGAGCACACAGAGATCACAGTCAGTCTGGGTCTGGTGCCTCCCTTTATCTCCAGATCCCCAATAAGACTCCCCACTGGCACAGCTATAGAGTGGGGTCCTTAGCCAGGGTCCCAAGCCAAGTCCTCCTAGCACTCTCTGTCCAACCAGTGCTTCATGTCTCTGCCCAAGTAGCTGACACACACACACACACACACACACACACACACACACACACACACACACACACACACACACACACACACACACACACACACACACACACACACACACACACACACACACACACACACAAACACACATGCACACACACACATGCACACACACACACACACACACACACACACACACACATTGAGATATGATTTATATACAACCACACAGACACTCACGGGGAAGGCTGGCACAGGTTCACTAGCTGTGCCCCTTCTGTCCAGGCTATAAGGTAGTATTCACTGCCACCAGAACCCTTACTTATCAGCTACTAAAATGCCCTTACTAAAGGGTGTCCAATTATTACTGTGCAATATTATTATCCAACTGGTAAGTATGACTGAACAGCAAGACTATTGGAGCGACTTTGTACAGTATCACTATATACATGCAATGTACTCTAGAGCTTAAATTATCTCTACACAAAACAGCCACAGTTGAAAGATTTAAAAATATTTAATAATAAATAATAATAAAAACACAAGACAATGCTTCTTACTACACAGTGATAGTTAAGAGTTCAGAGATCACTGAGAAATGCTTAAAATAATACAGTAGAAAAGTTCTGACATCACTACAGAAAAACAACTAATCTAATATTCCTTTTTCCTAGCTATTTCTAAGAGAAAACACAGTTATAAAATAAACTACATAAAGAGAAAAACAGTGCTGGTGATGTTGGATGTTCTGAAGACAATGCCAAATGCTTTTTGATTCTCTCTCTTTAAATTGATAACACAGTGCTGCTTCACATTACATCAGTCTTAACAATTCCCTGTTTTCCCAGGCTAACAGAAACTCAGAGGTTAATAGCCCCTTTGATCTTGCAGCTGGTCAGGAAGCCAGAGCAATAAAAAAAATTATACATGTACATTCTAGCCATTAACGCTCATCATAGAACAAAAGAAAGAATCTGCTGGTGCAGACGTCACGGCTCCGAGTTTGAGATCAAAGAATTATACCATGCTTGACTTATCAGCGTTCCTCCAGCAGAGTGCAATGTGGTTACAATTTGTGGCTTACATTAATATTTACAGATGACAGAATTATCTACAAAATTCTAACTGGCTAGGCTGGCAGCCTTCACATATCTTCACAGAGACATTAAACTGAGTATTGGTAGAAGCTCAGGTGAATATAAAACATCCCATGGCACATATCAAAATGAGGAGAGGAAGTCCTTTTGTATTCCGGACAAATTTCCCCTAATTAGTATGAATACCATCTTGACTCTCCCCTTTAAAGTGGGAATAACCCTGTCAAAAATGTGTAAAAACAGGATAAAGCAACTGCAGTCTGAAATATCCTTAAAATGCATAGTCATAATAAAGAACAAGAGACAGATAAAAAAATCAACAAATATTAAAATCTAACTTTGGGTAGATGGCAGAGAAGATCATGTGTGTTAACAGCAAAAAAATAATAATAAATAAATAAATAAATAAATAAATAA
The DNA here is from genome assembly GCF_019279795.1 of Protopterus annectens. Taxonomy (NCBI): domain Eukaryota; kingdom Metazoa; phylum Chordata; order Ceratodontiformes; family Protopteridae; genus Protopterus; species Protopterus annectens. Next base: position 523,560,166 of record NC_056744.1, on the reverse strand, counting down.
ATAGACACATAATTAAGTTATTAAAAGAAGTCTGTACAGAAACTGAAAGAGAAGAACAATTAGTACATAATATGGTACCAAGTTAAAATGTCATGAATGAAGTATAGGATGGCTATGTTGAAACAGAAATGGAAAGTCCTCTAGTGAAAAACTGACAAAGAAAAGACAGGGAACCAGAGAAGAACCTTAGGTTTCACAGTATGTAGATCAACTACAGTGCTGGGCAAAACTAGGAGTCTATGTCGCAGGGCCTTTGAAGAAGCATGTGTTTCTGAGGAAAATGTTTAGGAACTTCCAACATGAAGAGTAGAAGAAGGTCACTGGCATGAATTACATTTTGTAAATAAAAAAAATAGAAGAACAAAGATCTAAACTTGTATTGTTTGGTGAAAAAAATGAAATACTCTATGTCATGCTAGAGTACTGAAGAAAAAATTCATGACTTGGCATATTTACAGATAAACAATGAAAGTGTTAAGAAAGCACAAAGAGAGGATTATACATTTAAGCAAAGTCATAGAAAATATAACTGGAGTAAAAGGAGACTTAGTGACTGAACAGCCCCATTCAGTTCATATACTTAGAGATGAAAATTATTTTACCAGGTGAACAAAGACAGCTGTTAGTTCCTTAACCTTTAACAATATTTATGATAAAACTGGTGAATAAGTATATCTTTGGAAGACACAAAGGGATGGACAAAACTAAAGCTAAAATCATAGGTAGATCATATCAGCCTGGTGCAATGAATGACAAGGAGAATGTCACTGCACCACGCCCAGAATTCAAAAAAACTACTCAGCATCCTGGGCTATGATGTCCACTGATATCTATAATTATTATTGACATCTTTTACTAAAGTCTAGCAATTACTAACTAAACTTAATGCTAATTACAGAGATTGCAACCAGGTTTCCTGAAGAAATATCACTATGAAAAATCAATGGTTGGATTCAAAGATGGCTGCCATTCTGTAAACACTGCTGACCTGCAGCTCCTCAATAAACCTGAGAAAAATCTGTAACCTGAGTTGATACCAAGAGGTTTGAACATCAAATTAAAGACAAAAAAGATGCATCTACACTTAATTAATCTATAACCAGGAAAAAAGTGGAAAAAAAGTATTTATCTATCAGGATTCCAAGTGATTAGCTAGCTCTAAAGAGAGAAATAAACAAAGGACTGTGTGCATTCTTCATTTTACCTGTCAGCTTGGGGAAAGGAAAATGTCACAAGAAGGAAAAAGCATGGAAACAACTACTACCAAAACAAAGCTGTCGGAATTACAGTCACCAGTAAAGGATGGGAGTGCGAAAAAGCAAAGGATTACTAGACAGCAGGAACAACAGAAACCAGAGACTAGATCTAAAACTGATCAGCCACTGAACATGGACGATATCAAACATGCTTTGTTGCCTATACAAGAAGCTTTAAAGGACTTGACTACTCAAATACAAACTTTTGGAGTTTCATGTAATCAGCTGCTACAGAGAATGGACAAAACAGAGGCTAGAATTTCAGAAACGGAGGACAAAATAGACTTGCTGGAGAAGAAAACAAAGGTATATGATGTGGAGTTACAAGCCATGCAAAGCAAACTTACTGATTTAGAAGCGAGGTCTAGGAGAAATAATATTATTATTAGAGGGATCCCTGAAAACATTCAGTATGCAGAGCTAATACCAACTATAACACAAATACTTGAAGCTTTGTTAAATAATGCTGATGGAGTGAAACAAATTGTTATCGAAAGGGCACACAGAGCACTGAGAGAGGTACAAGCTTCTAATATGCCTAGACCTGTATATGCTAAGATATTGAACTTTCAAGATGTTAGTAAAATACTTTTTACTGCAAAAAAGAATGGTGGCTTTGTTATGTGGAAAAAATAATAAAATATCTCTGGCTCAGGATTTACCATTACAAGTAAGGCAAGCTAGGCAGTCTTTATCTGCATACTGTAAATTTCTGATTGACAAGCAAATTAAATTCCAGATGAAATATCCTAATGTGCTTACATTTATGGTGGATGGGATTAAATACTCTGTTTCTACTAAAAACGAGGCAAAGAGAGTGTTTCTGAAGGTTTTTAAAGTTTTACCTGCATCAGAGGGCTGAAAGAAACTTCCGTTGAGACTGGCATGCTCCTGAGGTCAGATCCAGTATGTACTATACTTCGAGGCTTAGGTAATCCTTTGTTCCCTGCTTAAGTCATTTGGGCCTCTGTAAAAGCAATAAAACTGTTTGTTTGCGATAATCCGAGGGTCTGCTGGCCGTTTTCCAAACTTTTATGACCTCTACAAACTATTTTCGTCGAGTGGTAAACAGGAAATCTCTTGAATGCAGCTGAGAGTGTGGATTTCGATGTAACACTCCCTGTGGTCCGGCTGTGAAAGCGGTCCCCCGTCGCGAGTATTACTGAGGGTTTCCTGGTTTGAGAAGCTGAAAAGAACTAACATAATGTGTTAATGCTTTTTTTAACAAGTAAATAACATTATAATGTGTACGTAAAGCACATAATAACATCTGTTTTTCCTGTTTCTTTTTCCTTATGCTTATAGTTTTAAACCAAATTATATTTTTACAATATCTGCAGTGGGTGCAAGGTATAGCACTGTATATATGAATATAAATAGGTAAATAATGGCTATTGGGTGGTGTTAATCAGACAACTAATGTCAGTATAGTTGGGAACTAAAGCATGCAACTTCAAAACTTTGATAATTGAGTTGCAGGCACTGTGTATGGTACAGAATTATAATGTGGGATGCATTTACGTTTTTTTTGTCTGTTTTTTCTTTGTTTTTTTTTTTCTTTTTTTTTTCTCTCTCTCTCAGTAAAAGTGGTATATAAATAATGATTGTAACAAAAGAGGTATGTGGGGTAGGTATAAGTAGCTAGTCAATATATTAAAATTTTTTCTTTAAATGGTAATAATACTTTACAATGGAGATTTGCTTAATTAATAGTTGGAACATAAGCTGTAGAGCAATAGCAGTGTTTGTTAGGGAATGTTTAGTTTAGACTTTGTAGTAGCTAAGTTAGAATATATAGGTTGTAAGTTTAGGAAATGTTTTAAGTTTTATTACATGAAGCTTTTAAATATGTTTGTGTTTTAACCTTGTTCATGTTTTTCACATACAAGACCTATATAAGTCCTGGTCCAGGGGTAAAGTGGGTAGGCACTGGCTGGGGACGGGATGTAGGAAATGCTTCCAGATTATGTTTAGTATGCAGTTAATACATATCCATTGGACAATTTCCCTCTTATACTATTATTGGATAATTAGACCTGTCAATGTGGGAATTAGACTCATGGAACGTTAAAGGGCTCCAGAACTTGAAGAAGAGGAAGCTGTTATTACACATATTGCTACAGGACAAAGCACTGTTTGCATTTTTACAAGAAACACACTTGTTAAATGATCAGTGGGATGATATTAGGAAAAAGAACTGGATCAGAGCGGTAGTGGCATCAGAAGGTAAGACAAATAGTGCTGGAGTAGCCATAATTATTAAAACTCAATACAAAGACAAGATTTTAGACTCTAAAGTGGATCAAAATGGGCGATGGTGTTATGTTATTTTATCGGATAATGCGTTTGATAAACCTCTTCTACTTTTGAATATATATGCACCATGTAATGACCAACAAAGTTTCATAACATCATTATATCCAATCTTAACACAGTATGATGGTTATTATTTTATTGTGGGTGGGGATTGGAATACCTATCAAAATCCAGAGTTGGATAGGTCTTGTCCACAAAGAGCATTTAACAAGCAGGCCGGGATAGCATTAAATGACTTCAAGGAAGATTTTCAATTATATGACCCCTTTGTTATGCACATAATATTAATAATGCAATTAAGTATACCTTCTATTCACCATGCCACAAAATGTGGTCTAGGATAGATTTTTCTTGATATCCAAAGCATTAATTAATTTGGAACCAGTAGTGGTTATACATACTGATATCTCTCAGATCACTCAAAAATTTCGTTAAGGTTTTCTAAAGATTTAAAAGATACAAGAATGCATAGAGGTTACAATTGGTCACTTAATCCAAATCTGTTAAATAAAAAGGATATAATAGATGGAATTGTAAAATATCTGAAAGGTTTAACAGATAGGATGAAGCTTCAGGAACATACTCCTGATATTGAATGGGCAGCAGCTAAATCTCAAATTAGAGGATTTCTTTTGCAAAAGCCTCATATTATAAGAAAAGGCAAAACAATGATATTCAAAATTAGAAACAAAGAGAAGCTACTTGAGAAAGAACTGATTCAGAATTTTAATGCTCAAACAGAGAAGGAAATGTTGAAATGTCAAAGGGATCTCTTCTTGCTGCATAATAGTAGAGTAACACTTCAGGAGCATAGGTGTTTAGTGAAATATGCCAATAATGTTCAAATACCGTCAAAAGCATTGGCAAGGATTATAAATCAATCGAAAACAACTGTATATATTTCGGAAATACAATGCAATGACACAGTGTATTCTAAAACTGAGGATATTATTGATATTTTCGAAAAAATCTATACCAAGGTTTATGAGGGTCAAAGTGATAGGTCTATACATAAACAGAATAAAAGATTCTTGCAAAAAATTAATTTTCCAAAATTAGAAGAGAGTCTGCAAGGTGATCTGATTAAACCTATATCTCCAGAGGAAATAGTATATGTAATTCAACATATGAAAGTACATAAGTCACCAGGTCCTGATGGTTTGACAGTTGAATTTTATAAAGAGTTTGCTGATAGTTTTGGTAAAATATTGTCTCATGTATTTAACTACATAATCAGAAATAAAATTAGTGACCCTCAACTTAATGCGTCAAAAACAATCTTTATACATAAAGCTAATCCAGACTCCCAAAGCCCGGATAATTACAGGCCAATAGCATTAATAAATGTGGATATGAAAATTCTAACTACCATTATAGCATGTAGATTAAAAAAGATTATGATCCATTTAATTTCTAAGGAACAGGCTGGATTTATGGCAACTAGACAAACTAGCAATAACACACTTACACTACATAATATGATGATGTATGCTAAACAAAACAACTCTAATATTTATGCCCTTATAATAGATGCTCAGAAAGCATTTGATAGAGTGGATATAAACTTTTTGCTTGATGTGTTACCTTATTTCAATATGCCACAGGAATTTATTCAGATACTACAAATATTATATAGTAATCCGTATACTACGTTATATATTAATAGGAGTTATTCTAAAAGAATACAGATTAAAAATGGTACACGGCAGGGTTGCCCTTTGTCCCCTTATTGTTTAACCTTTATTTAGAACATCTATTTTTATATATTAAGCAAAATTTGTATCATAATGCACCAATACTTTATAGGAATAAATTATTAATGTCGGCATTTGCTGATGATCTTATTATTTATTGTACAACCCCAATTTCTGATAGTGAAAAGATATTAAATGTTATAAACGAATTTTCAGAAGTCTCTAATTACAAAATTAATTTGGAGAAAACTAGTATTTTCCCGTTAAGAACCCCTAAACCTTTTTCATTAATGTCCCTGGTGGGGAAGATATCATGTAAAGAAAATATCAAATATTTGGGTATTAGCTTCTCTATGGATAATAAGGACTTTTATAGTAATAATATTAAACGAGTATGGGAACTAATAGTAGCTGATTGTGGCAGATGGAGGAATTTAAGACTACCGGTATTGGCAAAAGTATCAATAGTGAAAATGAATATATTACCACGAATGTTGTATATCTTTAGGTCTGCTCAAGTATCAATTTCAAAGACAGTTTTTAAACAAATTCATAAAATCTAGCTAAATTTATTTGGGAGCCGAAGAAAACTAGAATATCGTATGAGAAATTAATGACCCCGAAGAGTAGAGGAGGACTTGAGTTACCGAATTTTGAGGTGTACTATTTAATTGTGAACACCAACAGGTGTTTAAGAATTGCTAATTACGAGGTAATTAGTACAAAGTGGATACCAACTTGGGTGGTCTTGAATTACAAGCATATTCTAGATCGGAACATAAATTCTAAAGCTTTAGCCTTTTTGGATAAAACTAGTTTGATAAAGTATGGGATTATGGACCACTTAAAAACATATATGTCATCTTTGCAAAATTTATTCCAATCAGTAGACTTGTTGCAATATATGATGGTTTTCCAGCCTTTCCATAGGAATCCCAATTTTAAACTAAATAATCAGTTGATTGATCTTAGTAAATTCCCATTAATAGTTAATTTGACTCTGATTGATGTTTTTAATAAATTTAATTTATCGGCTTAGCAAGTTAGACAGGAATTGAATCTTCCTAAGAGTTAAATGGTTGTCATGAGACAAATCAGAGAACTTGCTCTGAGTCATTTTGAAAACTTTAAACCGGTAGTCGGAATTGTGGATAAATGCTCTGAATTGTGGCAGGCTCTCCAACAGGAGGTCAAATTTATAACAACAACAAATAAATTAATTAAAGATTTAAAATTCCAGGATAAAATTCTGTTGTCAGGGTATTGGGTTAACAAAATGACAGTAGCAGATAATCAGGTATTAAAAGCAATTGATTTAACAATAAAATCGGTCTCTTTTCAAAAGTTGATGTATACGCAGTTGATGATTTGGAATAATGCTTATTATAGTTGTCTTAAGTTACATAAATTTAATCCGAGGAATTCTCCAACTTGTCCATATTGCACAAATCAAACGGCGGATCTTCTTCATATGTTCTGGAGCTGCAAGTGTATATATAAACTTTGGAACTCTCTTAGAACACAACTACAAAAGATGGGTTATCAAAGTTCAATGTTATCATGGGAATTTATGATTCTACATGTTCCTCCAAGAGAGCTCTGTAGGTCACAAAGTATAATATGTATGAATATTTTTTTGCTGATGAAGTTATATATAGCTACAAATTGGTTAGAACCAGACAAGACATCATGGGATAATTTCAAGCTTGTGGCTATAAAGCATATATTAGCACATAAATTACTCCTGAAGCAAAGTAACAAAAATATTAATAACCCGAAAATATGGGAAAAGGTTTTTAACATTATATTAGCATAATACTGTTATTAGGAATATATTAAAGTTTGGATGTATACGTGGAGGAAACAATGTTTTGAAAACATGTATGATATGTATGGACGCAAAGTACTTCTACAAATGTTTTGGCTTTGTTTTTCTTCCCTGGTGTTTTCTTTTTTGGAATAATGACGATTTTTATATGGAAGAATTTCGTGTAGATATTGTATATAGTTTTGATAGTAATAGTAGTGAATTATGTGTGTGATTTTATTGTATTTGGAAAATATATATCAATAAAAATTATTATGGAAAAAAAGAAAAATCAATGGTAAGTCAATAGCCATAGAGATAATATTACTTTGTTTTCCAAGGGAAGGATAATCAACAAACACTCACAGATTGGGAAAGCCATGTCCATCAAAGGTAATGCATTAACTTTTCAGGCGTTTTAAAGTAAAGCAGCTAAAAGCTTCAATGTTTCATCTTCAGACTGTTGAATTAACTGAGCAATTTAATGAAACTCTGAAGTCTGTGCTAAAAAAGGCAATAAAATAGATGGTATCAATTACTTCACTATCTCCTCTTTACTGAATGATAGTTGACCTACATTTCTATAAAATTTACCCCATATAAGTTATTATATGGGAGACATCCACAAGGATTTGCTGGAGCTAGCCAAGTAAACTCTGAAGGAATACAAAAATCACAATAAATGAGTAATATTTCACTTCACAGATATGGAAGACAGATTGAAAATTGTTATACCAATCATGTAAGAACTTATGCAAATGACATAAGAAATGCAACAGAGAGAGTAGAGCAAGAATGCCAGACTCAGGGAAATTAAAACAGTCAAATAAATGTTAGAGATCATCCTATCCGCTGAGAATAAATTCCTAGGATGATGACATAAGCACTTTGAAATAATGAAGAAAAAGAGTAACTAAAAAAAGGACCAGAATAGATTTATCAAATACATGTTTTTCTAGAAGGTGGCTGTGAAAAAAAAATTATATCTTAGTCAGAGCCCTTTTATTTGTTGTTTCTGGGCTTTTAGACAGCATGTTGACTGACTTCATGAACTGCAGGGACAGTATGCTGTTGCATCATGCTTTTGCTGTATATCTCATCTGCCAGACTGAGTACAGAAACTTAAGCCTCCCTCCATGATGAGTTTTATCTATACATAATTTTCCAAAAATAACAAGCATGTATAACCTCTATCCTTGATTTCACAATGTATTATTGAAAATAATTGGATATAAATTTAAAAGGGGTATTAGATGGCATTAAAGTAAGAAATAAACTGCGGTGGTGGTGCTGCGGTAGCGTTGTCGCCTCACAGTTAGACGTTGCCCATTCGATCCTCAGTTAGAGCGTCCTCTGTGTGGCGACAAGCGTGAACGGGCATTCCTTCGTTGAAGGTTGTGCGTTAGGCCCGGCAAGCCAGCACGTAAAACTCTACTGCCAATTATTAGCGGACCGGAGTTCCACTGTGGCGACCCCTAACTAGGAAAAAGCCGAAAGACACAAACAAATTAAAGTAAGAAATAATTTAAATGTGTATAGTTTGGAATATAACTGTTTATGCATTTTTATTTTTGACATTCATTCTAATAACAATCATTAAATTGCCCATTGATATTCGTTTATATGTTATAAGTCTATAATGTTTGTGTCTTTCGGCTTTTTCCCGGTTAGGGGTCACCACAGCGGAACTCTGGTCCGCTAATGATTAGCAGTAGAGTTTTACGTGCTGGCTTGCCGGGCCTAATGCACAACCTTCAATGAAGGAATGCCCGTTCACGCATGTCGCCACACAGAAGACACTCTAACTGAGGATCGAATGGGCAACGTCTAACTGTGAGGCGACAACGCTACTGCAGCACCACCACCAAAAGTCTATAATAAAAAAAGTAAAAAAAAAGAAAACAAAGTTAAGCTGAAGTGAAATATGATTGGTTAGAACAATCAACTGATATATTCACATATTTAAAATAGTATAAATGTTGTTGCTTTACATGTTGATTTATTTATTTGTTCTGCACTGAAAAATGTGCTGAAAACTGGTTAGTATTTTTGGAGTATAGCTAAATAAATGTGGTGGCAAAATAAGGATTCAGCTAAGGAACAACTTTTGTCATTGTCCCTCCCTCCCATAGTATACTTATTTATCCAATGATAAGTCCTTCATAGCAGTGGTTGACTTGTTCAACCAATGTTATGTTCTGATAGAACTAATAACCATCCTAGAAAAAACAAAACAAAAATACAATTCTCAGAGGCTTAGTTTTGTATGATTTACTATAAAAATGACTCACAATTAAAAATAGACTTTGCTTATGCATGCTTGTATGTATTCTAAACATGTATGCTCATATTCTCTCTTATGTTCTGCACTATTATTTGCTACTCCCAATTGTTCAATTTTGTAGGATTTACAATAGAAATGACTTACAAGTAGAAATTGTTAAAATCCTTGCATATGCATGCTTGTCTGTATTTGTAATATATATACTCACATGTCTTTGGTTTTATTTTCTCTTATGCACTGTATTGTTATATGGACCTTTTCTCCCTGGTCCTCGTCTGAAAATGGACCTGTGTCCAGTCGGACTTTCCCAGTAAACAAATGTAAAATAAAATAAAAACTTTAAAAAAATCACATATATTACGCTGCTCTTTTCTTTTGTACTAACAAATGTTATACATACACACACACACACACACACACACACACACACACACGCGCACACACATATATATATACATGTATGGGTATAGTGGGTATAGATAAACTGATTAAATGTTGATGTCCCTAACATCTTACATTAAAGTCGACAATGATCTCAAACCACCATGTGGTCTAAATAAGGGTTAACTCAGCGTTTGCTCTGAAGCTGTGAGTTTACAATGGGGTTAGAGCACTTGTATTAGCTAAGGGTAGGCAATCATCCCTGGAAGTTAATATTCTCTACTTCATGTCTGTTTGGGGGAAAAAAACAAGAGTTAGGAATTGTTTTTTTTCTGAAATGATGGCATTTGGACTTGGAAGCAAGTTAGCAGAATCTTATAGACCTGAATATTTATCTCCCAGCTGCTGGAAGTGTATATTTTTGCTGCTTCACTTTCTGTACTGCATTGTGACTGCATGTGTAAATAAGGTTGTTTCAACAAGAAAAGCAGCAATTTCATGGAGTCATTCTGCTTTTGTAAAACAAGAAAAACAGCTAGTGTTTGTTATGATCCAAGTTTGACTATTGTGTATTGAAAAATAGAAAGCTTTACTATAGAGTTCTCTCTCATTAAATTCCTGTGTATGCTTAGGCAGGGGCTTTTTGAAACCCTGCCTGTACTGCACTTTTGTATTAAACATGGTAAAGTTTTCATAAACTAAATCTAAAATGAATGCTTATACTCTACTGACAAAAGAGCAGTTTTGCTTTCTGATGAAAAAGGACTGTTGTTAAACAAATTTAATTAAATTATAATCAGACGTTATACTCTTTGTTGTTGAATTTTGGTCATATAAAATGGTTTATACTACATTAAAACTGAATCTATAAAGATTGTAACAATGGTTACACAGATGCTATGGAAAGTTTGTCTGTGCAAAATTACCAATCTTCAGAAATTTTTACTGCAGACTTAAACTTTAAGGCATTTGTGAAATTTATCTGACTCAAATCAGTTGAAGCAAACTTCACACCAGACAGAATGCAAAAAAAGGTAAATTAAGCCTTGTTACGATTAACTACAGCTGTGCAACAAAACCAAAAACCCACAGAAGAATGCTTTTACTTAACAGGAGATCATTAGACAACAAAAGCAGACAGCTAAGACATTGTCCATTATGTATCATTAATGTATCATAGCATTTTGCTACATAGCAAAAGATCAAAATGGTTTTGCTGCAAATCATTGCTTGTTGTGCAAAGCATCCTTAGCCAACCTGAGAAGGTCCATGTGGTGCAGTAAAAGATTTATAGAAATATTAATGCAAAATGATAGAGAGCAGCAGAAGGCCATCAAAGCCCTGTGAGAAGAGAGCAGGGCATTTCATGAAAAGAGCCACTCCGGCCTTAGAGGGTCTTATATTATTATTAGAGTTAATTATTTTTACAAAAAATGCACCCTGACAATGAGGTGAAGGAAATAAAAAATGAAAACAGCAAATGTTTATTATATAGTTGCAAGAAAATTCTTACATATATAGATTTATTCATTATTGCATAGTCCTTTAATAAATACAATTCATTCTTATAATATCTATTGGATATGTTTGACATATTTATGAGTTTTTCACTGTTATTTTTGCATATATATATATATATATATATATATATATATATATATATATATGTGTGTGTGTGTGTGTGTGTGTGTGTGTGTGTGTGTGTGTGTTTGTTTATGTGTATTGTAAGAGTTATTTATTTTTAAGGAGGGTTTAGATGTTATGTGATCATTTGAATTGCTTTAAATAAAGCAGTTGGTGTATTTTTAACAGATTCTGTTGAAGTCTGGTTGATGTAACTTGTGTACAGACAAAAGTGCTTAGAATTATTAAAACATACTTTTACTAGGATTATCATGGTATACCTCATCCTGATAATGTGGTTGTTTTATTTTTTGATGATGTAGAAGCCTTTATGATAACCTTTCAATAAACAGGATTAATTTATACCACGATGGACAGGTGCACAAATGTGAATCACTGAACACCACTTTTAGCAAACACATTTTCAAGCTTTTCTTGCAGGGTAGTTGTAACCCCCCATGTAGGGTGACCCCCAACATATATATATATATATATATATATATATATATATATATATATATATATATATTCATCTCAATGGTTATTGAACAATGATGTAGAAAGTGCAACAGCTCCCATTCACTGAAAGTGGTCATTCATTTACCTTGCATTAAAGAATAATCTCTCTACAAATACGTTCCCATGTAAACTGTAAATATGTATCTACCGACCGGTATATAAGATAAAGAAAGATGTAGATATTGACTACAACTACATGCCTAACCAGTCAGATCCTTGGAATAATAGGCCAAACTTGCAATAGATGCCAAGTCATGTACTTTTTCTTCGGTACACTAGCATGATGCAGAGTCTTTACATGCAACAAATACCTCCTTTCACTCTTGACTTTGCAGAATTATGTGGATCAGTGTATGCCCATGATCAAGATTATGTGGACATGACCAGTTAGTCTTCACCAGAAGTCGGTTATGTGATCTGTTTGCATGCTACACCTCATGGTGAGCAAATGAGTGTTGACTGCTCACTCACACACACATCTTCCCACCTTCTCTTCCCAGAACAGGTCAGCAATTATAACTGAGGTCAATGACACTCCAGTCCAGTCTTTACAAGTGGCTAAATAGCATAAATTGCTTTGTATGACAAATATATTTATTTTTGCAACCTGTACAATATCAATAATTTTACTTGTTTCTCTGAACCTTCAACAAGGATGTTAGTCATTAGTTTTCAGTCTTTTCAGTTTGTTTTATAGTTTCTTTTAGTCTGATTCCTTGGAGAAATGGATCATCCATCTGAAAATGGATCCAGTTTTCTTCCTAGTGCAGGATCCATAGTACCCTACAAATCACCCCATTTACACTGAGACATCAGCATTTTCATTAAGCCAGCTTGTGGTATTCACACTGAAGAATGGAAGTTGGTATATGGCCACTTATCAGTGAGAGGCACTATTTTTGTGTTACTCTTAGGGCTGAAATGTACATCAGTGTGCACTCTAAACCCAAATTTACCTTACGTGCACAAAGTAGTTGTGAAACACTACACCCCCCCCATTCAGCCTACATGCATACTTAGAATATTATGCTTTTCTAACAATCATGATAAAGAAAATAAACCAATCAAGCATGAAAAAATTAATGGAAACTGCTATACACAAAATGCTTGCAGAAATATTATTTAGCGAATACATTCGAAGTGTTTCCTGTAAATGTAAATCCAAACTTATTTTCTTTGAATTTAATCAAATAGCATTCTGTAACTTTAAAATCAGATAAAATGGATGAATAGTCTGAAAGGGATGTTTGTTTAACCAAATACTAATTTTTGTATGTATGCAAATGGTTTCTTTTTGTGTGATAAATTCAGGTATGTATGGAAGCATGGAAATTATGTCAGTTTATGTAATCAGTCATGCAACCACTTAATACATCTAGGACTGTACATGATATAGTAAAATTATAACTAGAATTTTTTCCCATGTCATTTAAGGCTTCTAAGGGTACCATACCATAGTTTGTAAGTGATTTTGCCAGTAACAATATAAATATGTAACAGTGACAGTAGTAACATAATTAAAATATAATACATATTTTAATACTACAAAGTAAATATCACTATCATAGTAGATAAAAAGGAAATAAAGTACCGAACCAACAAGGCTGAGCTAAAACCAAGTTCAATAACACGCACACAAAATATAAAGTACACTTTTGTGATTACCACATCGCAAGGGTGTAGCTAGGATTTTCAAATTTGTACTCACAGCTCTCAAACTGCTACCCCCCTCCCCAGCCAAGCTACGGCCATTCTCATAATTTACGGTTCGCTCTTTTAGTGTCGATGAAGAGGCATTCGCAGTAATGCCTCTTCAGTAATATAATATAGATTCACTCAAATTCAATTCCTTGAATTGAAAATGAACCTGAAAGTCAGTTCTTTGAAAAATGCAGCATGGTAGTTGGGGTAGAGGATTCATGCTTTTGTTTTCTGTAACTAAGGTACAGGTTTTGAGCTTGAGTAAATTACTAATCACCTGCTATCCCTAACTAGGGTTTTTTATTCACACACACACCCCTACCTACCTCTTAGTGCAAGAAATATGGACAAAGCCTAAAATAAACAGGGACAGATATTAAAAATGCTCTCGTGAACTTAGAAAGTTGCTAGAATAACAGGATTTGTGCTAGTATGAGAAAGTTGCTAGAATAACAGGATCTGTGCTGTATGAATTTTTTTAAAGGACATGAAGTCTGAAACTCAAATGTCTGTCATAATTTAGCAACTTTAGCCTTCAATGATTTTCTAGAAAATCACAAAATTTATGAGGAATAGACAATAAATATGGGGCAAAAATCTGGACATTCTACAAAATTTGGACATTTGAGAGGTATGCTACCTACCTACCACACACACACACACACACACACACACGCACACACGCACACACACACACACACACACACACAGATACCTCTCAACCGCTTAAAGCAACAAACTCATAAATAAAACTAAGGCAAAGGCCCAAAAATAAAGGCAATTTTTAAATATTGCTCTTATAAACGTAGAAAGATAATAGAATAGTAGTAGGTCTTGCATTAGTACAAATTTTCTGAAGGGTATGAAATCTGAAACTCAAATGTCTGCCATTATTTTCTAACTTCAGTCTTTAATGATTTGCCACTAATTTGCCAGAAAACCACAATTTTATGAAAAACGGACCAAAAATGTGATACAAAAATATAAAATTGCCAGACAATACAGCTGGGAACCTGTCAAAGAAGGGACACCATTTTAATATGAGCACAGTTAACTTGAGCAGCTGACAAAATTAGAGAATCTACGTGCATTTCTGAAATAAAAGTAATGTATAACTCTGATCATTACAGTTATTTATAAAATTAAACCCTCCATGTTTTATTCCAAAATTGCTATTTTGCGGAGAGATTATTACGGGGAGAGCAACATTTTGAGCCAAAATTGGGGACAGTTGAGAGGTTTGGATATTCCTAATTCTATAAAGTGATTTATTTGCACATACCTCTCAACCTCTTAATGCAGGAAATCTGGACAAGGCCAAATATATTGGGGGAACATACAAACAGTACTAAAAATTGATCTTGTATAAACTTAAGACAGTTGATAGAATATCAGGTCTTGCTTTAGCATGCATTTTTCTGAAGATTATGACGTCTGAAACTTAATGTCGGTCATTATTTAATGACTTCATTCCTAAATGATTTGCCAGAAAAGTTTTATTTTGCATTTTACAGCATGAACACCAATAAATATCTGCTAAACAAAGCAATGCAGTTTCACAATGAAACTAGACTTAGCATTAAAACTTCTCTGCCCTTGAAACTCACATTTGTTGAAACAGCATTGAAACCCACATTCAAAGAAAATACATTTTGCCAGTGGCAGATAAAGATTAACTTTGGGCTGTTTTCAAATTATAGGCCCCTTGCACATGAAACATACACATGCTCTTTGATACACCTTCCTGATTGTATTAAATTATATTTCTTGTACAATACAGTATAGTTGCTAGAGAGCGTTTTAAATTTATTGTTTTGAACATTTTTCCAGTAAACAATGAAATAAAATGCAAGCTCCAATAATGACAAAACAGCCCAATTCATAACATTTCCATCATAAAAGTCTACTCAAACGTCTACATTCCACCAGTATCAGAAAATATGCACAATCTCTGAACTAGTAAAAGCCATCTACATAATTCCACATTAAAGAAATCTGTAACTAATGAAGAGGCTGCTGCTAGCAAACAACTTTATATTTCATGGTTTCATCTACAAATAAAGTGCCTGCTGCCCTTGAGGAATAAATTGCCTATGTTGCATTAAAAACAATGATACGCTAGTAATATTGCAATAGGGAATGGATGGCAAACTGATAACAGGTTCATAGTTACTACTAGATATCTTCGCCAAAATGGACTACAGCATCCACCCCCCTTTACAACACAGCACAGTATCAGCAATGCATCTACCTTCTGTGGGAGAAGAATCCACAGCCTTCTGCATCAAAAGCAAGTACACTACTTTTTGTGCTATTAACAGTACAAGCAGACTCAGCATAAGCAGCACTAAACTTTAGTTCCCCTGCAGCTCTCAGCTCCTTGTAAAATGTCGACACTAAGCTGTATCTCTGAACTTTGCAGCACAAGAAATCTGGAAAAAGCCAACATTTATTGGTGGGGGGGGACAAAAGCCCAAAAAACAGGGACACATTTTAAACATTGCTTGTATAATTTTGGAAAGTTGCTAGAATAAAATGCTGTGTTATCACCATGAATGCCTTGAACCCAGAACCATATGCACTACAGTCAGTTCAACATACCACTATGCTAAATCAGCAGTTTGAAAAATAGGAAGACTGAAACTTAATGTCTATCATTTAGATAGCTCTCAACCTCTTAGCACAAAAAACCTGGACAAACAAAGGCAATAATGAGAGAATGTAAATTCAGTTCTCACTTCACACCTTAGCACAAAAAAACCTGGACAAACAACAAAAAGAATAATGGGGGAAATACAACTTCAGTTCTCACTTCTCACAATAGCTCACAAGTGTTAGAAAAACAAATCTGAACAAAGTTCAGAAATGGTGGTGGTTAGGGACTTTAGGCTCTTCTTACCCTGAAGCATAGGTACAGGGTTTGAGCCTGAACACCTATAGCCAGCAGGTGTATTATGTGGGGGGCATTTACACACACACACACACACACACACACACCCTTACCTGATAATCTATTTGCAATCGCACACACCCCTTACCTGATAATCTGTTTGTGATCACACACACCCCTTACCTGATAATCTGTTCGCAATCACACACACCCCTTACCTGATAATCTGTTTACGATCACACACACCCCTTACCTGATAATCTGTTCGTGATCACACACACCCCTTACCTGATAACCTGTTTAAGATAACACACACCCCTTACCTGATAATCTGTTCATGATCACACACACCTTACCTGATAATCTGTTCGCGATCACCACAGTGATAATCCATTTGTGATTGCCTTCCACTCAATCACTACTGCACATTTCCCACTCGCAGCCAGCCGGACATGATGTGAGCTCAATTCCGACTGGCTGTTATGCTCCTTAAAGGAGCCAACACTCTTTAAAATAGAAAATATATATATATATTTTTTTTAAAAAAGCTACCCCCTCTTCTACAGAAGTTGTACTAAAATCAGTACAGTGCGTATGCCTCCCGACGTCCCTGCCACATCGCTACCTCAGACTGTTTGGTAAAAATAACACTTGGGATTTTAAACAAAATCTAACCAATCAGTTATTAGAAGCGATCCAAGTCAATCAGATTTAAAGGTATACCAAAAATAATAATATGCAGTGTGTACATCATTAAAATGTATGTATTAAAACAATAAACCACACAAATGCCATGTAAATAACTGCTTCAGTGTTTAAGTGGACATGCTTTCAGGAAAGGTTTGAGGCTGGAGGCAACATTCAAATCTGGTGGTTTGTTTACATTCAAACGCAAAATCCAGTTCTGTTCTGCTGCTTCTCTTCTGTTGACTATATCTCCACCCCTTAACCCTTCATCTAAAGTTTGGTGAACTAGAAACCTGAAGGATTGTTCAGTCCCAAACTGTTTATTGCACTAATGCATTCATACTTTTCTTATTTCTGATGTCTCTGTAGTGTTCAAGAATTCTATCTTTTAAGAGCCTGTTGGTTTTGCCTATGTAAAAAGCATGGCAAAACTGACAGCTACAGAAATAAACAATATTTGACGTTTTACAATATGTGTAGAAATTGAGCTCTATTTTAAAATTTGCATGAGGATGTAAGTATGTTGAACATGTTAGAATGTGTTTGCAAGCTGAACAAGACCTACAGGCAAAAGTGCCTAGTCTACGTGACTGAATTTCTTTCCTGTTATACTGCAGTCTATAACAAAGATGTTGTTTCAAAGATTTATTATTCTTAAACATAAAATGTGGTACTGTTTCTATAACTCCTTTGAGTTCTTCTATTGTGTGTAGTAAATTCCAATTATTTTTTTATAATCTCGCAGTATTGATTGATATCACTGGAGTATGGTAAGGAGACTCTAAAACTATTTCTAGTAGGAGGCGGTGACCCTGGTGTAATAGCTGTTACCTTTTCTGTGAAGTATGGTCTACACCTACCTTCTCTTTCTTGCCATGCATTGGTGATACATGAATCAGTCTCTGATTCACCATAGCCCCTCTCTAAAAATTCACATTTAAGAGACACAATGGCTACTTGTAATTGATCATGCAGTCTCATTAATCTATAGACTTGACCCTTTAACATGTTACAGATAACGTGTCTCGGGTGCATACTATTTTTATGCAGGTAATTATTTTTTCTAGTAGGTTTCCTGTAAACACTGGTATACAAAGTACTCTTGTCTGACTTCCTCACTCTCACATCCAAAAACTCAATTTCTACAGTAGAGTACTTATACGAGAATCTAAGGAATGTAGTTGTACTATGCATGTAAGCTACAAATTCTTCCAACAATTCTGCCAAGGCTCGCCATAAAATAAACATGTCATTTTCAAAACGTACATACCAAGCCAGATGAATAAAAAAGGGATTTGCTTGTAACAAACACGTGTTTTCCCATTGTACTAATGCAAGGTTGGCATAGCTGTTGGCAAAAGCTGTGAACATAGCCATGCCAACCTTTTGTATGAAAAATTATTTTCAAAGAGAAAAACATTATTGTCAAGGACTATCTCTAGTAATATACAGATCAAATTAACTTTATCATTAGTAAAACATTGCTTGTTAGTCAGAAAAGCCCTGATGTTTTCCACTCCCCAATCATTAGGAATCACTGTAAATAGTGATTCCATGTCTAATGTGACAAAAATATAATCAGCAGGTAGATGCAAAACTTTCTCATACAATCTAGAAAGAAATGATTTGGTGCCTTTCAATACTGTATCACATTCATCAATCAAAGATATAAATTCTTCTGAATGGATATAGATAAAGGCTTGGAGCTCCAACCCTTACCTGCAACTATGGGCCTCATTGGTGGACAATCTAGCCTCTTGTGAATTTTAGGGAGCCCATAGATAGTGGGAACAAGAGGGTAATCAACATTAAAATAATTAATCAAACTTTCTGAAATTAATCCAGTCATAAGTAAATCAAAAATCAAAAATGAAACTTTTTCCATAAGGCCTGTGACAGTGGCCTTAGAGATACATGAGTAAGCATTTTTCTCATCTGGGAAACATATAGATCTCTATCCAGAACAACTATACTGCCATGTTTATCAGCAGGTCTAAATTCAAGAGAGTACATATTTTTTAACTCAATTAAAGCATTAAAGTCATCAGATGACATGTAACAGAAAGCTGGTTTACTGTTATTAAGGAAAGCTTCCCTAAATTGTTCCTCACAAATATGAATGAAAGCATCCATCATGGGATGGGGTGGTGGGATGAAAGTAATAGGTTTTCTAAAAGTTGTTGCATCAGTTGTTGACTTGCCTGTAAACATAGCTTTCAACGTTAGAGATCTCCCAAGGAGTCTCAGATCTTTTAATAACTCAACTGGTTCAGTTTGGCTGGCTGTAATGAAGGAAAGCCCTTTATTTAATAATGCTAACTGGGCAGGTGTAAGTTCTTTAGAAGAAATATTATAAACCAAACCTGCAGTTAATACTTCCGATGTTTCACTGACTGATATACTGTGTCTGTACATTGCAAGCATTGTGCTCTTCCCTTTCTCCCCGGCTTCTGGATCACGCTTTGTAGGGAAGAGGTTCCTTTAATAAAAAAGAAGTAGAATTCGAGTGACATGCTGTAGAGCTTGTGGTAGATATATTTGATGGGGACCGAATGACTGGATGTCCAGTAACTTCATTTGTGCTGGCTTCTGTTCTAGGAGAGTTAGTTCCTCTCATGTTTAAGAAAAAGTCACCTTTGTTTAGTTGATATAGCTGAATAGGAATTACAGGAGTTTCTTCAGTGACATTGACAACGTTCAGCACTGCCATTGATTCAATGATGCCATTATTCATAGGAGTATGATTTCTAGGTGGTCCTTCTCTTGGGATGGGGTTGGAATTAGCTGTTGTATTGATAAGCTCTCTTTCCCATGCAAAAATGGCACTGTTTTGAATGTCCAAAATGTCCCTAGTAAGCTTTTTAGCTTTGGTAGATTGTAAACATTTTTATATGCTAATACGTTTTCATGCAGCATATCAAGTTTATCACCGATAACATCCACTGTAAAACCAGAATAGATGTTATCCTGGAGCATGGTGATCTCATTAAACAGTTCTTTTTCTTGTGGCAGAAATGAACAGGTTCATTTATTCGGTGCTAAATTTAAGATTGAGTAGCTGCCATCTCTTCAGCAGCTCTGGAAATGAATTTCCATAGCTAGGCATGTTTAGAATTTGAAGAACTCTAGGTATAACCTTATTGCAAGCACTTTTACTTATAAAGTTTATTTTCAAGTTCTCTGAATTGCTGCTTGAAACCATTGTAAGTGTCTTCTTCAGGCAAACTGGATGCCACTTGTGAAGTCAGTGCTGCATCCAAAAGTAGATTCTTAGTAATGTTTAAAATCCTGCTGAGGCAATTTGCTCCCAGTCTCATAGTAGATATCTGCCTGACATCTGAAAGATGTTCAAATTCTGTGCCCTCTGCCATACTGGAGTCCTGAATAACAAGGTAAACATACTGAAAATAATAAACAGGACTGGAATACGGTGCAGTACTAAAATAAACGAATAGATAAAAAAAAATAATAAAGTACCGAACCAACAAGGCTGGGCTAAAACACATGCAGAAAATATAAAATAAGTGCTGTAATCCTTGGATTTGTATTTTCTGCATGCAGCTCCAATTAACAATGAGATACTCAAGCTTGAACAAAATATTCTGATTTTAAAGACCATCAAAAAGCCACACAAAACAGTAATCTGTTGTATATGTTTAGTGATTCATTTATTGGTTTGCTTATTTTACTAAACTCTTTGCACAAAAAAACAAAAAGGCTGCCATGGAAAGTGACCACTTTACTAATTATTCATCCACAGTTCATAGGATCACAGGATCATAGGATCATAGGAGGTTACTAGGCTAACAGCCCCAGGGCCGGTGCAAGCCTAGCCAAGTTCAACACATGCTGCTAAGGGTGTCTGGTTCTAGCAGACACTAAAATCAGCACCTATTGCCCCTGTCCAAGAGGACACAGTTGGAACCCTGGGTGAATTTCCTGTTACCCATCCAATCACCCAAATTAAATAAGGATAACAAGGGGCTTTCTTTAACATAAGTAAGATGCTTGTTCCAAAAGTGCAGCAACCTCTGTGAGACAAATCTATCTCTCCAGCAAGTTCTGCTGAAATCATATACCAGGTTAAGGTCCTTTGAGTGAGTCACCCATGTGCCATTTGACTTGTGAATGTGTAGCATTTCCATTTAAGCTTTGTCAGAGATTGCTCTCTATGCAAGGCACAGGTCACCTCTGAGCAGCCTGTATGACACAGAGTAAAGTGACAATGATTTCAATCTGTCCACATAAGATAGATTTCAAAGACCCTGAATTTTCTGTCTAAGTAACCTTTGTGGTCTCATCAATTGCTGCAGATGTTTGGAAAGGAACATACCAAAGGGATCATTGTGCTCTATTATTAGTATTATGAGGGAAGAGTACAGAAGCATTATAATGTCTTTTTGTCTGGAAGCAATGCCCTTACTTATGACATGAGCAATATAAAACATCCTTCTTACCAATGTGGAGACATGGTGATCGAAGTTAAGGTTGTTGTCAACCTATGTGTCCAGATCTCTTACCACTGATTATGTGCTTAGGGTATTGTTATTGTTAATGTAGTTTGCAGGAACATCAATCTTGCCAAAGGGGATGATAATGCATTTTTTTGCATTAAGTTTAAGAACATGAATTTGGCAATAGTCATTAGTCTGCATAAGATCTTCATGCAGGATGTTGACATTGCTAGGGGTTTCAATGATCGCTCCCAGTTTGCAGTCATCAGCAATCTTTGTCAACCACAGTCCTTTAGTTTTAGCCTGCACTTTGGAGAAGTAGATTCCAAACAGTAGGGGTCTCAGAACCAATCTCTGTGGAGCACCACTGGTTACAGGTCTGCTGAGGAGGTGGAGTCCCCCATTTTGAGTATATGAGTTCTATCAGTAAGCCAATTTGCAACCCACCCGACAATATATGGGTCGATACCCAGCTAGCTGAGTTTATCAATGATGCCTGAGTAGGGGATTGTATCAAAGGCCTTGGCTAAGTCTAGGTAGGCCATATGCACAGATTTGCCCTTGTCTAGGGCTTTGGTGACTGTCTCAAATAAGTCCACTAAGTTTAACAGGCATGATCTCCCCTTGACAAAGCCAAACTAGGTGGGATCAAATATTTGGAGATGTCCTGTAAGCTTTCTGTTTTTTTTATTTTCTCTAAATATTTTTAGTTTCTAATACCATGATGGGAATGGACCCCATTTCTAAGTCAAAGTGTGATTAAAGTTCATGAAATTAATATTGTTTCAATCTTTGATGTCAGCCAGAAGTACTCTATGCAGCACCCGCAGTGTGCCCAGTAATAACTCCTTATGCAATTCGTATGGAGTTACATGTATCAGTAGCACATCTAAATATGATTGAACATTCTTTTTTATAGGTTCTGTTGCTCCTACTGCTATTGGAGCTGTCTGGGTATCTTTCTTTCACATTGCTCTTGTTTCTATCTTCAAATCCTGATATTTTATGACTTTATGTATCTCTCTAAGCAAGACACTGCATTCACTGGATGTAGCAATTTGAATGATCAATGCTAACTTTGTCTTATTTTCATGGGCCACTGTATCTGATTTCCTCACATCTGTGTTTTGAACTGCTTATAATGTGTGATCCTATGTGATGTAGACTTTATCATTTTCTATGATGCTTTGTGGCTCATGTTTCTAGTGTTTTCCAGTTCTTCAGTATTATAATACTTGCACAATCCCCGTTACAACAGTCTTGCCGCATTATTATGCCTTTCAGTATACAGTCCTTCTGCGATTAATATTTCACAACCAGCAACAAGGTGTGCAACTGTTTCTAGTTCTGTTTTACAAAACCTACATTTGTTTGCTTCTCCCACATGTTCAATGGGCATGTATGCAATCCACTATCTTGGGCAGCCAATAATAACCTTTCATCTTTTGACTTGAATTTGCCTCTCCTTAACCATTTCTGCATCCGATCCTGATCAACATGAGGTTGTTCCAGGAGTTTTCTATACTTGCAGCTATATTTATGCATTTTTCACATTTCATGCCTTCACATTACATACTTTACCTTATATTCTTTCTTTTGTTTTTTTGGCACATTCAGTTGCTGCCCGATTTTTATCTACTTCTGGTTTGATTTCCATTCCCACTTGATGCCAATATGCTCTTGCTAGACTAAGAACAGAAGTCGTCTTAGACATATTCTCCTCGTGTTTCAAAACTTTCACTAAGTTTGGGTCTTGTGAGATCAGCAGATATGTATGCAGTTCCACGATTACAGATCTATGCATGTAATCAGTTTCAGGGAGGCCCATACCTCCTTCGTAACAGGGAATACAGTGGCGGATTCAGGAATCTTGCTGTTTTAAAAATAGTGACTCTCCACTAAAACTTAACTTTTTAGACAGGTAAAACTTAAGTTACCTACTTTCACATCTAACTTCTCTAGTGCACACTGCAGTGTTTAGGATAAACCATTTTTTTTTCATCTTACCTTTAAGCATCCCTGTGACTAGCACTTGCTCTAATACTTGCTGGAAAGCACTAGGAAGCCTTAAACTGGTACAAGCACTCAACTCTCATTAATAAGGAGAAATTAATCATAGGCACTAAACAGCCTATAATTGCAAAGTACCTTGCTAAGGTAAGGGAAAACAGCTCCTGTACTTTTCAAAAAAAACACCAAACCAGGCATGTCCAAGGGTCAGCTTCCATTGATTTCTCCTGTCCACCTGGTGAATCTGGGTATACTGGGGCAATGCAGCAATTGCCTCATGTACGCAGACAACCCTCTTCTCCTACCACCCAACACTACAACCTGTGAGAGATGCACTTACATAGCCAAACTGGAAGCAAAGTTCTCTCCACCCAAGATTGTGCTAGATAATCAAGAGGAGAAGGTTAACACCTGCACTACACCTCATGCAACACATAGCCCTTCTAAACTCACACCACCAACACCCACATATAGCGACATTAAATCCACATATGCAGAGGCCCTTAACTGTAACCTGCCCAAGCAACAAGGACCTCCGAGGCTGAAACGCAAACAAACACCAATCACAACCAAAGTATCACATAGCTCACAACACCAGTGTGCCACCCAGCAACAGCCCCTAAGGCAAGACAACGTACCTAACACTTTAGTCATAGGTGACTCGATAGTCAGGCACACTGATGTCCCACTCACCAGGCTGAATGAGGAGAAAATTACAGTGAGCTGCCTGTCGGGTGCCAGGATCCACCACATAACTCATGCACTCAAGTCACTCCACAACAAGTACAAATATGACTCTGTCATTGTCCATGTTGGAGTGAATGACTTGAGACGTACCTCCCTGGACTACATGAAAAGAGACATGGAAGAGCTCATAGATCATGTGGCCCAGGTAGGTATGACCCTAGCCCTGAGTAGCATCCTGCCTTCGCCCAGAATGATACCACAATATAAGGACAAAATGATTGACTTCAACAATTGGCTAAGCTTCTGGTGTCATTCAAAGGGGATCCAGTATCTGTCTGCCTGGGACGACATGATCGACAGACCATGATGCTTTTCCAGAGATGGTCTGCACCTGTCGATCCTGGGATTCAGGTTACTGGCAAAGGATCTTGCCACCCCTTTAGTGCCTTTTTTAGGCAAAGTTCAAAGGACAAAACCACCACTGTAACAGGTACAAGCATGTAAAATCTGAAGGTAATGCTACTCAATGCTAGAAGTCTAAACCTCAAAATGCACTCTCTCGAGGCACTCCTAAAAATGGAGAACATCGATATCTGTGCAGTAACTGAGACCTGGTTCAAGGCTCCAGAGAGCACCCCTGCAATACCAGGCTACAACTCTTACCACACTTTTCGGCCACCAAACCAGGATCGAAACACTAAAGATGGAGGAGTGTCCATATTCACCAAGGATATTCACACCACCAGGTTAGTTGCCCAACACAATGTGTCTGAAATTCTCCAGGTGCAACTAACACTAGGTAAGACTGCAATCCAAATTGTAGCTTGCTACAGATCCCCCACCATGCCCCAAGATTCTTATTACACCTTTCTAAACATACTGGAAAATATTAATATACTACCAAACACCCTAATACTATGTGATTTCAACTACCCTGCCATTAACAGGGAAAACTACTCGTGTACCAACACCTTTGCCCAACGGTTCTTGGAATTCATAAATTCCAATGCCCTGGATCAACTAATCCATAGTCCCACCAGGGGCTCCAATATCCTAGACCTGGTCATTACCAACATGGGAAATCGATGCTCCACACCTATGGTCACCCCCTTATTGATCAGATCAGACCATAAGCTAAGCACCCTCAACATCCACATCCCACCCCCACCCCCCAGTAAGGAAACCTCCATAAAAAACTTCTCCAAAGCCAACTTCATGCTACTCAAGTCAGAAGTTACAAACTTCATGACACCCATGCAGATGGGAACTGAAAGTTTGACTGCTGAGTCCTACACTAAGGCACTATACAAGCACATCCACTCATGCATGAATAGTGCCATCACAAATAGAACCAAGATGATCTCCAAAAAAAGGAAGCCAAAACTTTACAACAGAAGGAAGGAACTGTTGCAGAAATGAGGAAAATCCCATGATGCAAAAAACTCCCTTACCAGCCTCAGTAAGAAACTGAGATCCCTTATAAAATCCTCCAAAGCTAGTTATGAAAATAAAATTGCCAAAGATTCCAAAGACAACCATAAGGCATTCTATAACTATGTCAAGAATCTAAATGGCAATGCTCAGATCTGCTCTGAGCTACAACAGAATGGCATTAAATACACTGAACCTAAGGATATTGCAGATCGATTCAGTGCCAACTTCACACCCCTCTCACCCCCTAAATGGCCCATCTCAATACCGGAAGATTGCCAAATTCCAGTAATAATGGCCACACAGGTAAAAAATGCACTCTCCAAAGCTAAGAATACAGCATTCATGGGACCAGATGACATCCCGGGCTGTGTACTACATGAACTACAAAATGAACTGGCACCTCACCTAACTGTCATGTTTAATCATACCCTCACCTCAGGCTTCATGCCCACTGAGTGGCACACAGCTACAGTTATCCCACTCCACAAGGGGGGATCCACCTTGGATCCTGGGAACTACTACCCCATCATTCTGATGAGCCTGATCTGCAAGGCCATGGAACGTATTATCATGGAACTTATAAACAAAGACATTGGCAACCTTAAAAACTGGACCCCATCCAGTTTGGGTTCGTGAAGGGCCGATCTTGTCTCCTGAACCTGATTGACTTCTTCGAATCAGTCTCCAGAGCCATGGACAAGGGTAAGGCAGTCCACACAGCCTATCTGGACCTTGCCAAGGCCATTGACACTATTCCCCACTCTGAAATCATAGATAAACTTACTAAGCTGCACATTAATCCCTACATCACTCGATGGGTTGCCAATTGGCTTACTGACAGAACCCACACTGTAAAAGTAGCTGACTCCAAATCCAGCTCCAGACAAGTGACAAGTGGAGTACCTCAGGGTTCAGTCCTGGGACCTCTCTTGTTTGGCATCTACTTCTCTGAAGTACAGGCCAACACTAAGGGACTCTGTTTAACAAAGTTCGCAGATGACTGCAAACTGGGAGCCATTACTGAATCCACAAATGATGTCGATACTCTACAATAGGGCCTTACAGAAACAGATGCTTGGTGCCAGAGCCATTGGCTCAAGCTCAATGCCATGAAGTGTATAGTTATCCCCTTTGGGAAAAAACATGTACCTGTGAATTACCACATAGGTGGCAGTACACTAAACATTGAAAGTGTGATAAGAGACTTAGGGACACAGGTGGACAGTGGTCTCACCTTCAATAACCACATCGCCGCAACAGTCAGGAAATCCTTCTATGTGGCACACCTCATCACTAAGGGCTTTTCATCCAGAAAAAAAGAGGTCATTGTCCCACTGTACTCATCCCTCATTAGACCCATTATAGAATACAATGCCCCATGTGGTATGTACCTCTCAAGACATCTGCAACAACTGGAAAGGTCACAAAAGTACCTCACTAAAAGAATCACAGGCCTAAAGCAGATGCCCTATGCTGACCACCTAAAAAAACTCCAGCTATACTCTGTCGTATATCATCTACTCCGAGGCGATCTCTGTTTAACATACAAGGCCATGTCAAACCCAGAGCTGTTGGACATGCTACACTTAAAGAAATCCCAATCCATCAGAGCTACATGCTCCAGGGATCTAAACCTTGGCTGTTGTAGTGGAGGTAGGTGACTCCTGCTCAGCACACAGCCAATTTAGACAGTGCCAACTATTGGTTACTCATGGCAGGTCACAGACTGCTCCCATAATGGCATAGTGTGCATATGCATTAAGTTGGCCTAGCAAAGAGTCCAGTGAAGGTGAGTCCATAACACATGTAAGCAACTTTGTAAGTAAATAAGAATTTTTGCAAAGCCAGTGAATAACTAAGCAAACACACACACACACACA
The DNA here is from genome assembly GCF_019279795.1 of Protopterus annectens. Taxonomy (NCBI): domain Eukaryota; kingdom Metazoa; phylum Chordata; order Ceratodontiformes; family Protopteridae; genus Protopterus; species Protopterus annectens. The sequence goes on along the minus strand of NC_056744.1, from coordinate 523,532,543 downwards.
CACACACACACACACACACACACACACACACACACACACACACACACACACACACACACACACACATGCACAGCAACTTAAGGAACTATATGTTATGGGGAAAAAATTTCAAAAAAAGCAGACAGAGCACCTTAAATCTCTTTTCCTCTACTTAGTCTCCAGTAGATTTCTGAGAGGTGATCTATGCCTGGCTTACAAGGCATCCACAAACCCCACACTTATGAATCTCCTACAAATTCGTAAGTTAAAGAGTACCAGAAATGCAAAGCCTAGGAATCTGAATTTTGTCTGTGAGTTAAACAGAACATGCTGGAGAGACAGATGTGTGTCCCAATGACTGCCCCTCCTATGGAACAAGATTCCCATCCATGTGAAACTGAGTTTGTCTATTACCCAGTTTAAGCGCAACCTAGGCAAGTGGAAGGGGGGATAGGAAATTTGCACTGGGCCTGGCTCCTATGTCCCTTATGGACAGATATAGCTTATAAATGCCTGACCCTCAATGTCCTATTTGGATGCAGGACATCATTATTCTTTCGGGAAAACTTGGCTAGGCTTAGAAAGAGCCCTTGGGTCGTTAGTCTAGTAACAGTCTATAAATCTATGAATACCTCAGTTCAGTTATATGCTGTTATGAAAACAAATGCAATCACTGTAAAATATCATAGAGAAATATATCCACTTTAATGTCATGCACTATCAAATATAAATCAAAAGCACATTCTTTGGGCTGAATCAGTAAAGATTTCATTTAATTTGTGCAAAAAATAATGCTTCCACTATCACAGGACAAAACTGAATGCACCAAGGATTGGAATCCACAAACAGTATTTGCCAAAAAAAGGCCCAAAAAAACTTTTAAATGTTTTTCCAGGAGGAAAGCACCCCTGCATCCCATGATAATGAGGTAAGGGGCAAGACCCCTATACTCTCAAAGTTATATATACCAACTCCATGATCACTGTAACTCAAAGAAGGGTGAAATTTCCTCAAAAAGGTCATCACTGCTGGTAGAACTCATAGACGGTGATTTCCTGTGTGGAGGAACTCTAACTCTCATCAGGTTGAACCTCGGGCAACTGAGGCTCAAGACTTCAATTTTCACCAACCTGTAGGTTACTCAGTAACACAAAAAGCTTTCCTTAGCAGACAAAAAACTGTCTTCTGACAGTTCCGGGCCAATCATTTTTACCGATAAACAGCCTCCATACTCATTGCCTAACTGAAGTATCTGGTTTAACCCTTTTAGTATAAAAAATAATGCATTAATGTACATTTTGTTTTACAGAAGCAGTAATCACTACTTGTCTTCCAGCTTTTTTTACTCAAATACATCTCAGCCCTTCAAAGTTAGAACTACAATATCAAACACCAGGGGGCCAGTCATTTAATTCATGGAGAGTCATCATACTCATTGCCTACCCACAGTGTCCAGTTACATTAAAAACTGTAGTGACATATTGTACTCCAGCTTGCTTTATTCAAATGCAGTGCACTTTACTCCTTCAAAGCTGGAATTAAAACAACAAAACACAAGGGACAATAATTTCATCCACAAAACAACTCGTGCCTATACTCTACCTAAAGTATCTACTTTGACCCTGACAGGATTAAAAATAATAATTGTTTCATTAATATATTTTTGTTGCAAAGAAAAAGTAGTCATAGCTTGTCTTCTAACTTGCTTCACCCAAAGACACATTAGTTTTGAAAATTCCAATTACAAAAAATAAACATTGAGTTAGTTATTTCATCCACATACAGCCTCAATGCCCACTGCTTATCTACAATATCTGGTTTGGCCATTCTAGTATAAAAAATAATCGTTACGGTTTTTGCAAAACAAAAATGCTGTAATATAATCTCATCTTATCTTATTTCATCTTAACCTAGTGACTCCCTTCATTTCATTTCCACCTCCCTTTTTCCTTTCTCATAACTCACCCTAGTGACTCCCTTCATTTAATTTCCACTCTCTCTCCCTTTTTCCTTTCTCATAACTCACCCTAGTGACTCCCTTCATTTAATTTCCACTCCCTCTCCTTTTTCCTTTCTCATAACTCACCCTAGTGACTCCCTTCATTTCATTTCCACTCCCCCTCCCTTTTTTCCTTTCTCATAACTCAGCCTGTTCATATTTCACTGTTTTACTCTCTTGCTCTAATTCTTCCTACCCCTCATCTCATGAAACTTTGAGTGCATAAGTGCCTGCACTCCAAATTATACTTATGTACTCCAAAATACTTATGTTTTAATTTCATTCAATGCTTTGTTACAACACCTTGCTCAAATGTTATTATTCTGTCTTCTGTGTTACTGTGTTTTTAGTAGTTTTGAAAATTGTATTGTACTTAACTTTGTTAATATTAGCTTTGTAATAATTGTATATGGAGCTTTTCTCCCTGGGCCTCCATTAAAAATGGGCTCATTTTGGCCCAATGGACTTTCCCGGTTAACAATCTGCAAATAAATAAATCTTGTATTCAAGCTTGTTTACCCAAAACACATTAGTCCTGCAAAGTTAGAATTACAATAGCAAAGAGTGTGTCAGTCATTTCATCCACATAAAGCCCCATACTCACTGTCTATCCGCAGTGTCTGGTTTGACCCTGCCAGATTAAAAAGAAAATTATTGCGTTAATGTATTTTGTTCATATAAACAATAGTGTATGTTTTCCATCATACTTCACACAAATACACCTTAGTCTTGCAAAGCTAGAATTACAGCAAAAAACACCAAGGACAATAATTCTGATCATAAACAATAATCATAACCATGGCATAAAAAATGCATTAAAGTGCATTATTTTGCAGACCAGTAATTGCAACTTGTATTCCTGCTTGCTTCAGCCAAATACGTACCAATCTTGCAAAACCAGAATTACAACAGCAAATACCTAGGGCCAGTCATTTCATGAACAGACAGTCACCCACTGCCTACTCACACTATCTGGTTTGGAAGGATAAAAAAAAAAAAAAAAAAATATTGTTTATTTATTTTTTTATTGACTCTGCCAGAATAAAAAATATATTGCATTAATGTGATTTTTGGTTCACAGAAACAGTAATCTAAGCTTGTACTCCATCTTGCTTCATCCAAATATACATTAGTCCTCCAAAGTCAGAATTAGAATGGCAAACAGCAGGACTAGTCATTTCATCTAAAGAAATCTCGTAAATCCATTGTCTACCCACAGTATCTGGTCTGTTACTGTAGGATAAACAAAACATATGGTTGCATTAATATATTTTTGTCTCTTAATCAGTATTCCATCTTGCTTGACCCAAATGCACATTAGTACGGCAACATAATCATTACAAGAGCAAGCAACAGAGCCAATTTTTTATCTACAGATAGTCCCCATATCCACTGCTATCCAAAGTATCTGGATTTATCCTGCCAAGTTAAAACAGCAAATAAATAATAGCAGCACTAATGTAATTTTCACACAAACAGAAATTACAACTTGAATTCCATCTTACTTCATTCAAGTACACATTAGTTTGGTAAAGGCAGAATTACAACAACAAATAGAATCCAAAATTACATCCACAAACATCCCCAATACCTGCTGCCTACTTAAAACATCTATCAGGTTAAAAACAAGTAATAACAATTACAGTTACACTAGTGTAGTTTTGTTGCACAAAATCAGTAGTTATAGCTTGTATTCCAACTTGCTTCATCCAACTGCACTTTATTATAATATCAGAAAACAAATGAGGACCAGTCATTTAATATACAAATAGCCCTACACCCTTTGCTACCCACAGCATCTGGCTTGACCTTGCCAGGAATAACAAAAAAAAAAACTTATCATGCTACTATCTAGAGAAACTCCAGGAACAATTTTTCCTGTCTTCTTCTTCTTTTGGCTGCTGCTGTAAGGAGTCGCCACAGCAGATCAACTGTTTCCATTTCTTCCTGTCCTCTGCATCTTGCTCTGTCACACCAACCACCTGCATGTCCTCTCTCACCACATCCATAAACCTTATCTTAGGCCTTCCTCTTTTCCTGTTACCTGGCAGCTTCATCCTTAGCATCTTTTTCACAATATACTCTGCATCCCTCCTGAGCACATGTCCAAACCAACGTAATCTTGCCTCTATGGCTTTGTCTCCAAACCTTCCAACCTGGGCTGACCCTCTAATATACCTATTCCTAATCCTGTCCATCCTTGTCACACCCAGTGCAAATCTTAACATCTTCAACTCTGCCACGTTAAGCTCTGACTCCTGCCTTTTTGTCAGTGCCACTGTCTCCAACCCATATAACATAGCTGGTCTCACTACCCTCTTGTAGACCTTCCCTTTCACTCTTACTGGTACTCGTCTGTTACAAATCACTCCTGACACTCTTCTCCACCCACTCCATCCTGCCTGTACTCTCTTCTTCACCTCTCTTCCACACTCACCATTACTCTGAACTGTTGATCCCAAGTACTTAAACTCATCCACCTTCACCACCTCTACTCCCTGCATCCTCACCATTCCTCTATCCTCCCTCTCATTCACACACATATATTCTGTCTTATTCCTGCTGACCTTCATTCATCTTCTCTCTAGAGCATATCTCCACCTGTTCCCTACTCTCACTACAGATCACAATGTCATCTTCAAACATCATAGTCCATGGGGACTCCTTCTGATCTTGTCTGTCAACCTGTCCATCACCATTGCAAATAAGAAAGGGCTCAGAGCTGATCCTTGATGTAATCCCACCTCCACCTTAAACGTATCCGTCACTCCCACCGCAGACCTCACCGCTGTCACACTACCCTCGTACATATCCTGTACCACTCTTACATACTTCTCTGACACTCCCGACTTCCTCATACAATACCACAACTCCTCTCTAGGCACCCTGTCATATGCTTTTTCTAAGTCCACAAAGACACAATGCAACTCCTTCTGTCCTTCTCTGTACTTGTCCAGCAACACTCTCAGAGCAAACATCACATCTGTAGTGCTCTTTCCTGGCATGAAACCATACTGCTGATCACTAATCATCACCTCCCTTCTTAACCTAGCTTCCATAACTCTTTCCCATAACTTTATGCTGTGACTGATCAATTTAATCCCTCTGTAGTTACTACAGCTCTGCACATCACCCTTATTCTTAAAAATTGGTACCAAAACACTTTTTCTCCATTCCTCAGGCATCCTCTCACTTTGCAAGATTTCATTAAACAATCTAGTTGAAAACTCCCCTGCCATTTCACCTAAACACCTCCATGCTTCCACAGGTATGTCATCTGGATCAACAGCCTTTCCGTTCTTCATCCTCTTCATAGCTATCCTTACTTCCTCATTGCTAATCCACTGCACTTTATGATTCACTATCCACACATCATCCAACCTTCTCTCCCTCTCATTCTCTTCATTCATCAACCCCTCAAAGTACTCGTTCCATCTGCTCAACACACTCTCCTTGCTTGTGAGTATGTTCCCCTCATTATTCTTTATCACCCTTACCTGCTGCACATCTTTACTAGCTCGGTCCCTCTGTCTAGTCAGTTGGTACAGGTGCTTTTCTCCCTCCTTAGTGTCCAGCTTTTTATACAACTCTTCATATGCCTTATCCTTAGCCTTTGCCACCTATCTCTTTGCCATGCATCTCATCTCCTTATACTCTTGTCTACTTTCTTCATCTTTTTGACAATCCCACTTCTTCTTCACCAACCTCTTTCTCTGTATACTCTCCTGTACTTCTTCATTCCACCACCAAGTCTCCTTGTTCTCCTTCCTCTTTCAAGATGTCAAACCTTTCTACCCATCTCTCTTACTAGCTCTGCTGTAGTTAGCCAGCTATTCGGTAACTCTTCACTGCCACCCAGTGCCTGTATTAACTCCTTCCTGACAAAAAAAAACAACAACAACAACACTCATTCAATATTAATGTGCTCCACTTTGTCATAAAAATAACTGCATTTTGGAACTAGTTGTAGAAAATTCGCTCCTGTGTCTTTATCATGGTCATTCATTTGGGCCGGAAGGTTGAACAATGGGTTGGAGTTTACATTTAATAGGGAGGGAGTATTTCCAGGACAAATAACTATGGAAAAAGTAAACACATGTATTGAATTCTTTTGGCAACAGGTGCGACCAAACCTGCAAATAACAGAGAATAGCGTTACTGCATTTGTAAGTGCAGTAACAGAAAAAAACTTACATTAAGGTGGGACTTCAAGGTGTAGTAACATATTTTAACATAATGTTACAGTTAAACAACCTTTGTATACATCATAGGTCCATAGGTTAGTACTAATCTGTCCTTGTGGGACATTTTAAGCTTATCCAGTTTTCCTTCAAAGGTATTCACTGTACTGCATTTTTAAACTGTGCATTACTGAATTGCCATCTGTTTTCAACTGTTATTTGCTGTTTCACTGTTTCACCTGTTTGCTGTTTGAGACTGTTTTTCATATACTTGTATATTTTATAACATAGGTTAGATTCAGATTTGATGAAGCTAGATTATTTGCCATTATCTGAGCACTAAAACCAGCCATCTTACACTGAGGGCCCCCTGCACCCTTATGACAGAAGAATGTAGTCAAGGACCCATTTGAGTTGGAGATTGTTGGAATAAGGCTCAGTATTGAGCATTTCCATTGGCCAGCTTGTTTGAAAATTGCTTAACTTAGCTTGTATTTATGTACCATATTTGTGTGTAGTTCAAAAAGGGGTTAGTACTGCCTGTTATAGATGCAAAGACTTAGAAAATCAGTTTTCCCTTGATATCTGCTTGTGAACCACCCTAGTCTTCCCAGTTTCCCTGTGCACTACACAGTTGCACACTGCTGCCCAGAAAGCAATTCAGCAGCACATTTTTTAGGCATTGACACAGGCACCCACTCCCAAACCTCTATAGTTTAGTTGATTTTACTAGTCTTACATCAGAACCAGTTCTATCTAGCCCTCTCCTTACTACTTACTACAGAACAAACCTAACATAATGGATGGATGGTTTCCCACCATTTCTCCAGCCAGCCCGATGGACATTGGCATCCTGAGGCAAGGTAGCAACTGCCTCATGTATACTGACAACCCATTACTCCTAAAACATACTAATATGTGAGTGATATATCTATACTTTAAATCTGTAATCACTGCTCTGTCTCTCTCTCATAAAACTGCAAATCAGATACCAAACAGGTTGTCAGCATGCACACTCCACATCTTCCACAAACCAGCAATAAAACACACAAACCCACATACATGCCAGTACTCACTAGAAATATACCAAAAGAGCAGAGACCTCCCAAAAGCAAACCTTACATACAAAATGCAGTCCCAACAGTACACATTACACATAAAACCAGACACATCATTGTGTCACCCAACAAGCCCCTAAGGAAAAATCCCTCAAAACCAAGTGTCTTGATCATAGGCAACCTCCTAGTGAGACACACAGATATCCCACTCACCAGACTGGACAAGGAGAAGGTCACGGTCAGCTGCCTGTCAAGTGCCAGGATCTGCCAAAATCATGCATGCACTCAAGTCTCTCAACAAGTACTGTTATGACTCTGTTATAGTCCATGTTGGAGTGAACAACTTGAGATGCACCTCACTGGGCTATACGAAGGAAGACATGACTGAGTTCACTGATTATGTGTCCCAGGCTTGTATGTCCCTAGCCCTAAACAGCATTCTACCTTCACCCAGGATGATGCCTCACTATAAAACAAAAAATGACTGACTTCAGCAATTGGCTTAGCTTCTGGTGTCAATCCAGGGGGATCCAGCATCTGTCAGCTTGGGATGATATGGTTGCAGGAGCATATTACTTTGCCAGGGATGGTCACTGGGTCACTGCGTGTCGCATCTTAGCTTTTGATTACTGGCTAAGGTACTTGCTTCCTCCATAGTGCCTTTTTTAGGCAGTCATAATAACAACATTCCTGACACAAAAAACATCTTCTAGAGACAAATTCAAGGTTATGCTGCTTAATGCTAGGAGTTTACATCAGAAACTGCACTCACTGGAAGCACTCCTTAGTTTGGAAGGCACAAATATCTGTGCAGTATCAGAGACATGTTTCAAGGCTGTAGAGAGTTCTCCAGATATGCAAGGCTACAGTGCCTTCCATACGTTCAGACCACAATATAAATGTAAAAGAACCAAAGGGGGAGATGTATCCATCTTCATTAAACACAAATACACCTCAAGACTGGTTAAACAGTACAACTCCAAAGAGCCTACTCCAAGTCCAGCTTATTGCAGGAAAGACCACCTCCATATCATTATTAGCTATACGCCCCCACTATGAACCAGGTAAACCACACTGCCTACCTGGACCTACTTGAGTCACTCATAATACAGCCATACACCCTAGTCTTGGGTGACTTTAACTATGCCTCCATCTACTAGGCAACATATATGAGCACTCACATGCTCACCCTAAGGTTTCTGGACTTTGTTAACACAAATGCTCTGGAACAGATGCATCCCCACAAGGAGCTCAAATATCCTTGACCTAGTGTTCACCAATGTGGGAGAATGCTGCACCACCCCATGTGTGGGGTCGTCCCTGCTTAGGTCAAATCACAGACTTGTTTCATTCAAAGTAATTATCACAACCCCCCACCCCCCCCCCCGATAAAAAAGGTAAAAAAAAGTTTTCTAAAGCAAATACAACCTAGTACATGATGGCATAAATAGTTTCAAAACATTGACAGCAGTGACTCCCATACTGAGGAGTACACTAATAACTTGCATAAACACCTATACAAGTGCATAGACTCAGCCATATCTGAATGGATTAAATCAGAATTCTCACGAAAAAATAAACCACCCTGGTGGATATCCAGCATAAATGTTTTATACAACAAGAGAAAGAAAATGCTGTCAAAGAACATGAAGGAAACGTCTCAGCAGAGGAAAAACACCCTCCACAGCTTGACTAATCAAATTAGACATCTTTAGTCATCCAAAACTAACTATGAAACCAAATTACACCGCAGAAGCACAAGACATTCTATGGCTATATCCAAAATCTTAAAGGGAAGGCTCAGATTTACGCAGACCTAGTAGAGGACGGTACCACTGATACAGAACCTGCAAAAATTGCCAACCTGCTAGCATACAGGTTTAGCAAAAACTTCACTCCACTGTTCCCACTAATCATACCCCAAAATATACCTGTCACTAATCCGCTACCCAGTATCTCCAAAGAGCAGATCATAACTGCCCTTTCCAAGGCCAAAAGAAGAGCCTCTATAGGACCAAACAACACCACCTTATTTTACTTACTTACCTTATTTTCCTGTTTTTGTGAGCTTATATTGTTGATTGCACTTGTGGGCTAAAGTATTGCTTAAAAGTAACAAACAGGCTAATACACTCAAGTGTACCAGCCTTTGATAGCAATTTAGTCGAAAACAAAGCATTTACTGCACTTTTTCTGCCTGTTTGCAAAAAAAAAAAAAACAAAAATATTTCTCCTTTCCTAAACTTTCCTAGTTAGTTGTTCCAGTGATCAGATTTTGCTGATCCCTGGGCTTTGTATTTGGTTTCTGTGTTCCTCCATTTTCTTGTGTGGCCAGAGGTAGTTTCTTTACTCACCAGTGGGAGTGGGGAGTACTGAGCTGCTTGTTTGTCCTCAGAGGAGTGGTTAGAAACAGCAACTAGTAATTCGTCGGCCATTTTGGGTCATTTCCTGTTTTTTCCAGCCCCCTGCTATAAAGCACGCGTTAGCGTGCTTTAGCGCGATTTAGTGCGATTTAGAGTGGAGCTGCTACCGTTGCACACTAGGGCAGCACCGGTTAATCTGATTTAAACTATTAGGGCTACCTAAAGTCCACTCTTCAAATTTTCCCTTAAAACTACCTTCCTCAAAGTATACTACTGTTCTATTTAGTGTATCCTACAACTATAAAGTTATCTCTACTTGACTCCCAAGTAGACTATTCTCTATCTGTATAGCGAAGCACTTGCTCCTACAGTACTTATCACCTCGATACAGCACTCTTGTTATAGAAAGTACCCCAAAAAGCAAACCCCGTTTCTCGGTCACCCACATCCCCCAGAACCTTTTCTTAAGTTTTTCTGTCTATTCCTTCTAGCATGTCGAGGGATCAGTTGCTAATGTCCTTTCCTGCTCAGCTGGTGAACCTGGGAATATTGAGGCAATGTTACAATTGCCTCATGTACACAGACAACCCTCTCCTCCTCCCACAAAACACAAATACATGCGAGAGATGCAACTATACGGCCAAACTGGAGGCTGAGCTCTCTCAACATAGGACTGGCATGACCAGACAGGAGGAGAAGGTAACCACACACACTATAGACCCAGTCTCACATAATACCATCACAACCTCAAATCATACACATAAACACACAAAGACATTACTCGGAGGCTCTGATCAAAAATCTACCAAAACAGCAGAGGCCACCAAAGCAGACACCCAAACAACTACCACCTCAGAACACAACACCTGCAACACATAGACCACACAGTCAGAGTGTCAAGCAGTCACAGCCCTTAAGGCCAAACACAATGCCAGACACACTAGTCATTGGTGACTCCATAGTCAGACACACTGACGTCCCGCTCACCAGACAGAGTAAGGAGAAGGTCACAGTAAGCTGCCTGTCGGGTGCTAGAATCCGCCACATAACGCATGCACTTAGGTCTCTCAACAGCAGGTACAAGTACGACTCAATGATTGTCCACGCTGGTGTTAACGACCTGAGACGTACCTCCTTGGACTACATGAAAAGAGACATAGAGGAGCTCTCTGATTATGTAGCCCAAGCAGGTATGACCCTGACCTTGAGCAGTATCCTACCTTCACCAAGAATGATGCCACAATACAGAGATAAGATGATCAGCTTTAACAATTGGCTTAAACTCTGGTGTCATTCAAAGGGGATCCAATGTCTGTCTGCCTGGGATGACATGCTGGACAAGCCACGCTGCTTCGCAAGGGACGGCTTGCACTTGTCACCCTGGGATTCCGGATTTTGGCAAAGGCTCTTGCCATCCCATAGTGCCTTTTTAGGCAAGGCTCAAATTCTAAACCTACCACCCTAGAACAAAACAAAGAAAAAAACTAAGGGTAATGCTGCTCAATGCCAGAAGTCTCAACCTCAAGATGCACGCACTCGAGGCCCTTCTCAGTATGGAGAACATCGATGTCTGTGCTGTGACAGAAACCTGGTTCAAGGCTCCTGAGAGCACCCCAGCACTATCAGGTTTTACCTCATATCATGCGTTCCGCCCCAAAACCTGGACAATACCAAGAAAGGAGGAGGGGTATCCATATTCATCAAGGACACCCACACCTCAAGATTGGTGGCATCGCACGATGCATCGGAAACCATCCAGGTGCAATTAACCATAGGCAAGATTGCTCTGCAATTTGTAGCATGTTACAGGCCACCCTCGCAAACTCAGGAACCTCATATGGCCTTCCTGAAAACACTGGAGGGATAAATGTATCTCCGAACACCATCATACTAGGTGACTTCAACTACCCTAATATAGACTGGGAACACTACTCAAGCCCAAACACTCTAGCCCAAAAGTTCCTGGAATTCATAAACTCAAATGCCATGGAACAACTAGTCACCATCCCCACAAGAGGAGAAAACATACTTGATCTCATCATCACGAACATGGGAGCACAATGTTCAACACCGAAGTATACCCCTCACTGGTGAGATCTGATCACAAACTAATCTCACTGGAGGTCCTCATCCCGCCCCACCGAAATGAAAAAGACCACAGTAAAGAACTTCTCGAAAGCCGACTTCACACTTCTAAAGACTAGCGTGGTCTCCTTTAAGGCCCCTGACTCGGCGGTTAACATTACTCCAACCGCTGAATCACTTACAAATGCCTTCTACAAGCACCTGCAGGGCTGCATGGATCAGGCAATCCCAAGCAAAACAAAGACTCTTTGTACCAAAGGCAAGCATCCAGTCTGGTGAACCCCAGCCATAAACAAACTCTACAACAAAAGGAGAAAGCTACTACAAGATAGAGCAAAATCCTTAAAAGGAAAGACACCGCTGATCACTATAAGTAAAAAGCTAAGAGCTCTCATAAAATCATCCAAAGCTAATTTTGAGAAAAAATAGCTAAGGACTCTAAAGACAACCATAAGGCATTCTTTAGCTATGTCAGAAACCTAGGAGGAAACTCCCAGATATGCTCAGAATTAGTTCAAAATGATGTAAAGATTACTGATCCTACAGACATTGCCAACATACTGGCTGACAGGTTCAGTGCAAACTTCTCCCCTCCCCTAAAGGAGAGATATCTATACCAAATGATTGTAGCCCCCCAAACATCTCTAACGCCCAGGTGAGAACTGCTCTCTCCAAGGCAAAGAACACAGCATCCATGGGACCTGATGGTGTCCCCTGCTGTGTGCTCCATGAACTCAATGAGGAATTAAACCCACAGTTAGGACAGCTGTTTAATCTTAGTCTCACCTCCAGATACTGCACTCCAGGAGTGGCACAGCGACTGTGGTCCCACTCCACAAAGGCGGTGCCTCCACCGACCCTGGAAATTACCGTCCCATTAGCATGACAAGCCTTATCTGCAAAGCCATGGAGAGGATCATAATGGATCTCATAAATAAAGACATAGGGAACTTGCAGACTTTGGATCCAACCCAGTTTGGCTTTGTCAAAGGCAGATCATGCCTTTTAAACTTGGTTGACTTTTTCGAAACAGTCACCAAGGCCATTGACGAGGAAAGGCAGTCCATACAGCCTACCTAGACCTGGCGAAGGCTTTTGATACAATACCTCACTCGGGTATCATTGAAAAACTCATCAACTTAAATGTAAACCCATACATTACAAGATGGGTTGCAAACTGGCTGAGTGACAGAACCCACAGGGTCAGAGTTGCTGGCGCCATGTCAGACTCAAAGCCTGTCACAAGTGGTGTCCCACAGGGCTCAGTCCTGGGCCCACTCTTGTTTGGCATCTACTTTTCTGAAGTACAAGCAAACACAGGAGGGTTATGGCTGACAAAGTTTGCAGATGACTGCAAACTGGCCGTAGTTGAAAACACATCCAACACAGATATCCTTCAGAAGGGTCTCACAGAAATGGATATCTGGTGCCAGAGCCATGGCCTAAAGTTAATGCCAAGAAATGCATAGTCATACCCTTCGGGAAAAATAAGGTTACCCCTAGCTACCATATAGGTGGCAATCCCCTGAACACAGAAGAAGTTATTAGGGACCTGGGAACCCAGGTTGACAGTAGCCTTTCATTCGACACTCATATTGCTAAAGTAGTTAGGAAGACCTTCTACATTGCCCACCTTATCATGAAGGGATTCACATCTAGATCAAGGGAAGTCATAGTCTCCCTATACTCATCACTCATCAGACCAATGATCGAGTACAATGCCCCATTCGGAATGTATCTGACCCGACACTTGCAGCAGCTGGAGAGGCCACAAAAGTTCCTCACCAAATGGATAAAGGGTCTCAAAAATCTGTCTTATGCTGCCCGACTGAAAGAACTCCAGTTATATTCATTTGCTTACCGCTTGCTCAGAGGTGACCTATGCCTGACATACAAGGCCATGTCAAACCCAGATTTGATGAACATGCTTCATCTCAAAAAATCTAGATCCCTCAGAGCCACAAGGGCGGGAGACTTAAACCTCGACACGGTTATCAATAGGACGTGCTGGAGGGATAGATTTATCACCCAAAGACTCCCTATGTTGTGGAACAAAATCCCGGTTTATGTGAGGCAGAGCACCTCGCTGGCCTTGTTCAAGAGGAATCTTGACCAATGGATGGGAGATCGCAGATACACCCCAGGGGTTACCTCAGTGTCACTGCTTGACAGAGGCACAGCAAAATAATGGGCATAGTTTCTCCAAACTAAAGGGGTGGCGTAAGCCACAAAACTATGGGCTAGGCTTATAAATGCCCTCGGGCAGATAGCCTAGTATGAACCTATGAACCTATGAACCTATGAACCACAGGCTGCTTAATAAATGGTCTAAAACAGGAGATGGCAGAATCATTGAGTACTGTCTTCAACCACAGTCTGAAGTACTGGCTTTATCCCACCAAAATGGAAAACTGCAACTGTGATCCCTTTGCACAAAGGTGGTCCCTCAACCGACTCTGGGAATTACAGGCCCATAAGCCTAAACAGCCTTATTTGTAAGGCCATGGAAAGAACCATCATGGACATAATCAACAAGAATATAGGAAACTGAGTCAAAAGGCAACCACGGAACAAAACAATCGCCACCAGGAAGTCAGCCAAAGCTCTTTATTCCAAAACCAAGCAGACAAGGCTGTCACCAGCCATGAAAAAACATGTAAACGCCTTAATCCTCTTATAACAGACAGTATGCGTTTTCGTCAGATTCTCGACTTCTTCAGACAATCAGTACATTCAATTAACACAGTATATATAACGTTGACCATCAATTGATTAATTGAAATTATTCTAAAATTTAAAGAGACATTTAAAATTAAAATTAAGAAAGTCATTTCAAAATACCATTTAAAGTATTGCACATATGACTGTTTGTAGAATTCATAAAACATATGTATGTAACATTTAAAAAAATAAAAAATGTATATGTGATTACATATTTCCATTAAATGTTTCAAAAGGCATAAATTCATGATGTAATAATAATAAAGTGCTACTGCAAAGAAAACAATTCAATATTCACATATTATGCTACCACTTGAGATAAAAAACACAACCTTCTTGATATAAAACCTATGAATTCTCATATGTGAACATTAAAACCTATGAACTTCATAATGTTTTCATAAGAAAGACTTGTTAAAACTCATAAAATCCCATAAAATAACTTTAGATAAAACAAAGAAATAAACATAGTGCGAGCCTAAATCAGGTGTAATGGAGCCTTCTTGTGGTTATAAAAATTATTACTGCAAAACAATTAACTTACAGTTTAGCAGCTCTTAACTTGAATAAAGGTAATATAGATATATTGTCATTAAGCCCTGGAAATTTATCTGCATTTAGGGCCACTTGCCACCACAGCTGACTATATTCAATTCTGGTCTCCCAAGGACCTCCTCTAACATCCTTTAAAATGCTTTCTATAACTAAGAACTTGAATTTATAATCTTTACATACTTTGCTATGCTTATATAGAGCATTACTCTCCTTTTTAATAGATATTTCATAAGTATGTTCATAGATTCTTTTTCTTAAAGCTCTTTCAGATTTTCCTATATAGAAAGCCCCACATGTTTCACAAAAAGCCAGGTGTACTATCCCTTTGGTATCACAATTAAAGTATTCCTGACTATTGATCATTTTGTTTCTACTGGCTATATAATAGCTGTCACTATTCATAACATAACAACATTGCCTACAGTGCCCACACTTGTAAGTACCTTTTCTAACTGTTTTAGAAATGTTTTGAGATATATTGTTTTCAAGTATATTTCCCAAGTTCCTAGCATTTCTATAGGTCACTTTTCTTGGAATGTTACCAACCCCTTCTATATCGGTTAGGGATACAAATTTGTCCCATTCTCTAAAAAAGATTTTACTAATCCCAGCATTAATCTTGTTGTATTCAAGTATTAAGGTCTGGGAAAAATCACAGCCTTCATTAATATTTCTATCCCTTGAATCTATCACTCTATTAATTTTTGGGATGTTGCTGTTGCTGAAAATACCTGTCTTATAGATAGGGGCAAATCTCTCTCTCCTTCCCTCTTCAACTTCTCTTCTTATTTGTTCTACAAATTCATTAGGGTATCCCCTCTCCTCAAACATTCTCTCTAAAAATTCACAGAAACCTAGAGAAAGTAATTGAAAGTGAAATAAGAAATAATGATAATAGAGTTACAAGGTTCTATAATATGACCACAAAAGAAAAATAATTACCATATGAAATCAGAAATGTAAGAGTAATGAAGCCGGACAAAGGGGGTGGCATAATCATTATGGATTACATTGTTTATGATAGTAAAATGTATAATTTGTTATGGGACGAAGATAAATATAGCATAGTTTCTAAAAACGAAATTAACATAGCCTACAGCAGGATTGATATAGCATTGTATGATATGCTAAATGAGGGACTAATAAGCCCTGTTTGTTATAAATTTCTGAAAGTTGACAAACCCAAAATACCCACCATTTTCGGAATACCGAAAATTCACAAAAACAAAGATGATCCCCCTTTGTCCCATTGTCTCTGCTGATGGGTCTAAGACTGAAACACTGGCAAAATATGTTGATGTCAAATTAAAACCTTTATGGACAGGGAGATGTAATATCTTGAAGGACTCTTGGGACTTGCTGAAAGATCTCAATTCTTGTGTTTGGGACAAGGATGTCTTGTTCCTCACTATAGACATTGTTGACTTGTTTTCTTCTATCCCATATGAAGAGGGTAAAATTATTATGGAAGATATAGTCTTTGGACATGAAGAAATCAATAGGAATGATAAACTAGCCAGTTTATGGCTTTTGGACCTGGTCCTGAAGAATAATTATATATACTTTAAAGGAGAGTTCTTTCAGCAGATAAAAGGAGTTGCTATGGGGGCAGCTTGTGCCCCCACCTATGCTAATCTTATCTTAGCCCATTGGGAGGAGAAGTATGTCATCAATTCCCAATATAAGAACTGTTGGATGTTATATAGGAGGTTTTTGGATGACATAGTAATACTTTGGACGGCAGGGAGGGATAGACTAGACGAGTTTCTAACCTACATCAATGACACCACTAGTTTCTTGAGATTCACACACAATATTTCCGAAGGTTGTTTGATATATTTAGATGTAGAGCTTTATAAAGGAGAGAAGCAATACAATACTAGAGTTCATCGTAAGTCCACGTATTGTAACTCCTTCCTACATTTTGAGAGTGCACACCCCAAACATTGTAAAAAAAGTATTGTCAAAGGACAGTTTGTCAGGGGTAGTCGCATGACCAGCTCAGATTTAGATTTTCAAAAGGAATGTGAATTTTTAGAGAGAATGTTTGAGGAGAGGGGATACCCTAATGAATTTGTAGAACAAATAAGAAGAGAAGTTGAAGAGGGAAGGAGAGAGAGATTTGCCCCTATCTATAAGACAGGTATTGTCAGCAACAACAACATCCCAAAAATTAATAGAGTGATAGATTCAAGGGATAGAAATATTAATGAAGGCTGTGATTTTTCCCAGACCTTAATACTTGAATACAACAAGATTAATGCTGGGATTAGTAAAATCTTTTTTAGAGAATGGGACAAATTTGTATCCCTAACCGATATAGAAGGGGTTGGTAACATTCCAAGAAAAGTGACCTATAGAAATGCTAGTAACTTGGGAAATATACTTGAAAACAATATATCTCAAAACATTTCTAAAACAGTTAGAAAAGGTACTTACAAGTGTGGGCACTGTGGGCAATGTTGTTATGTTATGAATAGTGACAGCTATTATATAGCCAGTAGAAACAAAATGATCAATAGTCAGGAATACTTTAATTGTGATACCAAAGGGATAGTATACCTGGCTTTTTGTGAAACATGTGGGGCTTTCTATATAGGAAAATCTGAAAGAGCTTTAAGAAAAAGAATCTATGAACATACTTATGAAATATCTATTAAAAAGGAGAGTAATGCTCTATATAAGCATAGCAAAGTATGTAAAGATTATAAATTCAAGTTCTTAGTTATAGAAAGCATTTTAAAGGATGTTAGAGGAGGTCCTTGGGAGACCAGAATTGAATATAGGGAGCTGTGGTGGCAAGTGGCCCTAAATGCAGATAAATTTCCAGGGCTTAATGACAATATATCTATATTACCTTTATTCAAGTTAAGAGCTGCTAAACTGTAAGTTAATTGTTTTGCCGTAATAATTTTTATAACCACAAGAAGGCTCCATTACACCTGATTTAGGCTCGCACTATGTTTATTTCTTTGTTTTATCTAAAGTTATTTTATGGGATTTTATGAGTTTTAACAAGTCTTTCTTATGAAAACATTATGAAGTTCATAGGTTTTAATGTTCACGTATGAGAATTCATAGGTTTTATATCAAGAAGGTTGTGTTTTTTATCTCAAGTGGTAGCATAATATGTGAATATTGAATTGTTTTCTTTGCAGTAGCACTTTATTATTATTACATCATGAATTTATGCCTTTTGAAACATTTAATGGAAATATGTAATCACATATACATTTTTTATTTTTTTAAATGTTACATACATATGTTTTATGAATTCTACAAACAGTCATATGTGCAATACTTTAAATGGTATTTTGAAATGACTTTCTTAATTTTAATTTTAAATGTCTCTTTAAATTTTAGAATAATTTCAATTAATCAATTGATGGTCAACGTTATATATACTGTGTTAATTGAATGTACTGATTGTCTGAAGAAGTCGAGAATCTGACGAAAATGCATACTGTCCGTTATCAGAGGATTAAGGCGTTTACATGTTTTTTCGTGGCTGGTGACAGCCTTGTCTGCTTGGTTTTGGAATAAAGAGCTTTGACTGACTTCCTGGTGGCCCTTGTTTCGTTTCTTGGTTGCCTTTTGACTCAGTTTCAGTTTGGTTGCATTTCCCAAGAATATAGGAAAACTTCAAACTCTTGACCAGACCCAGTTTGGCTTCATTAAAGGCAAATCATGCTTATTAAATCTGGTGGGCTTCTTTAAAATATCATCAAAAGTTTGGATGAAGGAAAACACCTTTGACACTGTCCTCCATTCAAGCATCATCAATAAACTCAACCAGCTGGGGATAAACCCATACATCCTTGGATGGGTAGCCAGCTGGCTCACAGACAGAATGAATGCAGTCAAAGTAAGGGTTCCACCTCTACCAGCAGAGCTGTTACTAGTGGTATTCCACAAGGATCTCTGCTTGGTCCACTTCTGTTTGGAATCTATTTTTCAGAAGTTCAGGTGAAAATAGATGGCCAGTGGCTTACCAAATTCATTGATGACTGCAAACTGTGTGCAATCACTGAATCCCAAAATAATGTCACTATATTACTAAAAGGGCTTACGCAGACAAATGATTGGTGCCAAAGCCACAGACTTAAACATAATGCAAAAAATGTGTTATCATCCTCTTTGGTAAAGGCAAAGTCCCATCAAATTACAAAATTAACCATACCCCACTAAGTTCAAACCCAGTGGAGAGAGACTTGGGAATACAGGTTGATAGCAGCCTTAACTTCAATCATCATGTGTCCACAGTGATGAGGAAGGCCTTCTATATGGCCCATCTCATAAGTAAGGGAATAGCATCCATATAGGAGGAGGAGGTTATACTCCTCTGTACTCATTCCTCATCAGACTAATGATAGAGTACAATGCTCCCTTCTATATGTACCTCACCAAACATTTGCAGCAGCTGGAGAGACCTCAGAGGATTTCTCACAAAGAATATTCAAGACCTTCATCACATGACCTACACAGACAGTATGAAGACTCTGTCACTATACTCTGTATTGTATAGAATGTTTAGAGATGACTTGTGCCTGGCCTACAGAGCAATCTCGGACCCTGCCTTAATGGAAATACTGCACACCCACAAATCTTATGGGACAAGACTCAAACGCTCTAGAAACCTTAATCTAGCTTGCAACATAAACAGGACTTGCTGGAGAAACACATATGTCTCCCACAGGTGCCACTTCTCTGGAACAAACTCAAAATTCAAGTTAAACAGAGCTCTTCATTGTCCTTATTTAAGTGTAGGTTGGACAGTTAGATAGGAAACTGTAAATTCACCCCGGGGGTTACATGTATATCCCTCTTGCATAGGGGCAGTTGGTGCGGATCATAAATTCATATACTAATACAGGCTATTTCTATTGGTCTATGAAGGAACAAGGGTAAAACATGGGTAGGCTTGTAAAGGCCCTAGTAACCTAGGTTTCTATGAAATGCTGCACCTTGTGTTTGTGAGGTAAATAACTTACCCATTATGCCAAATCCCAATCCCCAAGTTAATTAAAGCCAATAACCTCATTGTTAACAGAGTTAAAACATGATGTACAGAACATTGATGTTAAATGATATATTACCTTTACTGTTAAAATTATTTTCCCAGCTTGTAAGTTACATTTACTGCCTTCTGTGCTAACTCTAATGACTTTCCTTATGACTTCCTATGTTTCATTTTCTGAGCTATCCCACATTTAGCCAAAACATGCTAGAATCCAACAGTCAACTTCAGTTTCCCACTTCTGAATTAACTATTCTGCGCTCCTTTTTTTATTCCCACCAAAGTTATTTTTTGCTGTTGTCCCTTACAAATAATTACACTTTTGCGCACTTTCCACTTGCACCATCTCACTTTAAAACTTACACGGTCTGTTTACAGAATTACTTAGACTTTGAAGAGAAAAAAAAATATCTTCCCATCTGCTACATCTGTCATTGTTTTTCCATTGCTAGTTCTTTTACTTTAGTGTTACAAACACTGATACAGCTGCACAGCTGTAACTGTTTAAATGAATGAATATGGCACTTGAGATCCTCACTGAATATCAGCAACCTCATATGTATTAAGGCTCAGAAATGTGTAAAAAGCCAGTTAAATTGCCAAGGAAAAGCTAACACTTTCCTTAAGAAACTGCCATCTTTTCATCTCACTAAGAAGAGAAAGAAGTGGCAAACCGATGCAAGCGGCAAACATACATCTCAACCTTCCATCTCCAAAATGAGGAACACTGTCCTTCATAATGTGGAAGAAATAAGCAAAATGTCATAGGGAGGGACTATTTCCATGACAAGCAGCTATGGAAAATGAAATACATGCATTGAATTCATTTGGCAAAAAGAGCAACCAAACTTTCAAATAACCACGAGAATAACGCTACTGCATTTGTAAGTATGGCATCCAAAAAACTTACGGAAAGTTGGACTTCAAGGTACAGTAATATATTTTAACACATGAGAGATCGTTTAGGGCTAATGCACTCAAACAGTCCAGAATGTTGTGTAGCCTCAAGTACCTTGTGCTCTTTTTTTTTTATTTTCTTCAGCTGTTGCTCAGACAAACTTTTCTCTGTCTCTCTGTCAGGTACTTTCACAGTTATGATGGAAGACACTGTTAGAAGAGACACTCAGGATCTTAGGTTTATCAAGTCACCTGACTGGGTCCTCTAATTGAGTGTTCCATCATGACTTGTGAAGCAAAATGGAAAAATAAATACTTAATCAAAAATAAAACCTCTGTGGGTTGAAATCAGAAATTGTACAAGCAAACAAGGTATGTTCTCAGCTGTGTACTGCTTATGCTGTATATTTTCTTTTTTTTTTTCCCCAAAAACATTTTTATTTTGTTTTAATTATAAACATAGGCAAATGTACATATAACAAACACAATAAAACAATAACAAAATGATTTACAATATTTACATTCATCCATTTTAAACAATCATGTTATCCATGGGAAGTTATCAGTATTTGTTCAAAAGGTTTTCCAATTTTGCCATGCTATTTTTTATGAGTAATGTTATGGGTTCTATAATAAATGGTTTTTGCAGTTCTGTTTTACAAACAAAGTTTGCTAAATTAATACATTCTTGAAACATTAAATCTTGATTAATTTTCCAGTTCAAAGTAATAACTTTTTTAGCAATTGCAAGAATTGACCAGGAAAAACTGAATCTGAGATTTAGGTATTGGATTAGGTATAGGAACACTGAATATGATTAGTGAGTTACAAATATGATAGTTATCAGACCATAAAGCGTTTACAAAATATCTGAAGTCTTTATAGTATTGAACAACATTTCTACATTCAATGAACATGTGAACCCAGTTGGCCTCTAGTAATTCATCACATTTCCAACATTTACTTTCACTGTTTTTGAGTATAAGACTTATTTTATTTGGAGTATAGAAACTCCTATTCCTAAATTTCCATGTATAAAATCTTCAATATAATGAAGAAAAGGTATCATACATTCAATAACAGTTTTTTGGATTCATCAGATATTTGTTCTCTATTAATCTTTACATAGTAATTCCAAAAATCTGAGGCAAACTTTAAAATGTCTTCTCTTAGTATCTTATAGATAGGTGAGATAATTAATTTTTGATTATCTGTCTTTTAAAGACACCTAATAAAAAGCTGGATCAAACTAGGTATAGATTCAGTCTCTGTGTTGATTGATACTCTCATTTTGTTTTCTATAAACTGTCATAATGAATGTATAAACAACCAGCTGTCTTGACTATTATCAAAACTACATAGAAGACAGTTTAGTGGTTTAATACTCTTATTTTCAATAAACTGATGCCAGGATATCAAGTTATTTAACGTTAAATTGTGCATCGCATTGATGTTGAAAGAATCTAGGCCATCAGGGGAGTATGGTATAGGGAATATAAGAAATAAGAATTGCTTAATGCTGTAATTACAATCAATTATATTTTTAAAGTTATTAAATATTTGATTAATGCCATAAGACAAATGAACAAACTTCTTATTAAATAAACAAAATTCATGTAAAAGTCAATGAACTCTACTTATTCCGTATTGTTCCTTAAATTGATTTTCTATAGTTCTGACGTCAGTTATATGAATCTCATGTATTATTTTCCAGCCTCATATATGTAGGTGAGATCCAATGTAATATTACATTAATTATAACTGATTTGAAATAAAGATCTCAGCTAGGGAATGCTATCCCATTACTATTCCAAGCTCTAATGTACCATTTATATGCAATCCTAGGTTTAAAAGGGGAATCATAAAAATTTAAATAGCATGGAATCTATTTTTTTAAATACGTTTTCGGGAGTAGTAGTATCAATGATTGTATATAAAACAAAATTTTAGGTAAAATTATCATTTTAATTAAAGAGAGCCTACCCTCCATTGTGAAGAACATTTTATTCCATCTTTTGATTAGTTCACTGATGGTGGTTATTAAATTATTGTAGTTTAGTTTAACAGACTCTTTCCATGTACTATTTATACCAAAACACAAATATTCTAATATATCATTCTCCCAAATTAAACAGACTATTCTCTCTTAGGTTGTTGTTGATCTTTTTGTTAATTAGTAATGTTTTGGATTTATTATGATTAAATTTAAGTCCTGAAATTCTTTCAAACTTCCTTAAGGTATTTATAATGTCATGCAAAGAACCAGCAATATCACCCATTAACAAAATATCATCAGCAAATAATTGTATCTTAGGACAATAGTTCTTATTAACTTGAAAGGCTTGTATATTTTGCTTATTTCTGATATATATAGCAAAAGGCTCTATTGAAAGAGCAAACAATAATGGTGACAAAGGACAACCTTGTCTAGTTCCCTTGAGGATTTCTAGTGGTGAGGATAGACATGAATCGATTTTCACATAAGCTTGTGCCCCACTATAAATTTTCATTAATAAGTTGACAAAATCTGTGGAGAATTCAAAACCAATCAGAATTCCATGTAGATAAGACCAACTAATAGAATCAAAAGCCTTTTCTATGTTGAGGCTGATAATAGTTTGTTGTTTTTTGTATTTGCATGCTATGTCTATTAATGATAGTAACTTAATAATGTTATCTTGTACTTTTTTATGAAGAATGAACCCTGTCTGATCATTATGTATTAGATTAGGTAATATTTTCATTATCGTATTAGCTAATATTGTCATGAAAATTTTATAATCAGTGTTTAGTAACTTGGGCTATATGAATCACAAGATTTGGGGGTCCTTACCTTGTTTTAAAATGGGGGAAATAATTGAATATTTCCACAAAGGGGGTATTATACATTTTTGCTTAACCATAGTAAAGGCACTCAACATTTTCTTTATTATATATTCAGGAACAATCTTCTATAGTTCAGGAATTATTCCATCCAGTCCTGCAGCTTTATTATCTTTTAAATTTTTTATTTGCTCTTTCACTTCTGTTAGTGTTATTTGTTTATTTAATATGTTATTTTGTTGCATTGACACCTTAGTAGTTATATTTTCTTGACTAAAAGTATTTATTGCATTATCTGTCTCCAAAAGTGGTGTGTTATTATTTATATCTTTATAGTAGTTTTTGAACACTTCAAATATGCCCATTAAGTTAGATGCACTCTTAACTGAACCATCACTTTTATATTTAATCTCATTAATAAGATTTTGATTGTTTATTCTTTTGGATCTTACTGATATTTTATGTATATATTTAGGATTTACAGCATAAGACTGTAATTTCAAATTTTCCAGATTTATGGCTACCTTATGATTCAGAGCTTCTAAGTATGTTTGATTTAACTTAGTAATTTAATTATGTGCTACTTTGTTATTTGGTTTTGTGTCCATTTTTATCTTGTCTATTTTTTTGTAAGTCTAAAAGTTATTTGTCCCACTCTCTCCTTTCTCTAAGGTACCGAGATTTTATTCTACCATATATATAAACTTTAAAAGTGTCCCATAGTATAGTAACAGTCACTTCAACATTATCGTTTGTTTCCATAAACATGTCTATTTCTTTCATTATCCATTTCCTAAAGTCTTTTAACTTAGTTATGTAAGCAGGAATTCTCTGAAATCTTAAATCATCTGTATGCATAGTTAATGTAAAGTTTATAGCATTATGGTCTGAAAGTGATCATCATTATAGATACGTCACTTATTTTTGAGTATATATTATTTGATACAAAGACCTTATCAATGTTTGTTTGTGTACCAAACCAATATGAATAGTAAGCATAGAATAAGGAATAATGTTCTCTTAGACCATGTATATCTTTAAAGTTCATCTGGTTTATAAAGTCATTTAACTTCTTGGGTTGAGATGTTAATTTTATTTTACCATTTTTAGAAGAATCATTGCCTGATAATAGGAAGTTAATATCACCTGTTGCTATAATTTCCCCTTTTGCATTTGAAGTAATCAGGTCCAGATATCTGTCAACATATTTAGTACTTAGTCCTGGAATCCAGTATGTATTAATCAAAGCATAATACTTCCTCTTGATTTCCAAAATAACCACACTTAGCATCCCATCTTTATCTGAAATTTTATAATTCTTGGCATAGTACACATATTTTTCCATAGAATAAGAGTACCCCTTCTCTTACTCTTAAAACATGAATCAGCCAGAATGGTATAGTCATTAAATGAGTATTTTTGTAGGTCTTTTTTAATAGATGGGTTTCCTGTAAAAAGATTATCTGGATTTTATGCATTTTGATATATTTAAGCAAACCAGCTCTTTTAACATTATTGTTCAAACCATTGATATTTAATGATAAACCTTTATAAGTCATTGACTATAATGTGTGTGTTGTTACTTACTGAAAGACTTTTCTTCCATGTTGATTTGAAATCTATTGAAAACTTACTTATCATTGATATATCATGTGTATTAAGCACTGCTTTCAAAAACCCAAAATTATTTGCAAACACATACATGAAATATAACATTTCTGGTTCAGTTAAAAACTTAACTAAACCATCCATCCACCACCTCTCCAACACCAAAAGACATAAATTATCCATCTCTGCTTAGAATATAGTATAAAACCAAAAAAGAAAAGCATTATGAAAGCAACTAAAGAAATCTGAGTTCATGAAATACACATTAAAATGAGAGTGTCCAATATAACTGAAGCTATATGAATATGTCACATATAATAACAGCACCTCTGATAAGTAGATATATCAGAAATACACATAAGTACGTATAAACATTAGAAGCTGAAGGTTAAGAAGATTGTCAATATTTTCAAGACTTTTCAAGAAACATCAGATGTTTTAACCATTTTATCAGTCATCTATCTAACATTTTTAATGTAAGGATCTATTGAATATACATATATATAAAACATTTATTACAAAACAAAAAGCCTCACAACCTTCTGTTTAGTTACTAAAGGTTTAGTTATGTAACATAGGTCCGATGTAAACATGCATAATGAGTTTTCTAATGCAGCTCCTAGTTCATTTGATGTCATTTAGTTACTAAACGTGTCTGCAGAATGTATGCAGCTATAAAAGAACACAGGTATTTTCAAAGGAGTTAAACACTTTTATCAGAACTAATTATATACCGTTTAGAGTATCTAAGTGAAGTATAACAGAATTTCAAGAGAAAATAATTCTAACTATATCCATTTTACAAGTTCAAAAGGTCAAGTGATGTCATCACTATCGTGTCCTCAAGTTGCAGCTTTATAAACTTGTTAAAAAGTATCTAAATAGGCTTATGCATAGCAGAGGTTGTCTTTAGTGAGGAAAAAGCATTTTTGGCAGGGAATCAAATCTTGAAGCTTTTAGAGTTTACAGAAAGCAAAAAAAAAAAAAAAAACTCAAGCTGCCTTGTCAGTGCATGCCATGATTCTCCACAGTGAGAGCAGTCACACAGACCATCAACATCATGAAAACATTATCCCTTTCATATATAAACAGCTATTTAGAAGTTACAACAGCTGCCTGAAATCAGAAATCATTTTATAACATTTCAATCATTTACCCACCAATTAACCAGACCAGAGAAAAAGAACCTAGTATCTATCTATCTATATATGGGTCTACTATGCTTCATTGAAATTGCCTTATTTTGAAAAAGAATAGTAGAACTCCACTAATGCGAAAGTGCACTTAAACAAAAGTGCACTTTCACAATTATCAGTTCAACGAACCGATAAGAAACAACAAAAAATACAAAAAACAGTGTTTTGTAGGGGGCTGCACCCCCTTGCAACCCCATGTGGTGGCTGCACCCCCACACCCCCACTACTTAAATATACTAACTCCGAGATCGCACTACAGTGGGGAAACAGGTAAATTCCCTTATCCCCACTGTAGTGTGCTTTGGTGCCACAGTGTTTCTTATCGGTTCATTGAACCGATAATCTCGAAAGTGCACTTTTGTTTAAGTGCACTTTCATGCCAGTTGAGGTCTACTAGTCTTTTTTGAAATAATGCAGTTTTGATCAAATGTAGTTGACCCATATATATATATATATATATATATATATATATATATATATATATATATATATATATATATACATATCTTATATTTAGCCATCTATAAAACACCATTTATGTACTGTATTAAAGTTTGTATGTGCCTAAACAAATATTCTAAAACATCACAATAGAAACACTAATCAGAAACATGTTGTTACCCCACTACTGACCCACTAGAAAAAATGCACTTTGGTATTAAGTCAAATTATACTATTACTGAAGAATTAGAAGACATATGTCATTTGTAGTTATTTCAAAGGGAAACATATGTAAAGTACTTACAGTGGGAAAAGGGAGAAAAGGAACATTAGTAACAAAAAGGAATAGGAAGAAAGAAGAGCGAGAGAGAGAAAGAGAGAGAATGTTATTTAAATACTTAGTACTATATGTAATTAGAAGAAGTAGATATAGAACGGAAAAGAGAAAGTTAGTAATAAAGATGCTTCACATTACCTTACAGTATAGAGATTTTCCAGAATCAAATATATTATGATTCATAAAACAAAGCATTTAAAATCAATAGGAATTTATTCATTTGTCCTTTAGTTTATTAGTTTTATTTGTTCCTTCCTTTACAGACCATCCATTTTTTGCTGCCTGTCTCTTCAAACTCTGGGATGGCCATTCCATTTCTACTATGTCCGACAGTATTTTCTTCTTTTGGATAAATTCTACTGCTTCTTGTAGGGAATCAAAGGTCTTCACTCCTTCTGGCAAGATGATTTTTATTCTTGCAGGAAAAAGAATTTGAACTTTAATATTGGCTTTTTTCAAGGACGTAATTAGAGGAACACACTCCTTTCTATCACTGTAGAGGTGTAGTCATTGTCCAAACTAATAACATTTTCACTCATCTTGATAGGGGAATTAGTCCAAGCTGATTTCAGCACTAAAGCCTTATCTTGTGAGTAAATAAATCCATTATAGACCTGGGGTTAGATGAACTCAGAGACAAAGCTGGATTTGCCAGGGACCGATGAGCCTTCCAAAAAAAGATGGATTTAGGCATGTTTAGTGCTGATGAAAACCACTTATTGAGGAATTGAATCATGTTAGCACCCTCTTCTTTCTCAGGAATTCCATATATTCTTATGTTATTCCTCCTTGATCTTCTTTCAAGGTCTTCCAGTTTCTCAATTAGCTTTGTGTTTGGTTTCAGAAGAAATTCTTTGTGATGTTCATTTTCTGTCACTCTAGTATCCAGGTCAGTTATTGTTTCCTCTAAGGCAATAATCTGTTCAGATTGTATTTTTACTATTCCATTTAGAAGTTCCAGTTGTTTACTGCATTCTTGTTTGATGATATCCATTTTGTTTTTGAATTTGTCCATTTTTGTGACAGTTCTTGGATGTTTGTTATTATAAGATGTAGTTCTTTCTTCACTGCACTCTCCTGGTGTGGGTTCTTCACGTTGCTCATGTTTTTAGTGACAGTTCTTGGATGTTTGTTATTATAAGATGTAGTTCTTTCTTCACTGCACTCTCCTGGTGTGGGCTCTTCGAGTTGCTCATGTTTTTAGTGACAGTTCTTGGATGTTTGTTGTTATAAGATGTAGTTCTTTCTTCACTGCACTCTCCTGGTGTGGGTTCTTCACGTTGCTCATGTTTTTAGTGACAGTTCTTGGATGTTTGTTATTGTAAGATGTAGTTCTTTTTTCACTGCACTCTCCTGGTGTGGGTTCTTTGAGTTGCTCATGTTTTTAGTGACAGTTCTTGGATGTTTGTTATTATAAGATGTAGTTCTTTCTTCACTGCACTCTCCGGTGTGGGTTCTTCACGTTGCTCATGTTTTTAGTGACAGTTCTTGGATGTTTGTTATTATAAGATGTAGTTCTTTCTTCACTGCACTCTCCTGGTGTGGGTTCTTCACGTTGCTCATGTTTTTAGTGACAGTTCTTGGATGTTTGTTATTATAAGATGTAGTTCTTTCTTCACTGCACTCTCCTGGTGTGGGTTCTTCATGTTGCTCATGTTTTCAGTGACAGTTCTTGGATGTTTGTTATTATAAGATGTAGTTCTTTCTTCACTGCACTCTCCTGGTGTAGGTTCTTCACGTTGCTCATGCTTTAGTGACAGTTCTTGGATGTTTGTTATTGTAAGATGTAGTTCTTTCTTCACTGCACTCTCCTGGTGTGGGTTCTTCACGTTGCTCATGCTTTAGTGACAGTTCTTGGATGTTTGTTATTATAAGATGTAGTTCTTTCTTCACTGCACTCTCCTGGTGTGGGTTCTTCACGTTGCTCATGTTTTTAGTGACAGTTCTTGGATGTTTGTTATTATAAGATGTAGTTCTTTCTTCACTGCACTCTCCTGGTGTGGGTTCTTCACGTTGCTCATGTTTTTAGTGACAGTTCTTGGATGTTTGTTATTATAAGATGTAGTTCTTTCTTCACTGCACTCTCCTGGTGTGGGTTCTTCACGTTGCTCATGTTTTTAGTGACAGTTCTTGGATGTTTGTTATTATAAGATGTAGTTCTTTCTTCGCTGCACTCTCCTGGTGTGGGTTCTTCGCGTTGCTCATGTTTTTTAGTGACAGTTCTTGGATGTTTGTTATTATAAGATGTAGTTCTTTCTTCACTGCACTCTCCTGGTGTGGGTTCTTCACGTTGCTCATGTTTTAGTGACAGTTCTTGGATGTTTGTTATTATAAGATGTAGTTCTTTCTTCACTGCACTCTCCTGGTGTGGGTTCTTCACGTTGCTCATGTTTTTAGTGACAGTTCTTGGATGTTTGTTATTATAAGATGTAGTTCTTTCTTCACTGCACTCTCCTGGTGTGGGTTCTTCACGTTGCTCATGTTTTTAGTGACAGTTCTTGGATGTTTGTTATTATAAGATGTAGTTCTTTCTTCACTGCACTCTCCTGGTGTGGGTTCTTCACGTTGCTCATGTTTTTAGTGACAGTTCTTGGATGTTTGTTATTATAAGATGTAGTTCTTTCTTCACTGCACTCTCCTGGTGTGGGTTCTTCACGTTGCTCATGTTTTAGTGACAGTTCTTGGATGTTTGTTATAAGATGTAGTTCTTTCTTCACTGCACTCTCCTGGTGTGGGTTCTTCACGTTGCTCATGTTTTAGTGACAGTTCTTGGATGTTTGTTATAAGATGTAGTTCTTTCTTCACTGCACTCTCCTGGTGTGGGTTCTTCACGTTGCTCATGTTTTAGTGACAGTTCTTGGATGTTTGTTATTATAAGATGTAGTTCTTTCTTCACTGCACTCTCCTGGTGTGGGTTCTTCACGTTGCTCATGTTTTAGTGACGGTTCTTGGATGTTTGTTATTATAAGATGTAGTTCTTTCTTCACTGCACTCTCCTGGTGTGGGCTCTTCGAGTTGCTCATGTTTTAGTGACAGTTCTTGGATGTTTGTTATAAGATGTAGTTCTTTCGTCACTGCACTCTCCTGGTGTGGGCTCTTCGAGTTGCTCATGTTGAGATCTCCAGAAGAAAACTTCTTGACAGGAATAATTAAAAAATTCTCTTGAGTATGTATTCATTTTTAGAAAAATACTAAAGTGTTTATGTTAATCTATGTTTTAGTATACTTTCAGCTAGATTCTACTAACAATTAAAGTATATTTCCTGTCAGGATATTAAAATCTAAGCAGAGCTATGGATTTCTGCTGCTATCAGACTGGTATCTTTGCCACACCCCCCATGCTGTATATTTTCAGATTTCAATTGAAACAGTTAAACAGCCATTTTTGCACCAGGCTGTAGAGCTGCTTGAAAAAAAAAAGGGGGGGGGTGCCCCTGCAGGAAGGCCTAAATCTGCCATTGGATAATCTTGGTATGCACTGATTTTTATAAATGATTTGATGAGCATGAATTATTCTTCTTGTTTTCATGTCTAATCTATCTAACACCTTTTGGGGCCAGTCAAGTCATGACAAAACTGTAAGGACAGGAAAAGCAAATTGGTTTATAGCTTGAGCTTTTTCCTAGATGCCAATGCTGCATTCAGGATTAATTTAAGTCTTCTAAAATAGTCCTTGTTGAGTTTTATTTGCATTTGTTCCTGCTTTATTGTTAATCCTTCATCAGTTCCTAAATATTTATATTCTCTTTCTTGTTCAAGTTCTTTTGTATGACATTCTTGACCCAAATTGCAGTGGCAACTGGTGACTTCAAATCAAAGAGGGGCTGCTGGAGACAGGTGGATGGGTGGGGTCAATGTGAAGGGGTGTGGCCAGCTACAAAGGGGAGGAGCTATGCTCAAAACCACAAAAAACTGTAGCTTTAATTAAATACGCTGCCCTGGGTGCCAAACCATCATTATGAGAGTTCAATCCAGACAAAATGAAGTGTAGAAGAAAAAAAATATTTCAATGCATTGGCTGCATGACAGCTTACTCAATATCTAGATGGAAACAAAAAGGTTGTGAGGAATGAAAAAATAAATTACTTTTTAAATACATTACTGGAATGCCAGTCAAAATCAAGTATAGGAAAAACAAGCAGCACTCAACTCAAACCACTTCTCCTTGCACTGCAGTTCTAGTTATAATTTATATTCAGCTTTATTAAAGTACCAAGTAACATGTTGAAAGTAGCAATCTCTGTGATACCCCCACTTGTAAAAATGCTTCTTATCCAAAAAAGACCTGCTGCCTGACAGCTAT
This sequence comes from Protopterus annectens, assembly GCF_019279795.1. Lineage (NCBI taxonomy): Eukaryota > Metazoa > Chordata > Ceratodontiformes > Protopteridae > Protopterus > Protopterus annectens. The sequence goes on along the minus strand of NC_056744.1, from coordinate 523,500,980 downwards.
CTACTTGTTTCATGGGGAAAACATGATCAAAGTAAAACATTAAAAGCAAACAAGAAACAAGCTCAAGATATATTGCTTACAGGATTACTGTACAGGTAATGGACCACACATGATAGATTGGCATTCTGTTTGGTTTACAGAAAAAGCCTGCAAAGATGACGGCAAGTCTCCAACAAATGTAATGAGCTTCTTAAAATAATGTAATACTGTCCTTTATTACAAATACTGTCATATGCATTTCAATACCCAAGGCTTATACAATATCTAGTTATGTAAGTATTCTCTGCATGGCAACAACAGGAAGGCTTTTCATGTTGGCAATTCTTTAACAGTATGCTTATTAAAACTTACTTGCATCTTACAATCTCAGACAAGCTTACCTGATGGTCATTAAAGCATTGCTACTTAAACACAGAGCAACAGGCACTTTCTGAGTAATAATAAGCATAAATCAACAGTATAAAAATTACAGAAACCAGAACATTCTGCAAAATGAAGGACAGTATAAAAGTAGCACTTGTGTCTACCTTGGATGGGGGAATACTCTGCATATTTACACTGCATAACTGCTCCTTGCCTTGCTTGGACACATCCAGAGTTACTACATGAGGGAGTGGGGTGCAACAAGTATGTCACAATTTGAAATACCTGTGGCTGACTGTGATGGCCCTGACACATTTGTCATACCTCTCAACCTCAGAACAAGAAATATGGACAGAGCCATACATAGAAGTGGGACAAAGGCCCAAAAATAAGGACAATTTTTAAATATTGCTCTTATAAACTTAGAAAGATAATAGAATAGTAGGTCTTGCATTAGTATGAATTTTCTGAAAGGTACAAAATCTGATACTCAAACGTCTGTCATTATTTTCAAACTTCAGTCTTTAATGATTTGCCACTAATTTGCCAAAAAAACAAAAACAAAAGTTTATGAAAAATGGACCAAAAATGTGATGCAAAAATATAAAATAGCCACACAATACAGCTGGGAACCAGTCAAAGAAGGGATATATTTTTTAATATTAGTACTGCTAATTTTTGCATGCTGACAAAATAAAAGAATCTACATGCATTTCTGAAATAAAAGTAATCTATAACACTGATTATTACAGTTATTTCTTAATTGTAAGCCCACCACGTTTTCTTCCAAAATTGCCATTTTGCGGCAGGATTATTAGTGGAAGAGCAACATTTTGAGCCAAAATCGGGGACAGTTGAAAGGTTTGGATATGCCTAATTCTATAAAGCAATTTATTTGCATGTACTTCTCAACCTGTTAATGCAGGAAATCTGGACAAGGCCAAATATACTGAAGGAACAATTGATAGAATAACAGGTCTTGCTTTAGCATGCATTTTTCTGAAGGTTATGAAGTCTGAAACTCAGTGTCTGTCATTATTTAGTGACTTTAATTCCTAAATTATTTGCCAGAAAACCACAAATTTTATAAGGAACAAACCAAAAATAAGAAGCAAAAATCTATTAATTCTGTGAAAATCTGGACAGTTGAGAGGTATAGTTCAGCTGGGGCTGTCTTTGAGTATGCCGCCCTTTCCCCTCACAACATCATGGTCGAATGGAGCCACCCCCCCCCTGCAGCTATTCCAATGAACCATTACTTGGCTATTTCACCCAATTTACCATAAACACTAATGTGCATACTGCTTTACTTCTACGATGATTTGGACTTCATTTGAAAGTTTTATTTTGCATTTTACAGCACAAACACTAAGACATCTGCTAAATAAAGCAATGCAATCTCACAATGAAAACAGACTTAGCATTAAAACTTCTCTGCCCTTGAAACTCACATTCATTGAAACAGCATTGAAACCCACATTCAAAGAAAATACATTTTGCCAGTGGCAGATAAAGATTAACTTTGGACTGTTTTCAAATCATAGGCCCCTTGCACATGAAACATACACGTGGTCTTTGATACACCTTCCTGATTGTATTAAATTATATTCCTTGTACAATATAGTACAGTTGTTAGAGGGCATTTTAAATTGTTTTGAACATTTTTCCAGTAAACAATGAAACAAAATGCATGCACCAATAATGACAAAATTGCTCAATTCAGAAAATGTTTTCAGTAAACAATGAAACAAATTGCATGCACCAATAACGCCAAAACAGGCCAATTCAGAAGATTTCTATCATAAAAGTCTACTCAGACTTCTGCAGTCCACCAGTATCAGTAAATATGCACAATCTCTGAAGAAGAAAATGTCATCTAAATAATTCCACATTAAAGAAATCTGTAACTAATGAAGAGGTTGCTGCTAGCAAACAACTTTATATTTCATTGTTTCATCTACAACTAAAGTGCCTGTTGCCCTTGAGGAATAAATTGCCTGAGTTGCATTAAAAAAATAATAAGCTAGTAATATTGCAATAGGGAATGGATGGCAAACTGATAACAGGTTCATAGTTACTAGGTATCTTCACCAAAAAGGACTGCGGCATCCACCCCTTTACAATACAGTATGAGCAATGCATCTACCTACTGTGGGAGTAGAACTCACAGCCTTCTGCATCAAAAGCAAGTACACTACCTATTGTGCTATTAACAACGCAAGCAGACTTGGCATAAGCAGCACTAAGCTTTTGTTCCCCATGCAGCTCTCAGCATCTTGTAAAATCTACTTGACACTCAGCTGCATCTCTGAACATTGCAGCACAAGAAATCTGGAAAATCCAAAATTTTTTTTTGGGGGGGGGGGCAAACGACCAATACATAGGGACACATTTTAAACATTGTTTGTATAATGTTGGAAAGATAGAATAAAATGCTGTGTTATCACCATACATTTCACTGCCAAGTATCGAACCCAGGACCCTGTGCAAAAGAGTCCGAACAACATACCACTATGCCAAATCATCTGTTTTATGAAAGAAAAGAAGACTGAAATATAAATGGCTACAATTTAGTGAATACAGGTCTCACCATAGCTGTCAACATCTTAGCACAAAACACCTGAACAAAGCCAATAATGGAGGAATACAGACCCCAAACATATTCAGTGAGTTCAGTTATCACCATAGCTCTCAACCTTGCCACAAAAAACTTGGACAAAGCCAATAATAGGGGAATACAGTCCAAAAAATAGGGACAAATATCAATTGAGGACACCAGAGCAAACCCAGGGAGAACATGGAGACTCCACACAGACGGCACCCCAGCCAAAAATTAAACCAGACAACCTGTAGCTGTCACACAACAATGCTACCACTGCACCACTGGTTGTGTTAAATAACAAGCAAACAGAAACCACAGATTTTATGAGGAACAGAACAGAACAAATATGAGGCAAATACAAATGGTGGTGTGTAGGGAAATCAGGCTCTTGTCACTTGGGCTGAAGGTACAGTGTTCAAGCCTTATTCTCTACCCACCACCATGTAGCAACTGGGGCATTACACACACACACACCTCCATGGCAGCTAATTCCCATAGTGGTCCTCTGCAGCAGCCTGATGATTCCCTGTCCTCCATAACAGCCTGCACAGGCTTTCTGGGTCTCCCTGTGAGATGCGAGGAGCCTGCGGGTGGTTGTCACTCACCGCACAGACCTCTGGGCTGTCAGGGCAGAGTTCCCTGCCTTCCTTATCTGGAGTTCAGGAATGAAGCACGCATGCGTGTGTGGAGTTCTGGACTGCCTAACACAGCAGTCAGAAACTAAGCATGCATGCTTGGAGTTTTAGGACTACTCATAAAATGTATTTTACATTTATAGTTTATTTTCTATAGTGGGGGAATTTAGTTTATTCTTTTTACAGCTGGGGAGGCTGCAGTCCTGCAGTCCTATAGCACGGGCCGCCCCTGCCAAATTGATGGTTTTTTTTGGTGCTACAGCTTTCTTGCAGGTCCATGATGATTCATTCCATGACCTTGCAGATAAGGCTGGTCAGGCTAATGATTCTTTAGTTCCTGAGGTCCGTGGATGAACCTCTTTGTGCAAAGGGATTATGGCAGCTGCTTTCCATTCTGCTGGGATGAAGCCAGTACTTAGTCTGTGATTGAAAAGTATGCCCAATAGTGATATGTATTCCTGTTTTAACCCATGTAGAACACAGCTCAGGATGTTGTCTGGCACCATACAGGCTGTGTTTATGGCCTTGGAGAAGGCATTTGAGACCTGCTGCTCAGAGCTACTATGTGGGGGACAGTTGTTAGGGATGCTTTGGGATATGTATGGGGTATGTATGGTGGGGACAGAGGAGTGAAGCTATCACTGAACCTGGCAGCCAGCAGGTTTGATATATCCATAAGTTATATATATGTAGTACCATTAACTATGAGATCAGCGCATATCTGGTCCTTACCTTTGAGCTTACGGATGTAACTAAAGAACTCCTTGTGGTTATCCTTAGCTAGGGAAGCTAATTTGGATTCATAGTTCGCTTTGGAAGACTTCAGTAAGAGACTTATTTGCTTGTTTAAGTTGAGGATGGAGTGTTTCCAGTTTTGAGATCGTTCCTTCCTACTCTTAGACAGCAATTTCTTTCTCCTGTTGTATAGCCTATTAATGGCAGTTGTCCACAAGGCAGGTTTGTTTTTCCATGAAGATCTTGCTTTAGCTCTATCAGTTATGGCAGAGTCAATACAATTGTACAGGTGCTTGTATAAAGCATTGGTGTATAACTCGGCATAGGTGTCTGTTCCATCAGTGGTGGGAGAGGCTATGAAGCTACTTATGCCATCATGTAAGAGGTTGTAATTGGCCTTGAAGAAGTTTTTTAGTTTAGTTGTTGTTAAGGGGGGTCTTGTGTTATAGTTTGTAAAACGAAATGCCCAAGGTCTGCAGAGACTCTGACTGGCTAGAAATGTGTCAATGGTAAAATCATACACCAAGCAGTTTACACTACCACATAATCAGAGAGCTCAGTCATGTCTGTCTTCATATAATCCATTGAAGTACATCTCAAGTCGTTCATACAAACATGGACTATGACAAAGTCATAACAGTACCTGTTGTTGAGAGACTTGAGTGTGTGATGTGGCAGATCCTGGCACCTGACAGACAGCTGACTGTGACCTTTTCCTTATCCAACCTGGTGAGAGGAACATGTGTGTGTCTCACAATTGAATCGCCTATGACAAAGATGTTTGTTTTTGTGTTGTGCCTTAGGGTTTGACTGGGTACACACTGTTGTGTGATATATTATTTGTACTTTGTTCTAAAGAGGATGTAGTATGTGAAGCATGCTTATGTTTGTTTGGGAGGTCTCTGATGTTTAGGTAAGCTTCTTTAAGGATCTTCACATATGTAGATTTATGTGTTGCTGGTTTGGTAGTTGCAGGAGGTGAGGTATGCATGACAACCTGCTTAGTATCAGATGAACTGACTAGTAAGTGAAAGAGCCTGGATTCTAGGTTCTTGATACAGATGCATCTCTCACATAATGAATGTATGTGGACTAGAAGAAGTGGGTTATCTGTGTACATGAGGCAATTGCTACATTGCACACAAAACCAAAAATGATGGACCCAACAAAATGGCAGCAGTAGAACAACAATCACAGATTAGACTTTCAGCAGCTTCCCATAATTCTAGATGTTAATCTTTTTACTGAAACAGCAGCTTAGACACACTCATCTCTGCAGGCATGTATGCATGAACAAACACTGACTCATTAGCCTCTTCATGGTGAATTTAACATGACCATTTGTTTACACTAAAATGAATGATCTTAATCCTCATCTGAAATTAATTATTTAGCACCCAAGGATAAACTAAATTTTATACACATATGCTGCCTGACACTATTGTGCTCCATAAGACAATAGAACGGACATCACATACATAGTACTGCCCCTCCCCCAGCTTCACAGGAACATTAGAAAAGCTTCTTATCACACCTCACTCCTACCATCTGAGCACACGTATGGTAAAACAAAGGACTTTTAGAGCAACTCAGAAAATCTCAGTATATGCAGTTTTTAATGTATACATACAAAATATATCTTAGTTCTTGTTGTGTTGCCCTCTGAACTCATAAAATATAGATGTCTCCATGTAATCTCTATCGGTATGCCAATGACCCTGGGTTAACCTATGGCTGCCCTGGGTTTTTGAACACATTTCTTCAAATTGATTTTGTATAACTTTTTATAAAGATTTGCATTCGATTTTCATTAAATATTTAGATTTGATTCTTTTTGGTGATCCGACTAGCCAGATATTTACTAACATATTCTTCTTTACCATTGTAATATATTATATATATCATATACAGCATCTTAAAACATAATGTGCATAATTTTGTGCGCATCTCTACTTTCCTTGCCTTTGTAAAATTATATCAAATGCATGTACGGACTATATGAACTCTGTATAAAACAGTTTGGTATGTTGTTCATTTATGTGAAGCTGCGCTGTGAGCCTGGGTTGTGCCAGAAAAGAGTCAGTTAGACCAGTCTATTTACTCGGTCAACAAATAGCAAAAAAATAAATAAAATAAAGTTGCATATAGTAATAGTAACGATACTGTTAATGTCAATGTATCTTTTCCAATATAGTGAACTTCTGAAAGCTCTCCAGGCATGTAGCTCTTGACCTGATTATTTGTAAGTGGCTAATACTATGGTCAATGTATTTTTATTCGTGGACTATGACAAATATTAGGTAATACAAGTATATTTCAAACTGTTCCATAGACAAAAATAATTTACTATAAAAACCTTTTTTTAAACAAGATGAATTATAAAGATCTGATGCAAATCTGGTGATTTCTGTTACATATCAAAACAAATATTTAACTGAAAGACACTTTATATAATTAAAAGGCTTGGAATATTTTGGTGGATGATGAGAATGTCAAAAATGATATTACATATGGCCGCAAGTTTTTTTTTTATTATTGCAGGTGTAAAATATTTCTGATTACCCATGCACAACTTTTTACCAGACTACCAATGTATTTGCTATAAGATGTTGGGGCACATTGGAAGCTTCCTCATGTGGCAAGTACAATATCTGTAAACAGATATTTACCATCAGTGGCATTATTTTTAATATACTCAGGGCCAGATTCCAAAAGAGATGCTCTCTGTGGAAATCTGTCCTGATACAGAAAGACTTGATCTGAGTGTTACTGAATTTCTCTGGTGTAAGGCCTATCTAAAAGCAGGCTTACATTGAAGGCATGGTTCTAAAACAACTGCTATCAGTCTGCTCTTAGACTAAGTGATCACTTTCATTGTGAACAAGTCTTTTGGAATTGGGCCCACAATTTATTTTCTGTTGCTACAGCAATCTTGTCAACATTGATGAAACAAACAGAAAATCCAGTACTAGAGTTCAGGAGCAGCTGATGCATATTACTATTAAAATGCATAGAACCACGTTTCACATGTTTGTAATATCATACCAGTTTTGTTGCAATTGTGTATCAAATCAATTACCAATGTTGCCAAGTATGCAAGTTTAGAAGGATGAAGCCTGACTAAGACTGAGGTGACCTAAATTCAATTTACAGCTCAGATAATTGATTTAGCTGACAGTAATGGAAAATGAATTTTGAGGCACAACTACTTTATAAGCCCCAGTACTGATATTGGGGGCTGTAGTAAAACAGCTGCTGCTTCAGTATGTGGCAGTGACAAAGAAGGATACATAGGTGAGCGCATTTCCATCATGGCGTCATTGTATGTCTCCCACCATGGGACATAGCCCACCACATAAGAGAAAAGTAAGGTTTACAAGTAAAATCCCCATATGCAACATGACACCTTCTCACTGGCCCCATCTCACTGGTAGTTATGCACCAGAGGCACCCAGAGAACTTAGCCATGAGGACTTGGACATCAACCCATTAGTAGAGCTGTTCCAGAAAGAAGATCATCCCTGATGAAGTTCATAGCAGAGTACCACCACAGATCTGGGACCTCCAATGATAGGATTAAGGGAGAATTATTCATAGAAGAGCCTGAAATGGTTCATGGCTAAGAAAAAGTATGTGGTTTCTTTTCTACCATGTTATATATTGGTTGTGCTTTCTTGTCAATTTCAGGTCCTGACTAATACTTTTTGTCACTCTCTTATTATGTGTGTGTGTGTGTGTGTGTGTGTGTGTGTGTGTGTGTGTGTGTGTGTGTGTGTGTGTGTGTGTATAGATATATATAAAATAAATATGGGCCTACTTCATTTGATCAAAAGACCATTTCAGCTAAACACATTTTATCAAAATTTCATTTGATCTAAAACCAGTATTCAAGGCATAAAACTGGGATTTGTCCCCCTCCCCAATGTTGTGCAACCCTGGAGTTAGTATATATAGTTAGGGTGTGGTATGGTGGGTGAAGCCCCATACCTAGTTTCCTTTAAGAAAATAAAATAAAGCAAAAAGTACACCCCCTAACTATATATATATATATATATATATATATGTATATATATATATATATATATATATATATATATATATATATATATATATATACATATATATTTATATATATATATATATATATATATATATATATATATATGTATATACATATATATTTATATATATATATATATATATATATATATATATATATATATATATATACGTACATATATACCAACTCCAGGGTCACACAACATTGTGGAGGGGGACAAATCCCTGTTATTTGCCTTGATTACTGGTTTTCAATCAATTAAAATTTCGATCACATGAGTTTAGGTCAAATGGTCTTTTGATCAAATGAAGTAAACAGTATATACATACATATAAGTTGATTACAGCCTCCTGAGGGATGGTATAAACAGCTTCACAGCCCCCACCTCCTCTGTAAGAACTGGCACCAATATCCAAAACTACACCAAAGCACTATGCAAGCATTTATATCAATGCATGGAATCAGGAATATCCAACAGGCCTAAATCATTCTCCACAAGGAACAGTAAACCTGTCTGGTGCACATCTGCAATAAATAAACTGTAACAAAAATAAAAAAATTGCTGTCCAAGACCAATAAGGAGCAGGTACCCAGTTGGAAGCAATGTCTCCTTAGGAAAATGCCTGGAAGAATGGAAGAATGACCAGCAACCACTTTATTGCATAAAAACAGCAGTCAAGTGCTTTCATCTAGCTTAAAGACTTCTTCAGAGTCTACTAGAGACAATCATAACGCCTTCTTCACATATGTCTGCAACCTCAAAGGAAGCATCCAGATCTGTTTAAAACTGGTGGTCAAGGACACCACATATACAAATGTTGCAGATATAGCAAACTTGCTGACTGACAGATTCAGTGAAAACTTTGCCCCTCCCCCATCAGTAAATCAGGACATTCCCCAGTACCTGTCCCCTTCTTCTTATATCTAGGGAACAAGTCATCACTGCTCTCTCAAAGGCAAAAAATACAGCCTCCATAGACCCGATAAAATCCCAGGCTGCATCCTACGTGAACTCAGGGAGGAACTTGAGCATCATTAGGCACCCTATTCAACCAAGGACTGAGTACTAACTTTGTCCCAGCTGAGTGGAGGACAGCCACTGTCATCTCTTTACACAAAAATGGAGTGTCCACTGATCTGGGAAATTATAGACCCATCAGCCTAACTAGCCTGATCTGCAAGGTCATGGAATGGATTATCATGGACCTCATTAACAAGGATATTGGCAACATCCAAACACTTGATCCCACAGAGTTTGACTTTGTCAAGGGGAGGTCATGTCTGCTAAATTTGGTCAACTTCTTTGAGACAGTCACCAAATTCATGGATGAGGGAAGATGGTGCATACCACCTACCTTGATCTTGCCAAAGCCTTTGACACCAGTGCCCACTCAGGCATAATAGATAAACTCTCTCAACTAGGCATCAATTCATATGTTACCAGATGGGTAGCAAACTGGCACTCTGATAGAACCCATGTAGTCACAATAGGGGAAGCCACCTCAAGCAGTAGACCCATAATAAGTGGGTTCGATCTTAGGGCCTCTGTTATTTGGGATATTCTTTTCTGAGGTGCAGGCCAAAACCAGTGGGTTATGACTGACCAAGTTTGCAGATGACTGCAAGCTGGGTGCTATCATCAATTCCTCTAGTGATGTGGGGATCCTCCAAGAGGGTCTTAGTCAGATAAATGACTGGTGCCAGAAACATGGCCTCAAGCTGAGTAACAAAAAAGGTATCATCACCCCCTTTGGAGAGAGTAACGTCCCCACAAATTATCACATTAATAACAATGTCCAAAGCGCTCAATAAGTCATGAGGGATTTGGGTACTCAGGTTGATAGCAACCTGACCTTTAACTACCATGTTGCTTCCATTGTACAGAAGGCCTTCTGTATAACCCACCTCATAAGTAAGGGTATCTCATTCAGGGACAAGGAGGTCACAACATCCCTGTATTCTTCCTGTATAAGGCTCATTATTGAGTACAATGCCCTTTTCAGCATGTACCTCGCAAAGCACATGCAGCAGCTGGAGAGGCCACAGAGGTTCCTCACCAGGAAAATCCAGGGCCTCAACCATTTACCATGCACAGATAGGCTAAAAGCCCTATCCCTCTACTCAGTTTCATACAGACTCCTCAGAGATGACCTCTGTGAAAGCACTCAATAAACATTTTGGTCTAGTTTGTGCAAGTTGCCCTTGGTTTTGTTTTTTAGTGGATTTTATCCTTGCCTGGTTCCTGGTTTTATCTGTGAAGTTTGTTGTTGACCTGACCTGGGGATGAGTTTCCCTGCTTGTACCTTCACTTTAGGGGAAACCCTGTTGAAAACATTGGGCTTTTAACTCAGTTAATTCAGCAATTTTCTTGTGAAGTGCCTAATGCCAACAGAAGTAACACTTCTTTGAATTCTTCTCCAGAAAACAGTATTCCTCCAGGACAGAGATTCCCCAGTAGTTTAAGCACACAGGGGAGGTCTAATACTAGTAATTTGGATGCTAATCCCCATGCCAACCTCTCCTTCCAGAATTGGCTCAACAGAAAATTTACTTTTGAGCAGAATGGTGGTACGGTCTAACAAGGGGGAACTTTCCAACAGTCTCTGTCTATTTTTAAAAACAAACTGTCAAAGTATAGAAAATTACAAGTAGAAAATGCTTATTTTTTGGAGTGCATTAAAAACAAGCTTGTGTCGAAAGGGCTTAGGCACTGGAAATACCCAACTGGATTGATTGTGGATTCAACTCTACACTGTGAACTTATTGTTCGATAGGCAAGGGTTAGAATTATTAGATCTCCTCATCAAGCATAATCAAAGATCTATTGAAACTTTACATCTTGAGTTAACTGAGCTTGACAAAGTACTAGATGATGATCTGTTGTTCAAACATTCTACCCTAGCCTATAAAAGTTTGCTTGATAAAATTGATAAATTTACTGGAGATGTTAAGTTTTGAAAAGAAAAAAAGTTTGACAGGGATATAAAAGCTTACCAAACTGGGGAAGCATATTCCAAACAACTGTTTAATTCATTTTCGAATTCACACAACACAGATTCTACTACCGGTACTGTAACTCCAGGAGGAGTCACTGATTTTCACCCACCGAATCAGGTCCCTTTAGGGCGGGAACTTCCATGAAGATCGAAGAGAATACGGAATCAGGCACAGCAAGCAAACTACAGGCCCAAGTGGAACCACAGGGACCAGGGTTACCAAGAGAATCCACCATACCAGAACTTGAGAAGACAGCAAGTCAGGTGGAATTAGACTGGTTCGAGGCTACTTATTATATTATATTAGCACTTGTCTTTGTGAGGCTACTAGTTGTAAAGAAGCAGATGAACTTACGGAGTTTATCTTCACACTAGTGAACTCTGAAGGTGACTTTACAGTTTACAACTTTACTCCTCAGTCTTACTCCTCAGTCTTTTAACCTTGAAATTGCCAATTTATCAAGCAAAGGTTTTAAATTTGTCCCTACTAGATGCTCGAGTCTGGTTGAACTTATTTTGGACTTAAAAACCTTTGTTAGGAATTTAAATTTTAAGTTGTTGTTTGATTCTTTTTCTAATGTTGAATGTACTGGTGCCTTACGCAAAAAAAGTGTTTACAACTCTCCCCTTTCTAATTCTTTTAGTATTTCTTGAAAACGTGTGAATTTGAGTTCAGGGCTTTATTAGAACATAAGTTAGAAAATGTTACTTTTAACTTGACTAACAATGAGAGGGTTCTATTGTAAAAACTATGTCAAGACAAATCTTTGCAAGTTATGAAGTCGGACAAAGGGGGAGGGGTAGTAATAATGACTAAGCAAGACTACAGTAATAGAATGACTGTTTTACTTCTTGATGGGGTGATTTATGGAGGAGTCTCCTTGAATTTAGTTAACATTTCCTACTACAAGATAGACCTACAATTGAAAGATATGCAGGACCAAGTACAAATTGATGCAGATTTAGCTAATTTCCTATTTACTAAGCATCCGAGGGTGCCGAGTATTTTCGGCATCCCAAAGATACGTAAGGATAAAAACAACCCGCCCACGGCACCAATAGTGAGTGCATGTGGGTCTAAGACACATTCTTTAGGGAAATATATTGATTTTATGCTTAAGAATGTCCTTAATGGTGAGGAACACATCTGTATTGATTCTTGGCATTTCCTAAGTAAATTTAACAAGTTGCCTTATGATGAAGGAATATCTTTTCTTACTATAGATGTGACAAATCTTTTTATTGTTATTCCACATTCTGTAGGGATTGAATGGTTTGAGGAATTTCTTTACGACAGCCACTGTTTTAGTAATGACCAAGTGGCAGTATTGGTGACCCTTACGGAAATTGTTTTAAAATACAACTTTGTTTTTTTGAAGGACAACTTTTTGTTCATTAAACAGAGGTTGCTATGGGGGCCTCTTGTGCTCCCATTTTCACAAACATCATTATACTTATGTGAGAAAGAAAGTTCCTTTTTATGTCCCCCTACATTAGTAAGTGGAATTTGTATTTACATTATATCGATGATTTGTTTTTCATATGGAATGGGCACAGTAGTAACGTACACAATTTTTTAACACACATAAATGGTACCACTGAGTTTCTTAAGTTCACTTATGCACATAAGCTGTAGGACATTTGTTATCTCTATGTACAGCTTAGTAAGGATTCGGTGAATTCACGATTAGTAAATGATCTTTATAGAAAACCTACTTATTGTAATAGTCTCCTCCACTACCAAAGTAACCACCCACTAAAAAGGGCCTAGTTAAAGGCCAATATGTGAGAATTTCATGGATGGTTAGTAGAGATGAAGACATTCTTTCACAATGTAACCTAATGAAAGAAATGTTCCTCTCTAGGGGGTACCCTACAGACTTGGTTGACAATGTATATAATGAAGTTTGGAAAAAGAGAGATGGTGGCAACTTAAAGCCCCTACTCAGCAATAGAAATGATGATCTGGACAACAATTAAGATACAGACCTTATTTTACAAACTACTAATGTTAAGGATTACACATGTTCTTTTATTACTAGATACTCAGCAGATCACCAAGGTATTTACAAAATTTTAAAGAAGAATTGGAAGATTTTTAATGGTCACAAAGGACTTTTGGAGAAGGTGGGGGCAGAACCACTCATAATTTTTAGGAGAGGGGCAACCATCAAAAATTTGTTGGAAAGGGAGGTCCAAAATGTAACCCAACATGGTTTTTAGTGACCAAAAAATGTGGGTTCTGTGCCCAATGTAATTATATTTTTAGCATTGACAAAATTAAAATCAACCGCACTGTTATTAGATCACAAGGGAGATTCTCTTGTAACACACATGTAGGTGTTTATGCCTCCCTATGTACAAAATGTAAAGGATTTTACATCGGGAAAACTAAGAGGAGACTAAAAGAAAGAATCTATAAATATGTAAGGGACCTTAAACACCACAATTCCGACAGTGCATTGTTTAAGCATGTAGAAAGATATCCTGGCCATGAGTTTAGGTTCTTGTTGGTTGAAAAGGTCCCCCATTACCCTCGGGGTGGTCCATGGAAAGATTATCTTGAATTTAAAGAGTTATGTTGGCAAGTGAGTCGAGATGCCCTTACATTCCTGGGTCTTAATGACCGTCTTAACTTGAGCAGCTTACTGAAGTTGCGTTCTTACACAGTTTAATTTAATTTACTATAAAGTATTTTTTCCTAAGGCACTCATATTTATTCAAAAAATATTTGTGTTGGTTTTTGACACTTTTGATGTTTGCACATTTGGTGATTGAATTTTTAGTTAGTTTAAAGTTTTTTTGCAAGTGTAACTTTAATTAATTTGCATCCTTGATTTTAAGATGTGTTTTATTAGCTGATTGTTTCAGGTGATATTCTCTGAATGGTATTTATATGTCTTCCATTTGAACTTTTAATTATTCTGAAGAACTCGGCTGATTTATGCTGACAAAAGCGCTCATGAAACATTTTGGTCAAGTTTGTGGACGTCGCCTTTGGTTTTGCTTTTTTGTGGATTTTATCACTGCTGCATATCCACAAGTCAAGATCCACTTGAGTAACCCACACGTGCGACCTCAGTCTGGTCTGTGACAGCAACAAGACTTGTTGGCGGGACAGATTTATTTCCCAGAAACTCCCCCATCTATGGAATAGACTCGCTCTTTACATCAAGCAGAGTACCTCTTTACCCCTTTTTAAGCATAACCTGGATAACTGGATGGGAAACAGAAAATATATCCCTGGGATTCTATTAATTTCCCTGCTGGACAGGGGCATTGGGTGCTGATTTGTCTAAACATGGGCTAAACTCTTGGCTAGGTTTATAAGGGCCAATAACCTAGTAACCTGTTAAGATCCTATGATATATCGATATCTAATATATATATATATATATATATATATATATATATATATATATATATATATATTTATATATTTTATATATATATATATATATATATATATATATATATATATATATATATATATAAACACACACACACACACACACACACACACACACACACACACACACACACACACACACACGTATGAATACACACACACACACACACACACACATATACACACATACATAAACAGATAAACAGATACTGCTGTTATATTTAAATGATTTCACAATCCCTTGAAAATCTTTACTGAAATGCCAAGATGTACCAAAAGTGTTCTGTTCTTTATTGTCATTTATTTGTCTATTTATTGTGGTTTCCTGACTTTTCTTTTGACTCAAAAATTTTCTATAGAACTTTATGATTTCCTGGAAGATGCTAGACTGCTTTTTAAATAGATGTAACTTATATGAAGGCAGAAGTATCATGCACAACATCTTCCTGTGTGTTATAACTTTCAATCCACTTTCTAAGCAGTGCCTGTGAGGCAAAAGTGTTATACAGATATGCATTTGTACATCCATAATCAAATAGCTAAGGTGATGGCAAGTTGTCACTGAAGTAAGAAAACCAGTGTCATGGTCTTTTCCTCAGCCAATAAATGTCCCCCTTTCCTTCTTTTTCTCTTAAGGGACAGGTAATGGAGATGAACTTCATTTTATGGGTGGCAGGATATACAATGTGCAGCAGACAAGTAAATGAGAACTTCTAACAGATGTCAAAGTAGCTCCAGTTGCAGAGAAGGTCAAAGGGAACAGATTGCAGTGCTTTACGCACATGCGTAAAAAATGCAGAAGACAATCTGATGAATAACATTTGGGACAGGAAGGAAGAAGGTAAGTGGAAATGAGGCTGTCCAGCAAAGAGATGGATGGATTCTGAAGAGAAGACCTGCATCAGTCATGCATGACTGTCAAAGAAGGTGGTTGAGTGGCATTGAATAGAGACAGATGGTGACAGTTTAGTTGGCACCCTGAACACATGAAGAAAATGGGAAAAAGGAGACTGATGATGATGATGATGATGATGATGGTGATGATGACAATGACAACGATGATGGTGATGGTGATGGTGATGATGATGACGATGATGATGGTGATGATGGTGATGATGATGATGATGGTGATGATGATGATGACGACGACGATGATGATGATGGTGATGGTGATGATGAAGATGATGATGATGATGGTGATGATGGTGATGGTGATGATGATGACGATGATGATGATGATGGTGGTGATGATGATGAAGATGATGATAGCTGATTTGATATGTATATCAAAATACACATACTTATTTTAGGTGATTCTGAGGTGGTTTGTACTTGTGGTAAATAAGTGTACTTGAAATTGTGTAAGTGGCATTGTTTTTGGTTGCATCAGCATGTCATATCAAAAGACTAAGTCTTGCCACATCTGCAATGCTTGAACAATCTCATGTAGTTTAGTTTCTTTTCCAGGCAGATCTGTGACACTGTTTTTTTACTCAACCCCAGGATAAAATATATCCTCAAATATGAACAAGTACCTTTTCGTATCTTACACCTCTTTACTCTCCTTTCATCACTCACTTCCTTACTTTAAACTATCTCTCTCATCTGACTTTCTTTTATAGGTTCATAGCCATAGGTAGGTTCATAGGTAAGTACTAGGCTAGCTGCCATTTTAGGCCATTTTAAGCCTAGCCAATTCCCCTTCAAAAGTGAGAATCAAACCCCTGAACTTTGTGTTTGTGAGGATAAAACCTTAAACATTATGTCAATCCCTGGTGCTCCAGAGGATGTAAATGCTGGGTCCATGTCTTTTTTTTTTTTTTTAAAGAAGCCACTGCATTTTTCTCGCATGTAACCTGGCTAGGTAAGTTGCAAGGGTCACAGAAGTCATGAACCCTAGGATCCTGAGAAATTTTCTTGCAGACATGTGAGAATGGAGAAGCTTGAGAAAGATTCTAAATAAAAATCCACCCCTTCTTGTGTCACAAAAGCCTTTTGAAGATGTGTCTCTAAAAGCCAGCCAAAAATCCTGTGAGATGGAGAGAAGGAGGATTTTGCAACATTTATCTGGAAGTCCGAATAGATCAGAAAAGACATAACTTAGGTTAATGGCTCTTGCCATCTGGATTAAGAATGTGCAAAGGTTAAGTAATAAGGAAATATATGAATGCCATTCATTCTGCAATGAACTACAACTGTGGCTAGACATTTCATGAATTCCCTTGGAGCTACAAGACAATCCAAAGGTAAAGCAGAGAAGTTCAGAACTTTCTTGTAGCTGTGCAATCATTTCAAAATATGCCATTACCTTGTTTTTTTTTCTTTTACTTCATATAGCAATTCCTGTTTGTATTTTACTAACTTACCTTTAATTTCTCTATAAAGTGGCTACATTTTATCTGTATATTAAATCATTCTGATATAAGTTGTATCTATTCTTAACCAATGTTTTTACATGCTCCTTAATTTGGTATAATTATTTAAACAGTAGATGTTTTTGCATTATTTTTCAAGGTAGTAAAATTATTGTTTTATAATAACATAATTTAACATCTATATCTTCAATGTATATATTCTAAATAGTTTACTATCTGTCCACTCTTTCCTCTATCTAGGAGTGATTCTCTCTACTGGCACCTCATAAAGTTTGATGCTATTTAACTAAAAACACCCACATTTCGTATCTTAAATTGTGATGTATGCACCCCACCTTTTCTAGTTCTTAACTGCCTGTCTCAAATCTATACTTTTTAAATAATGTACTTTCACCCCTTCAATGCAAACTTGTATTTACAAATGTCAGTTTATACCTACGTTCAAATGAATTACAATTGTTATTTTACAACCTTGTACACATCATCTACTTCCTCAGTGCAACTAATCCTCTGTACAAGTTGTCCCTATTCTAGTATATATGTATGTATATAATGCATGTTCCACTATTTTTTTTGATTGTATCCTACTACGTTTTACTATGTAATATTACTTTTCTGCTTATTGTTACTGTGTATTATGGAGCTTTTCTCACCGGGCCTCCACTGAAAACGGGGTCCTTGAGCCCAGTGGACCTCCCCAGTCATCAAACTGGAAATAAATAATAAATAATAAATAAATAAATTGTTCTTAAAATGTTTTTGTAAAAATTTAAAGTTTTTCTTCCTGGGCCTCCACTGAAAATGAACGTGTGCCCAGTCGGACTTTCTTGGTAATTGAATGTAAATACATAAAATAAATAAATTACTAAAGCCTTACTTCATTGTACTTTTCTAATATTTTATTACCTAAAGACTAATTATTTCTTCAAACCATTCAGAACTGTCATTGAAAATGACATTGATCTACCGAGATGGCATTACTATGGCATTTTTATGAAATAATTTTCTTTTAATTCCTGATATGCTAGGGGGGTTAATTTATAGACAGACTTGTCACAGCATAGGAGGAACTGTGTCAAAAATATAGTTGTGGTATTGTCGTTTTTTTCTGTCATGTGTAAAGGTATTTTGCTTTCCTGCTTGTGTGTTTTCATCATGTAAAGTGGGCTTTGTGATTCTAAAATATGATGTTTTTACAATATTTAATACATTTAATAAACTTATGTTTGTATTTTATGTATCCCGAGCACCTGCCAGGTAATTCCTGATTCTGAGTTATGTGGTTCTGTATTTTGATGATGCAGTAAGGAGGGTACACAGCATGTAGAAGATAGTCATGTTTTGTGTAGTCTGCAGCAGATTTCAACACAGTGACACAGACTATAACACAATCAATCACACAATCAGACAATAAATCGGTAAATACTTAGATGCATTTGGATTCAAAGCACAAGTTTCAGAATTGAAATGGAAGAGGATAAGACTCCTAGTTGTGTATAATGCTTGGCATACAGTGTAATGACAGGGGTATAACACTGTAATACATAGTTTACCTAAGGATGATCACTCATAGGAAAAAACGTGACAGCATGTGGATCACTGCAGTGACAGTCTACAATTAAGAATGTTTGTGTGTATTTTGCATTGACTAAATTAGGACTGGAATGAAACATGCTTATTGAAATTAAAGGGCTTTTAGGCAAGCCAGAATCTCTACCTGTAAATGGGACTACATACTGAGGCAAAGCCTGATGGGAAGCCAGACTACCTGCACTACCACATTCCATAACAGGTGGAGCAGTACTGCATCCTGGGACTGTGCACATGCATGGTACTGTGGAGAGTGAGCCATCCCCAAACTCATATTCAGATGGTTTGCAAAGCTGTCTTAAAAAATAAATGTAATTCCCTGGTGGGTTAGTTGTTGCTCATGTCCATCCCTAGTCTTGGGTGGGGAGAAGGTAAGTATAACATCAATGTCACCCTATAGGTAATGCTCCTGTGATGGAGAGCATCAGTGTCATGCAACTCCACCTGTACATCATACTTGGTTCTCCACCATCAGTACCTGACCTGACAAACAGATGGAGTTGCGGTACGTGAATACTGCTGCCTCGCTGCATCCATTAGAACATTTGGGCCATGCTCAGAATAGCTAGTGAGTTTCAATAGTATAGAAAGTTATAGCTTCTCAAAACATTTTCCTGTCTTACTAAGACTCACATCAATTCAATACTTTGAGATATGACAACAAAGGACACAGATTCAGGTAATAATTAGACAGGTGCTCACCATGTAGTATATATAATCACATGTTTACTAAATTAAATATAGCTCCACTGATGCTACCTTACCTTACTTTACCTCTACTAAATCCTCACCTCAGATTACTAAATATCAATCTCCTAATATTATTTTGCATTAGCCAGTGTCTTCCTCCATAAGCATTTGAAATTGTTGAGATTTATTCTCTGCTGATAACTGTTATTTCCAACTAAGCTGTCTCTGAATATGTATGTAACTTTTATATTGTTTTTCTGTAATTGCATGTAATTGTATTAACAATTTTAACTGCTGTTTCCTGCTGGAGCTTTTCTCCCCGGGCCTCCACTGAAAACGGGCTCCATGCCCAATGGACTTCCCCGGTAATCAAACTGCAATAAATAAATAAATAAATGTAACTAACATAAAAATATTATATTTTGGAACCAGAAAGACCACTTTATATGATGAAAGCATAATTAAAACAAAGAAAGTGGTAAAAAACGTTGAACCTAATCTTTAAAATGGTCCTTGACAACAAGTAATGCAATTATCTTCTCCAAGTCTTAAGTGGAAGTCAGTTTGTTTTATGATATTGGAAAATGTTGAATAGGAATTTGAAAGGCTGTGTTCAGATGATACATTCTGGTAGTTTAACTGGAGATCTTAAAAGAGAAAAAAAGGTTGAAATTACTTTTACTGATTCATTACATATGGAAATCACTAATGTTTGTTTCCAAATTGATGCCACAGTCTCTTCTCTTGGTCTACATTTAATTTGAATTCTAAAACATCTTGGCAATTACAACAGCTGTAAAGTGTTGCAGTTTACAGAAGTTCACTTCCTACAGCAGCTCAAGGTCATTCTATTAACACATCCATGCATCCTACGGAAACCTGTGGGCATCTAATAGCGCCAGTTCTTATTTCCATGAATATGTACAGAAACGTGCTATGTACAAGCTTTTGAAAGTTTTCATCTTTAAAGTTACATGATAAGCAATACAGCAGCACTGATAACTTGTAATCTCCCACCCACCTTAAACCTGTGTGCTAATATTAACCTTAGTCCTGTCCCAGACACCAACTCTACATATTAGTTTACTAAAAATATTTTTTCTAACAGTACTACTTCCAAGACAACACATGATCTTGTGTTTTTTTTTTTTAACTGGGATTTTCTTATAAAGTATTGTTTGATTTCAGTGTTTTCTGATTCACTATTTTTCCTAGTCAGTGTTTGTGATTTCAGTCGTTTCCATATTTTTTAGCTGCAGTCTTTTGTATTTTCTACATATCTGTCTATATCTAGATCTCTCTATCTATAACTATCTAGATGTCTATATATATATATATATATATATATATATATATATATACATATATATACATATATATATATGGGTCTAGTGCTTTTCATCAAATACCATGTATTAAAAAAGAGCAGTAGACCGCTTAGTTACGTGAAAGTGCACTTATTTGAAAGTGCACTTTCGCAAACTTAGCTTCTATGAACGGATCGCACCACAGTGGAGGACAGCAGGAAAATGTGCTATGTCCTCCACTGTGGTGTGGTAGTTCATAGGTTCATAGGTAGCTACTAGGCCATTGGCCCTGGGGCCTATACAAGCCCAGCCAAAAAGGTACCCTGGCTTTTGCCACCCAAAAAAATTATTTTCCTGTGCCACTGTTGAGCAGAGCCACAGAGGTGATCCCCGGGGTGCATTTCCTATTTCCCATCCAATCATCAAGATTTTTCTTGAAGAGTGCTAATGAGGAACTTTGTTTCATATAGATAGGTAGTTTATTCCAGAGTATGGGAAGTCTCTGGGACAGGAATCTATCCCTCCGGCATGTTCTGTTTATTGTGGTGACAAGATTTAGGTCCCTAGAGCGTGTAGCTCAGAGGGATTGAGATTTCTTTAAGTGGAGCATGTCCAACAGCTCTGGGTTTGACATAGCTTTGTATGTTAGGCAGAGATCACCTCTGAGTAGGCGATATGTGACGGAGTAAAGCTGGATTTGTTTGAGACGATCAGCATAGGGCATCTGTTTGAGGCCGGTAATCCTCTTTGTGAGGTATTTCTGTGGCCTTTCCAGTTGTTGGAGATGTCTTGTGAGGTACATGCCAAAAGGGGTGTTGTACTCTATAATGGGTCTAATGAGTGATGAGTAGAGGGGAACAATGACCTCTTTTTTTCTGGATGAGAAACCTTTTGTGATGAGGTGTGCCACGTAGAAGGATTTCCTGACTACTGTGGCGATGAGATTATCAAAGGAGAGACTACTGTCCACCTGTGTCCCAAGGTCTCTTATCATACTTTTGGTGTTAAGTATACTACCGCCTATGTTGTAGTTCACAGGTACAGAGTTTTTACCAAAGGGGATGACAATGTACTTTTTGGCATTGAGCTTGAGGCCATGGCTTTGACACCAGGCATCTGTCTCAGTGAGGCCCTTTTGTAGGATGTCCACATTGCTAGGAGTTTCGATTATGGCACCTAGTTTGCAGTCATTTGTGAACTTCATTAGCCAAAGACCTTCTGTGTTAGCCTGTACTTCAGAGAAGTAGATACCAAACAGGAGAGGTCCCAGGACTGAACCCTGTGGTACTCCGCTTGTCACTGGTCTGAAGTCTGATTTGGAGTCTGCTACCTTTCACAGTGTGGGTTCTGTCAGTGAGTCAGTTGGCAACCCATCTTGTGACATAGGGATGTCACAAACCTTAGGGTTAGGGCACGGGTCATGGTAAGGGGATAGCCCTACTTTTATCTTATACAGTAGACCCATATATATATATATATATATATATATATATATATATATATATATATATATATATATATATCATCATTTCTACATGGGGTCAGGGTATCATGTTAAATGTCACCAACTCTCTCGATTCAGTGCCACACTCCTGCCTTCTTCAACACTCATGCCTGACCGTCGCAGATCTTCTTTCCCACAATCCATCCACCTGTTTGCTGGACATCCTTGCTTCCTCTTACTTTCTTCCTGTCTGTCCCAAATCTTCCTCACCAGATTGTCTTCTGCTTTTCTACAAGTGCCCAAACCTCCGTAATTTGTTCTCTTTGATCTTTTCTGCAATTGGAGCTACTTCGGCTTCTGCTCTTATGTCCTCATTCCTTCGTCTGTCCCACAGTGTGCATCATATCACCTTTCTCAGGCACTTCATTTCCATCACCTCTAGCTTCTTCAACTGTTCTGCCTTTACTGCCCAGGTTTCTTTACCATAAAGTAGCACTGGTCACACCACTGTCTCATACACCTTACTTTTTGGCTGTTTTTGCATTCTTCTGCCATAGACTACACCTGATACTCTATGCCAGTAGGCTGCAACCCCTCTAATTCTAGCTTTGACCTCTTCATTGAGACTACCCTTCTCCTCAACTACTCCTCCCAGATAATTGAAGCTGTTTACCTGTTCCACTGTCTTCCCTTCTATCTCTATTCACAGCTTCTTCTGATTTCCCCAGTTTGCTGCCATTTCCTCCATCTTATCTGTGTTTAGTTTCATCCCATGTAACTTCAGATGTGCCTTCCATTCTCCTATCCTTTGCTGAAGTTCTAGCTCAGAGTCTGCCTGTACTGTCACATCATCTGCATGCAGCAGCTTTGTTGATCCATCCCCTTCAACCTGTTTGCTAATGTAGTCCATCACCAGTATGAACAGCAGCAGGCTTAGAGCTGTACCCTGGTATACACCCACACCCACAGGGAACCCCTCTGTGAGGTTGAACACTGTCTGAACTTGAGTCATTGAGTCATAGTACATAGCCTGCACTAATTCTACCAATGTTTCTGGGACTTCAAACCACCGCAGTGTTACCCAGATAAGCTTTCTTGGGACCTTGTCATATGCTTTCTCCAAGTCTAGGTATGCTCAGTTGGACTCTCTCCTCATCTGTAGCTTCTTCTCAAGTTTCTGTCTCAGTGCAATCATTGGATCAGTTGTGCTGCATCCTGATTTGAATCCAAACTGCTCATCTGCCATCTTACGTTCTATTACACTGTGTCTTTGTTTATCAGTCACCATCTCCAGAACTTTCATGCAATGTGATAGGAGTTTGATGCTTCTGTACTGCCCACCCTTGTAAATGTCCCCTTTGTTCTTGTACAATGGCATGAGTTTGCTTATTCTCCAGTCATCTGGGATACGCCTTTTTCTCCACACTGCTATTAGTACCCTCAGAAGCCATTTCTCCCCTATCTCACCCAGCATCTTTATCATATCTGCTGTGACCTCATCTGAGCCTGCTGCTTTTCCTGACTTCATCTTCCTTAGTGCTGTTACTACTACTTCTTCTAGGGTGGGCTCCTCTTCTTCTTTAATTGTAGGCTGTTTCTGGGGTACAGCTTCTGTGGGGTTTTCTTCATTCAGAAGCTGATATAAATACACCTTCTATCTGCCTTTGAAGTCCTCTGGGCTGGTGAGCAGGTTGTTGCTGGCATCCCTTATTAAGGGTGTCTGACTATTCTTTGCTATTGTAACTTTTTTCTTAGCTTCTTTGTTAGCCAACCAGTAGTACTTCCTGGCCTGGTCAGTTGTTTTTGTCTCCCACTTCTTCCTGCACTCCTTTTTTTCTGTTGATGACTTCCTGGACTTCTACATTGCACCACCAGCTTTCCTTATGTAACTTATGTCCATACCTGGCTTGGCCACATATCTTTTCTGTAGTCCTAAAACATGCTGTTTTTAGGAGTTGCCATTCTTTTTCAACTCCACCTTTTTCCTCCTCTTCTTGGGGTGCTAGAGCCCTGAGTAATTCCTTGAACTGTTATACTTTCTCTCTAGTCAACTTCCAGGTCTTCAGCCTGGTCTCTGTTGACCTTAGAGCCTTCTCTGACCACTGTTTGCAGCTGATTGTGGCAGTGGTTTATGCTGTGGGCCGACTGTTTCACTGAGGATGACTTTGCAGTCACGGATTCTGCACTAATACCTTTCCTTACTAGGAAGAAGTCTACCTGAGTTGCATGTTGACTACTCTTACTGTCTCTCTTTCTGAACCATGTGTTGGCTACTATCAAGCCATTTGCCAGACAGAAGTCTAGAATGGCTTCTCCTTCTTTATTCCTGTTGCTCCACCCATGTGACCCAGACAGTCCTCATATCCTGTTCTGTCTGCCCCGATTCAAGTCACACATTATCACCACCAATTCGTGTTGTCCTGCTTTATCTACTAGGTCCTGCAACTGATGTCTGAATGCTCTCTTTTCCTCACTATCACAACTGTGGGGCATAGGCTGCGATCTATCATTACACTGAAGTCTGACTGCCATGAGTCTGTCATTAATTCTGATGATATCCCTTACTGCCTTCTGAAGCCTCTCTCTCACCACAATTCCTACATAATTTCTAGCCTGCCCTCCACCTGAGTAGTAGACCCTGGATCCCAAGCCAAGTGGCTTGTTGCACTGCCCTTCCATCTCATCTCCTGGATACATAGGATGTCCAGCCTCCTCTGTATCATCATGTCATCCACTTTTGAGCTGCATCCTGTCAGTGAATCTACATTAAGTGTAGCAATTCTCAGTTCATGTTTGGCAGGTTGGTTGGTTTTACATCCAGCTTTCGCTCAACAGAGGTATCCCAGTTAATCCAGGCTGGGCAACTAGACACCAGCTTTATGGTGGGCACACACTGGCCAATAGGGGCACATATACCCCTCCCACTGTTAGCAGGGGTCCCTGGCATGGATCAGAGTAGGCCAGGTCCTCAACTCACTTCTGTAACTACCCATGTCCATTTTTTGGCAACATTAGTCAACATAACCGAATCACCTAGAGCCATATTTTACACCACTGAGTGGCTAGCTCACAGTCTGTGATCCATGTTCTCCTATCTTGAGAATAGTGCACACCACAGTAGATGCCCAAAGCAGTTGGTCTGTATTGCTCTTCCCCCTATAGGGCACCATGTAAAGTCTGTGCTCCTGCCCACAGCTCCATTCACTGGTGAGTTTGAGATGGAAACACTCATCACGTTTTTTGGATATGGGAGAAACTCCAGGGTCTCTTTATATCTATATATATATATATATATATATATATATATATATATATATATATATATATATCGTGCTTTGAAGTGGTTTACATGAGGTCTTTTCAGGTCACTTCATTATTTTAAGAAGGATAGGGTTATTTCATTGGCTGTTACTATTTTACTGCTTTATTGCCATATGAGGACATGGAGTGTATATTTACTGATTTTCTTTGTATCTTCTTATTTCTGAAGAAGTTCTTACATATTAAAAGAATGAAAGAGTGCTCAGTTACTGGTTCTGGTGTTGTTCTTTCCTATAGCTGTAGGCGTTTTTTGCCAGGGGTTGGGAGGGTAGCCTAATGGTTAAGGTGTTTTCCTTACAAACATAAGGTGCAGGGTTTGAGTTGCACAAGGGATAATTGACTAGGCTTAAAATGGCTCACAAGAGCAGTTAGCTTAGTACTTATCTATGAAACTATATATATATATATATATATATATTTATATGGATCTACTGCTTTTGTTCAAATTATACTTGGTCGAAAATAATTTGAGGCAGCCCACTTCACTGAAAATGCATTTCACTGAAAATACATTTGGTCAGAAATGAAATATAGCCCCTTCCCCACTGCAGTGCAACCCTGGAGTGAGAATCTAAAGTAAGGTGGGTGAGATGGGTGTAGCCCCCTACATAATGGCAGTGTATGCACTATTATATACATGTTTATTCATTAAAAATACATTGAAACATATAACGTCAGTAAAAACTAGTTGAAAAATGTGGGGAACTATGCCTCCCATACCCACCAATGTGGGGGCTGTGCTTCCTACACTCCCGCTAACTTTATTTTCTCACTCCAGGGTTGCACTGCAGTGGGGAAGGGGCTATTCCATTTTTGACCAAATGGAATTTGACCAAATGAGCTTTCAATCAAATGAGCTTTCAATCACTCTGGATATCCACATTCTACCCCAACCCCCAGTCAAGGAAACCACCGTGAAAAACTTTTCAAAAGCAAACTTCACGTTACCTAAGACCGAGGTGGAAAGGTTCCCAGCCCCCATGCTAAAGGACAACGCTGTCCTAGCTGTTGGATCCCTTACAAAGGCACTCAATGAGCACCTGCAAGAATGCATGGATCATACTATCCCAAGCAAAACAAAGACTCACTCCTCCAAGAAAAGGAAACCAGTCTGATGGACCCCTGCCATAAACAAGCTATACAATAGAAGGAGGAAACTAATGCAGAAAAGAGTAAAATCCCAAGAAGGAAAGAAATCCCTGATCAGTATCAGCAAGAAACTACGATCCCTCATAAAATCATCCAAGGCTAGCTTCGAAAGAAAAATTGCCAAGGACTCCAAAGATAACCACAATGCGTTCTTTAGCTATGTCAAGAATCTAAGTGGAAACTCTCAGATCTGCTTTGAGTTAGTGCAGCATGGCACAAGATACACTGAACCGACTGAAATTGCCAACGTTCTGGCAGACAGGTTCAGTGCAAACTTCACCCCCCCTCTCACCCCCTAAAGGGCCTATAACCATACCAGAAAAATGTAGTGCCCCTGCAATCACTGACACACAGGTTAAAACAGCCCTATCCAAAGCCAAAAATATAGCTTCAGTGGGACCAGATGGTTTCCCAGGCTGTGTCTTACACGAGCTCCAAAATGAACTAACCCCTCACCTAAACACACTGTTCAAACTCAGCCTCTCTACAGGCTACGTACCCATAGAGTGGTGCAGAGCAACAGTTATCCCGCTCCACAAAGGTGGAGCCACAACGGACCCCAGGAACTATCACCCTATAAGTCTGACTAGCCTGGTCTGCAAGGCTATGGAGTGCATCATCATGGAATTCATTAACAGAGACACTGGGAACCTTCAAACTTTGGACCCTACCCAGTTTGGCTTTGTTAAGGGCAGATCATGCCTCCTAAACCTGGTGGACTTCTTTGAGATAGTTACCAAGGCTTTAGATGAGGGAAAGGAGGCCCACACAGCCTACTTAGACCTCGCAAAGGCTTTCAACACCATTCCCCATTCTGGTACTATAGACAAGCTCACCAGCCTGAACATGAACCCCTACGTCACGAGATGGGTTGCCAATTGCTCATGGACAGAACCCACATGGTGAGCTCTAGGTCTAACTCTAAACCAGTTACAAGCAGCGTCCCCCAGGGCTCAGTCCTGGGACCCCTCCTGTTCGGTATATACATCTCAGAGGTACAGACAAGCACAGGAAGACTATGGTTGACCAAGTTGCAGACGACTGCAAACTGGGGGCCATAACTGACTCTCCAGCTGATACAGACATCCTTCAGAAGGGTCTCACTGAGACGGATACCTGGTGTCAAAATCATGGCCTCAAGCTAACAAAGTACCCATGAACTACCACATACGTGGTAGTCCCCTAAATACAGAAAATGTAATAAGGGATCTGGAGACCCAAGTAGATAGTAATCTCTCCTTTCATAATCATATTGCCAAGGTGGTTAGAAAACACTTCTATGTGGCCCACCTAATCACAAAAGGGTTCGCATCTAGAACAAAAGAGGTTATTGTGCACCTCTACTCATCACTCATCATACCCATCATAGAGTACAATGCCCCATTTGGGATGTACCTTACAAGACACTTGCAACAGCTGGAAACACCACAGAAGTACCTCACCAAGAGGATTACTGGCCTTAAACATATGCCCTATGCAGCCCGACTGAAGAAACTCCAGCTGTACTCGGTTGCATACCGCTTACTCAGAGGTGATCTCTGCCTGACATACAAGGCCATGTCCAACCCGGAATTGATGGACATGCTGCACCTAAAAAAAAACAAATCCCCAAGAGCCACATGCTCTAGGGATCTAAACCTTACCTCAATGATAAATAGGATGTGCTGGAGGGATAAATTCCTGTCCCAGAGACTCTCCATGCTTTGGAACAGGATTCCAGTCTACATTCGGTAGAGCCCCTCACTAACACTCTTCAACCTTGACGAGTGGATGGGAAACAGAAAATTTACCCCTGGGATCACTGCAGTGGCTCTGCTGGACAGAGGAACAGGGAACTAATAGCTCTGCTGGACCGAGGCACAGGGAACTAATTTAAGGGGGCGGCAAAAGCCAACGCTTTCTGGCTAGGCTTATAGATGCCCTGGGCAGATAGCTTAGTACTTACCTATGAACCTATAAAGTGGGCTGCCTGAAATCATTTTCGACCAAAAGCAGTAGACCCATATATATATATATATATATGTATATATATATATATATATATATATATATATATATATATATATATATATATATATACATATATGTACACTCACACATAAATATATATATATATATATATATATATATATATATATATATTTACACACACACACACACACATATCTATATATATAAGAGAAGGTCACAGTAAGCTGCCTGTCGGGCACTAGAATCCGCCACATAACGCAAGCACTCAGGTCTCTCAACAGCAGGTACAAATACGACTCAGTCATTGTCCACGCTGGTGTAAACGACCTGAGACGTACCTCCTTGGACTACATGAAAAGAGACATTGAGGAGCTCTCTGATTATGTAGCCCAGGCAGGTATGACCCTGACCTTGAGCAGTATCCTACCTTCACCAAGAATGATGCCACAATACAGAGATAAGATGATCAGCTTTAACAATTGGCTTAAACTCTAGTGTCATTCAAAGGGGATCCAATGTCTGTCTGCCTGGGATGACATGCTGGACAAGCCACGCTGCTGAGGGACGGCTTGCATCTGTCACCCTGGGATTCGGATATTGGCAAAGGCTCTTGCCACCCCATAGTGCCTTTTTAGGCAAGGCTCAAATTCTAAACCTACCACCCTAGAACACAAAAAGGAAAAAAACTAAGGGTAATGCTGCTCAATACCAGAAGTCTAAATCTCAAAATGCACTTTTCGAGGCCCTTCTCAGTATGGAGAACATCGATGTCTGTGCAGTGACAGAAACCTGGTTCAAGGCTCCTGAGAGCACCCCAGCACTATCAGGTTTTACCTCTTATCATGCGTTTCGCCCCAAAATCCGGACAATACCAAGAAAGGAGGGGGTATCCATATTCATCAAAGACACCCACACCTCAAGACTGGTGGCAACGCGATGCATCGGAGACCATCCAGGTGCAATTAACCATAGGCAAGACTGCTCTGCAAATTGTAGCATGTTACAGGCCACCCTCACAAACTCAGGAACTTCACATGGCCTTCCTGAAAACACTAGAGGGATAAATGTATCACCAAACACCATCATACTAGGTGACTTCAATTACCCTAATATAGACTGGGAACACTACTCAAGCCCAAACACCCTAGCCCAAAAGTTCCTGGAATTCATAAACTCAAATGCCATGGAACAACTAGTCACCATCCCCACAAGAGGAGAAAACATACTTGATCTCATCATCACTAACATGGGAGCACAATGTTCAACAAAGGAAGAATACCCCTCACTGGTGAGAACAGATCACAAACTAATCTCACTGGAGGTCCTCATCCCACGCCCACCTGAAATAAAAACAACCACAGTAAAGAACTTCTCGAAAGCCAGCTTCACACTTGTAAAGACTACTGTGCTCTCCTTTAAGGCCCCGAGCGGCGGAAAACAGTACTCAAGCCGCTGAATCACTTACAAATGCCTTCTACCAGCACCTGCAGGACTGCATGGATAAGGCAATCCCAAGCAAAACAAAGACTCTTTGTACCAAAGGCAAGCGTCCAGTCTGGTGGACCCCAGCCATAAACAAACTCTACAACAAAAGGAGGAAGCTACTACAAGATAGAGCAAAATCCTTAAAAGGTAAGACACCCTTGATCACTATAAGTAACAAACTAAGAGCTTTCATAACATCATCCAAAGCAAATTTTGAGAAAAATAGCTAAAGACTCAAAAGACAATCATAAGGCCTTCTTTAGCTATGTTAGAAACCTGGGAGGAAACTCCCAGATATGCTCAGAACTAGTTCAAAATGATGTGAAGATTACTGATCCTACAGACATTGCCAACATACTGGCTGACAGGTTCAGTGCAAACTTCTCCCCTCCCAAAAGGAGAGATATCTATACCAAGCAATTGCAGCCCCCAAACATCTCCAACGCCCAAGTGAGAACTGCTCTCTCCAAAGCAAAAAACACAGCATCCATGGGACCTGATGGTGTCCCCGGCTGTGTGCTCCACGAACTCAATGAGGAATTAAACCCACAGCTAGGACAGCTGTTTAATCATAGTCTTACCTCTGGATACATACCCAGGGAGTGGCGCACTGCAACAGTGGTCCCACTTCACAAAGGCGGTGCCTCCACCGACCCTGGAAATTACCGGCCCATTAGCTTGACAAGCCTTATCTGCAAAGCCATGGAGAGGATCATAATGGACCTCATAAATAAAGACATAGGGAATTTGCAGACGTTGGATCCATCCCAGTTTGGCTTTGTCAAAGGCAGATCATGCCTTCTAAACTTGGTTGACTTTTTCAAACAGTCACCAAAGCCATTGATGAGGAAAGGCAGTCCATACAGCCTACCTCGATCTGGCGAAGGCCTTCATACAATACCCCACTCGGGTATCATTGAAAAACTCATCAGCTTAAATGTTAACCCATACATCACAAGATGGGTTGCAAACTGGCTGAGTGACAGAACCCACAGGGTCAGAGTTGCTGGCGCCATGTCAGACTCAAAGCCTGTCACAAGTGGTGTACCACAGGGCTCAGTCCTGGGCCCACTCTTGTTTGGCATCTACTTTTCCAAGTACAAGCAAACACAGGAGGGTTATGGCTGACAAAGTTTGCAGATGACTGCAAACTGGGCCATAGTAGAAAACACATCTGACACAGATATCCTTCAGAAGGGTCTCACAGAAACGGATAACTGGTGCCAGAGCCATGGCCTAAAGTTAAATGCCAAAAATGCATAGTCATACCCTTGGGAAAAACAAGGTTACCCCTAGCTACCAAATAGGTGGCAATCCACTGAGCACAGAAGAAGTTATCAGGGACCTGGGGACCCAGGTTGACAGTAGTCTGTCATTCGACACCCATGTAGCTAAAGTAGTTAGGAAGACCTTCTACATTGCCCACCTTATCATGAAGGGATTCTCATCTAGATCAAGGGAGGTCATAGTCTCCCTATACTCATCACTCATCAGACCAATGATTGAGTACAATGCCCCATTCGGAATGTATCTGACCCGACACTTGCAGCAGCTGGAGAGGCCACAAAAGTTCCTCACCAAAAGGATAAAGGGTCTCAAACATCTGTCCTATGCTGCCCGACTGAAAGAACTCCAGCTCTATTCAGTCGCTTACCGCTTGCTCAGAGGTGACCTTTGCCTAACATACAAGGCCATGTTAAACCCAGATTTGATGAATATGCTTCACCTCAAAAAATCTAGATCCGTCAGAGCCACAAGGCGGAGACTTAAACCTCGACACGGCTATTAATAGGACGTGCTGGAGGGATAGATTCATCACCCAAAGACTCCCTATGCTGTGAAATAAAATCCCGGTATATGTGAGGCAGAGCACCTCGCTGGCCTTGTTCAAGAGAAATCTTGACCAATGGATGGGAGATCGCAGATATACCCCAGGGATTACCTCAGTGTCACTGCTCAACAGAGGCACAGCAAAATAATGGGTATAGTTCCCCATACTAAAGGGGTGGCGTAAGCCACAAAACTATGGGCTAGGCTTGTAAATGCCCTCGGGCAGATAGCCTAATATGAACCTATGAACCTATGAACCTATATATATATATATATACGTACATAAACATAAATATATATATATATATATATATATATATATATATATATATATATATATATATATATCAAATGTTTGAAATATCAAAACTTTGAATGTCTGATATAGTGTTGAAAGTTAGTAAATCCAAAAGGCATATACAGATTTGGAGTACCAAGCAGCTTTAATCCTGGTACCTCGGCATTTCACCTTTAAACAATATAAACATATCAAATTCTAAAGCTTAAATATATTAAACAACTGTGTTTCAGAATTCATCTATACATCCCACTTTTAAAGTGACCAATGCACATTAAACATAAACACATCCCTTAGTCATGGAAAATTACTACATATCCCATAGAAATTCACCAGAAGCAGCATTACAGCAAAACTACAATGATTTCAGCATGAATAACATCACCAAAAGAAAAATTGTTTAATACAATTAATTGTTTAATAAAGTATTCATAGTATTGAAAGTGTTAGAATCTCAAAGATTCAAACACACAAACATCGAATCACACAGATTAAAAAAAATAAAATCTATTTTTCTCCTGCACACCCCACACTCGCCCTACTAACTATATATATACCAACTTCAATGTTGTAATATATCGGGAAAAGGGTATAGTCCTGATCACCACTGTACCATGATCTCAAGCACAGAAACAGCCACAAAGTTCCAAAAGTTAATTTTCAAACAATGCAGCATTTCAAGCATTTTTGAATGGAACCTATTACTATATATATATATATATATATATATATGTATATACACACACACACACACACGCACACACACACATACCTGCAGCAATGCATATTTAAAACATAAGCTGCAATCTCCCAGATTTCCTGATTTCTTTATGTAGAGGTCTGAAAAAATAAAAACTGCCAAAACAATACTCTATAACTCTGATTTGGAAATTAAGTTAAATTATTTTTTGTTGTTCATTACAGTTGCATCCAACAAAGTGCTGTCTTGAATGCTTAGGACTTCATTGACCTACAGACAAAATGAAAAACACATGGGTTTAAATATACATTCCTGTACTCATTTTCTGTGGTTGAAGACTAAGCTATAGCTGTCTTATTTGATGCCAGGTGCCAAATATAATGCCTTCCAATGCTAAGCTGAGGAGCAAAAAGACTCCACCTTTAATAACCTGGCAGTCATTTCTTCTTGTATTTATTCATATTTCAAATTGCACTATTAATAAACTGTCTGTCATAATTTAACGACACTTAAAATCTTTTACAAAATGTACCGTTTTTACTTTTATTGTCTATTCTGTAATTTTAAGATTGTGTTTATTGCACCCACTAAATTATGTCACTCTCTGCATAAACTAATTGTATTTTTTCTCTAAATTCTGCAACTTTTTCACATTGTTAGTTTTGTCAAATGTTTTACGTTTTTTGGACCTACCTTTTCTCCGTATTCCCCCACTGAAAATGGGCTCTCACTGACCCAGTGGACTATCTTGGTAAACAAATGCCAATAAATAAATAAAAAAAAAGGAAAAGGTCCCTTCTCCAATCTGGCATTCCTTCTGTAGTATGGAGGAAAGCCAAATTCTAATGCCCTCACTATCTACTGTTGTGCATATTTACATGACGACAGGAAAAAGCATTGATTTGCTGATTGAAATCCCTTACACATTGCCCATGAGGAGGCTGCCTCCTTTGCCCCCTCAATAGCTAAACTCCTAGTTGAAGGCTGTCAGGGAACATTTTTTTATCATAAGCAATGGCCTTCCATTTGCTATACCAGCTTCAGATGTTTACGGCACAATGTTCTTTTGGCTTGATTATTTGTAACTTAGCTGATCATATGAGAAATCAAGGGGATTGAAATGAAAATTGTCCAGTTATTTTGCTTTAGTGTAAAATAAGCCCTCCTCCAAAACCATAGAACTGAATCAATGAAAAGACTAAGTACACTTGTATACTGCCTTGTCTGGACATGGCTACTTTGATGAAAAATATTCATGAGTCTATATCAATCACAAAAATTGCCATAGACCATTCCCATTAAATAGTCTAGTATCATGGTACTGATTGGGGCAGAGCTCTCTAACATGGCCCATGGTACTGATTGGGGCAGAGCTCTCTAACATGGCCCATGGTACTGATTGGGGCAGAGCTCTCTAACATGGCCCATGGTACTGATTGGGGCAGAGCTCTCTAACATGGCTCATGGTACTGATTGGGGCAGAGCTCTCTAACATGGCCCATGGTACTGATTGGGGCAGAGCTCTCTAACATGGCCCATGGTACTGATTGGGGCAGAGGTCTCTAACATGGCCCATGGTACTGATTGGGGCAGAGCTCTCTAACATGGCCCATGGTACTGATTGGGGCAGAGCTCTCTAACATGGCCCATGGTACTGATTGGGCCAGAGGTCTCTAACATGGCCCATGGTACTGATTGGGGCAGAGCTCTCTAACATGGCCCATGGTACTGATTGGGGCACAGCTCTCTAACATGGCCCATGGTACTGATTGGGACAGAGCTCTCAACATCTCCCTTAAGTATAGAAAACATGCATTGGAATATTTATTCAAACCCATGGTGTGTTTTCCATTTATTTTATAGTCTGATGCAATCCTTAGCAAGAACAAAAGCATCTACTCATATTCAACTGAAAAAAATAAATGAAATTACTTGATTTGTAAAAGATTTTTCAGTATAGAGTTTAATTCAGTTGATATAAAATATAACTATTTAGGAATACTCTTATTAGTGGAAACTTGCAAATGTCAACATCTGTTTTGATGACACACTTTGGTTGATAAATCAGATCAACAGTCAACAGGTTAGCAAGACTGACAGTTCCTGGGGTTGCGGAAGATGACCCTTCCCTGGGAGATATCTGATTTTGAAGTTTATATGAATAATTTGTAGGGGATGATGGAGAACAGCCCTCCCCATAAGGGTACAAGTGAGACCTACCACTCTGAATAATGCAAATTTTCTTTTGCATGCTCCAAGGTTTTACCTTGGTGCATGCATGTTGGAATGCCTACCTGTTTTGACTTTTTGCCGTCAATATTTTTATTATCAGTATCCTGAAGTTTGCATTAACATTAGTAGACCCTTGTGTGTGTGTGTGTGTGTGTGTGTGTGTGTGTGTGTGTGTGTGTGTGTGTGTGTGTGTGTGTGTGTGTGTGTGTGTGTGTTTGTGTATACATATATGGGTCCCATTTGAATTATCAAAATTACACTTCATCAAACTTTAAAACACTAACTCTGTTATGCCAAAATCTCATTTTGCTGAAGTATTAGTTGTTCAAGTTACATTACAGCGAAGTAGTTAATCTGTTGGTGTTCTTACTGGAAGAGCGAGGGTACAGCTCTCAGTGGATATGATGACAGTTTTGGAAAGAAGGCAATTATGCTGTGGTCTTGGAGGGATGTATTTTGTATGTTAAAGTTATGTTAACAGTGCTTGTTGCTTTTTAATGGAGATTAGAGCACAGTGAGCATCGAAGATGTATCCTTTCTGTCAATGTAATGCAATCTCGGAGTTGATATACATAATTTTTAGGGGGTATGGGGGGGTACAGCCCCCAGATGTAGGGTGCATGGGGGCTTGCCCCCTGCAAAACTGTTATAGAATGTATGTTTATGTATTTTTTTTAATAGTTGTTTTCAGTGGTGTGTAGTTGAGCAAAGTCAGTTTTTGGTTTAGTGGAGTTTCAGCATAACAGAGTCGGTGTTTTAATGTTCGATGAAGTGTAATTTCAATAATTCAAGTGGAACCCATATATATATATATATATATATATATATATATATATATATATATATATATATATATATATATCTACACAAACAGACATGCATGTATGCATGTATGTATGTATATGGGTGCTACTGAATATATGAGTATATTTAAGGATGACAGCTGTCTAGTCAACTCCACAAATTCAAGTATTTGGAAATTTGCCCTTTACCTGGTATTGAGTGATCTTGGAATTAGTGTATATAATTAAGAGGGAGTGTGGGGTGTTCAGGGGGTCTTGCGCCTTCCAAAAAACAATGTTTTTGCTTGTTTGCTTCAAAATTAGATTTTGCATGCACTTACACTGTTTCTCGGCAGTACTGTGTCAGTTACATTGTTTTTGACCTTTTGCAGTCTATATTATTGCATTCAACATTGGTTATTTAAGATTATATGTGTTACTCCATATATATATATATATATATATATATATATATATATATATATATATAGTTCCCTATCAGAAGCCTGAAACACTATAAGCCTGAAAATCAAAATCCTGAAAACTATAGACTGAAAGTTCAAAATCCTGAAAGCCCAAAATCCTGAAACTCAAAATCCTGAAAACACAAAATGGACATGCTGACGTCATTGTGGCTTTGCTATTGTTAGCCCTGTGGTGTTGGGTCATGCGTTGGGTTCAGGTAAGTGTGCGGTTGGTTTTATGTTAGGGTTAGGGGTGGTTTAAGTGAGTTAGGGTTAGGGCGCAGGTTAGGCATGTATGCAATAGTGACAAATATTGGGGTTAGGGGAGGTTTAAGTGAGTTAGGGTTAGGGCGCGGGTCAGGTGAGAGTGCGATAGTGACGGACCTTAGGGTTAGGGTTAGGGTCAGGGTCAGTTGGTAGATATTAGTGTCTTTATAGTGACATATTAGCATTATTTGTGTTTTCAGGATTTTGAGTTTCAGGATTTTGGGCTTTCAGGATTTTGAACTTTCAGTCTATAGTTTTCAGGATTTTGATTTTCAGGCTTATAGTGTTTCAAACTTCTGATAGGGAACCATATATATATATATATATATATATATATATATTTATATGTATATATATATATATATATATATATATATATATATATATATATATATATATATATATTTATATATATATATATATATATATATATATATATATATATATATATATATATATATAGGTTCATAGGTTCATACTATGCTATCTGCCCGAGGGAATTTACAAGCCTAGCCCATAGTTTTGTGGCTTACGCCACCCCTTTAGTTTGGAGAAACTATGCCCATTATTTTGCTGTGCCTCTGTCGAGCAGTGACACTGAGGTAATCCCTGGGGTATATCTGCGATCTCCCATCCATTGGTCAAGATTCCTCTTGAACAAGGCCAGCGAGGTGCTCTGCCTCACATATACCAGGATTTTTTCCACAACATAGGGAGTCTTTGGGTGATGAATCTATCCCTCCAGCACCTCCTATTAATAACCGTGTCGAGGTTTAAGTCTCCCGCCCTTGTGGCTCTGAGGGATCTAGATTTTTTGAGGTGAAG
This sequence comes from Protopterus annectens, assembly GCF_019279795.1. NCBI lineage: Eukaryota > Metazoa > Chordata > Ceratodontiformes > Protopteridae > Protopterus > Protopterus annectens. The sequence continues at coordinate 523,463,450 of NC_056744.1, read as the reverse complement.
CATGTTCATCAAATATGGGTTTGACATGGCCTTGTATGTCAGGCACAGGTCACCTCTGAGCAAGCGGTAAGCAACTGAATAGAGCTGGAGTTCTTTCAGTCGGGCAGCATAAGACAGATTTTTGAGACCCTTTATCCTTTTGGTGAGGAACTTTTGTGGCCTCTCCAGCTGCTGCAAGTGTTGGGTCAGATACATTCCGAATGGGGCATTGTACTCAATCATTGGTCTGATGAGTGATGAGTATAGGGAGACTATGACCTCTCTTGATCTAGATGTGAATCCCTTCATGATAAGGTGGGCAATGTAGAAGGTCTTCCTAACTACTTTAGCAAAATGAGTGTCGAATGAAAGGCTACTGTCAACCTGGGTCCCCAGGTCCCTGATAACTTCTTCTGTGCTCAGTGGATTGCCACCTATATGGTAGCTAGGGGTAACCTTGTTTTTCCAGAAGGGTATGACTATGCATTTCTTGGCATTTAACTTTAGGCCATGGCTCTGGCACCAGTTATCCATTTCTGTGAGACCCTTCTGAAGGATATCTGTGTCAGATGTGTTTTCGACTACGGCGCCCAGTTTGCAGTCATCTGCAAACTTTGTCAGCCATAACCCTCCTGTGTTTGCTTGTACTTCAGAAAAGTAGATGCCAAACAAGAGTGGGCCCAGGACTGAGCCCTGTGGGCACCACTTGTGACAGGCTTTGAGTCTGACATGGCGCCAGCAACTCTGACCCTGTGGGTTCTGTCACTAAGCCAGTTTGCAACCCATCTTGTGATGTATGGGTTTACATTTAAGCTGATGAGTTTTTCATTGATACCCGAGTGGGGTATTGTATGGAAGGCCTTCGCCAGGTTGAGGTAGGCTGTGTGGACTGCATTTCCCTCATCAATGGCCTTGGTGACTGTTTTGAAAAAGTCAACCAAGTTTAAAAGGCATGATCTGCCTTTGACAAAGCCAAACTGGGTTGGATCCAAAATCTGCAAATTCCCTATGTCTTTATTTATGAGATCCATTATGATCCTCTCCATGGCTTTGCAGATAAGGCTTGTCAAGCTAATGGGACGGTAATTTCCAGGGTCGGTGGAGGCACCGCCTTTGTGAAGTGGGACCACAATCGCTGTGCGCCACTCCCTGGGTACGTATCTGGAGGTGAGACTAAGATTAAACAGCTGTCCTAACTGCGGGTTTAATTCCTCATTGAGTTCGTGGAGCACACAGCCGGGGACACCATCAGGTCCCATGGATGCTGTGTTTTTTGCCTTGGAGAGAGAGCAGTTCTCACCTGGGCGTTAGTGATGTTTGGGGGGCTACAATCATTTGGTATAGATATCTCTCCTTTTGGGGGGGAGTTTGCACTGAACCTGTCAGCCAGTATGTTGGCAATGTCTGTAGGATCAGTAATCTTCACATCATTTTGAACTAATTCTGAGCATATCTGGGAGTTTACTTCCAGGTTTCTAACATAGCTAAAGAATGCCTTATGATTGTCTTTTGAGTCCTTAGCTATTTTTCTCTCAAAATTAGCTTTGGATGATTTTATGAGAGTTCTTAGCTTTTTACTTATAGTGATCAGCGGTGTCTTACCTTTTAAGGATTTTGCTCTATCTTGTAGTAGCTTCCTCCTTTTGTTGTAGAGTTTGTTTATGGCTGGGGTCCACCAGACTGGACGCTTGCCTTTGGTACAAAGAGTCTTTGTTTTGCTTGGGATTGCCTGATCCATGCAGCCCTGCAGGTGCTGGTAGAAGGCATTTGTAAGTGATTCAGCGGCTTGAGTAATGTTTACCGCTCGGGGCCTTAAAGGAGACCACACTAGTTTTTAGAAGTAAGAAGAGGGCTCTCGAGAAGTTCTTTACTGTTGTTTTTTTTATTTCAGGTGGGGGCGGGATGAGGACCTCCAGCGAGATTAGTTTGTGATCTGATCTCACCAGTGAGGGGTATACTTCGTGTTGAACATTGTGCTCCCATGTTCGTGATGATGAGATCAAGTATGTTTTCTCCTCTTGTGGGATGGTGACTTGTTGTTCCATGGCATTTGAGTTTATGAATTCCAGGAACTTTTGGGCTAGAGTGTTTGGGCTTGAGTAGTGTTCCCAGTCTATATTAGGGTAATTGAAGTCACCTAGTATGATGGTGTTCGGAGATACATTTATCCCCTCCAGTGTTTTCAGGAAAGCCATGTGAGGTTCCTGAGTTTGCGAGGGTGGCCTGTAACATGCTACAAATTGCAGAGCAGTCTTGCCTATGGTTAATTGCACCTGGATGGTCTCCGATGCATCATGCATTGCCACCAATCTTGAGGTGTGGGTGTCCTTGATGAATATGGATACCCCCCCTCCTTTCTTGGTATTGTCTGGATTTCGGGGCCGGAACGCATGATATGAGGTAAAACCTGATAGTGCTGGGGTGCTCTCAGGAGCCTTGAACCAGGTTTCTGTCACAGCACAGACATCGATGTTCTCCATACTGAGAAGGGCCTCGAGTGCGTGCATCTTGAGGTTGAGACTTCTGGCATTGAGCAGCATTACCCTTAGTTTTTTTTCTTTATTGTGTTCTAGGGTGGTAGGTTTAGAATTTGAGCCTTGCCTAAAAAAGGCACTATGGGGTTGGCAAGAGCCTTTGCCAATATTCGGAATCCCAGGGGTGACAGGTGCAAGCCGTCCCTTGCAAAGCAGCATGGCTTGTCCAGCATGTCATCCCAGGCAGACAGACATTGGATCCCCTTTGAATGACACCAGAGTTTAAGCCAATTGTTAAAGCTGATCATCTTATCTCTGTATTGTGGCATCATTCTTGGTGAAGGTAGGATACTGCTCAATTTCAGGGTCATA